>NC_051233.1:2957344-3024844 GCF_015220715.1 Pygocentrus nattereri | reverse complement strand
TCACAACAAATATGCAGATGAGACGGCCAGGGGACGGCTAACAGGCCCCGTGCCATTCCTCCGTGACTGAAATCACCCTTTTTTTCACCACAGCGTTTGTGCTTGCTGTGTCTTTAAGGCTGAAATTTTCACTTATATGACTTTGAAGTTTACGACACGTGACTACAAGCTTGTGTCTTCATTCAAAAACTAAACAAGCTGAGCAGGAGCCTACAAAACCCCAGCACGCGGTGAGGCGGTGCCACTCTGAAGCCAAGAAAAATGCTTTAAGGGCATGATGAGCAGTTAATAGACCTGAATGTCTTCTTTCTGACACTGCGTGATCTACTGCTATCCTGGGACCCGCCTATAGGGCCCTGGATATTGGGGTTTAGGCCCAGATTCGTTTTCATTATGTTTTTAAAGCGCTCTCTTTATGCCTACGTCTCATTTTAACGTTAATAAAACTATATCTCTCACACTCTACTATACTGTATCATAGCATCATTTGCTTTGGGAAAAATTCGACAACAATCTTAAAAGTATATATTTAAGTTATGAGATATTTTTCTTCGTTCCTTATGTTTTAGTTATTAACTTGGCTCAGCAAAGCCAGCTAACCACGCCCCAGGAGTTGAAGCCGTTGCAGAGCGCTGTCGATTGTCTTTGAACACATAATTTTGTTTATTTAGTCAGTGCAGGTTGTTTCTATGGTATTCCAGCTTACTTGGTTTTGGTTAAGTCATTGTTAAGGTGTTGCTAGCCTGTTGCTATGGTATCCAAAGTGATTGCTAAGGTGTCGCTTGGCCTTTGCCTTGATAACCCAAGTGGTTGGTAAGATGTTGGAACACCAGTGCAATGCTTTCCCAAGTGGTTGCTAAGGCATTGTTAGGCCATTGCTGTGATATTCCAGGTGGTTGCTAAGGCATTGCTGGACCATTGCTATGGTATTCCAGGTAGTTGCTAAGGCATTGTTAGGCCATTGCTAAGGTTTTCCAGGTGGTTGCTAAGGCATTGCTAGGCCATTCTTATGGTGTTCCATGTGGTTGCTAAGGCATTACTGGACCATTGCTATGGTATTCCAGGTCGTTGATAAGGCATTGCTAAGCCATTCTTATGGTATTCCAGGTGGTTGCCAAGACATTGCTAGGCCATTGCTATGTTATTCCAGGTGGTTGCTAAGGCATTGCTGGGCCATTGCTATGTTATTCCAGGTGGTTGCTCAGGTGTCGCTTGCATACTTGTATCCCAAGCCAACTGCAGATGGAAATTGACAATTTTGCGACATTTTTGTGAATGTTACAAAAGTTGTCCCTCAGTTTTCACCACTTTTTAGCCTTATGCATATAAAAGCCTATTTCTCTATTAGAAGAAATCGGCCAATCCCAGTCTCGCAGACCCTCTTTTCCCATGCAACCCATCTCAAAAGACCAGTTCCTCAGTCCAGTGCTGGGTTACATGGTGGCATTATTCTAACGTTACACAAGGCACATCCAATGGTGTAAATGTTGCAATGATGATTTCTCTTAATTAGTGATGGTCAAAGGAGAGCTTCGCCAATCAGCTTGAAAATAAAGACATGAGGACGCAAGAAGTCAGCAGCAGAGTTAGCTCTGTATAAGAGCTCAAGACGAGTTTTCAAATGAGCATTTTCCAAATGAGAGGGCCTAGGCCCCTCCAACTTACCCCTGTTACTTTCCACAGTGCTAATAGCTGTGGTTTAAATGTCCCTTATTTGTGAGCTACATCAGCTCCAGCGCAAGCCATGAAGACATTTTGCCAAACTGCACTTTAGTCCTTCATTCGTGCTCCATGTTGCTCATGAGCGTTTGGTATAAGAAAAGACCCGTCAGTGCCACTAAACATGATGGACACTCAGGGCAAGAAGTAAAATCAGAGCCTACAGAACAGGGAGAAGATTTAAACCGGTTCCTCATTTCTCTCCCTCTGTCTCAGCCTCTCTCTCCCTCTCGTTCCCTCTCTCTGTCAGTAGTCACATTAGCGATGCTTTTATCACTCTCGGTTAAATCCAATCCACGCTCATCTTCAGATTGCTGTTTTTGGATTTGTATGAGCAGCTTATTCAAATTTCAAACAGCGGGCTGAAAATAAAGCTTGGCATGAGAACCAGGATGGGAGAGGATGAGGCCTGTCTCCTTTCGCGCAGATTTGGACCATACATTTTCATGTATTTACACCCCGTATAGCTGTTGGCAAACGGAGGAGGTGAGTTCCCCCAGCACCAGCACTCAACCTTCAGACCAGCGGCTGAGGTTAGAAGCCAACAGTGCTTCAAGGTTGAGGACGGTGTGCCAACCTTTCTGAAAGGTTCCGCTACGACTGTGTGAAGCGAGTCTTAAAGCATTTGGACGGGGGGAGTAAAAAAGAGTAGTACCACCACGGTTTAGAGGAAATGTTAAATGTAGTGCGAGCTATTTTCCTTTCTGGAAATCCTCTAACGTGGCTCCTTCCACGTGGCAATTTTTGGAGCGAGATTACAAATCCGATTACGCTAATCACGTTAGCACATCAGCGCGTGGAGATGGTTTTGTGCTATGAATGCTGTAAAACACATTCCCTCATTTCTCTTAATCTGCTTAATTACTCTCCAGACGTTGAGGAGGGAACTCATCACTAAAGAGATCACTGGAAAACTGGAGCGTGATCAACAGGTCCAGGATGGAAACGCTCGGAAAGCGCCACGTTTTCCACGTCACCTCTTTGATAGTGGAGAGTGACCGATCAAATAAGAATGGTGGTCTATGAGACAAAATGCTCTTCTGTAGGAAAGAGAATGGTGGTCTATTGAGTAAATCCGGTGGTCTATAGTGAGTGAAAATCATAGTCTGTGATGTAAAAATGTGGTCTGTGTTATATGATGCAAAAATATGGCATGTAGTAAAGAAATGTGAATGGTGGTCTATAAGCTGAACAGGTGCTCTGTGGTGAGTAATCAAGAAGGGTGATCCATGAAGTTAAAGGTGGTCTGTAGTGACTACAGGAGAGTAGTCTATAAAGTAAAAATGTGGTCTATGAGGTAAATTATGATACAAAAGGTGGTCTATGAAATTAAAAAGGCCCCTGTGGTAAAGCAATGAGAATGCTGGTCTATGATGAAAAAATGTGGTCTGTAGTGAATAAAGGAGAATGACAGTCTACGATGTAAAAAGGTAGTATTTGAAATTAAAAGAACCCCTGTAGTGAAATGGTGGTCTGTGAAGTTAAAGGTAGTCTGTAGTGACTAAAGGAGAATAGCAGTCTATAAAGTAAAAATGTGGTCTATGAGGTAAAATTATGAAACCAAAGGTGGTCTATGACATTAAAAAGGCCCCTGTGGTAAATCAGTGAAAATGGTGGTCTATGAAGTAAAATAGTGGTTTGCGATAAACAGAGGAGAATGATAGTCTATAAAGTAAAGGTGGTCTATGAGGTAAAATTGAGAAGTAAAAAGTTGGTCTATGAAATAAAAACATTCCCCGTGCTAAATCAAACAGAATGGCGGTCTATGAGGTTAAAAGTCATCTTTAGCGAAAAATTGAGAATGGTGGTTTAGGGAGTTAAAGGTGGTCTATGAAGCTTGAAGCTTATGAGTGGAATCAATAAGCATGGTTATCCATGAAGTACAATGGTGGTCTGCAAAAAAACGGCAGTCAAGTGAATAAGGAAGAATCCTAGTGTGTAAAGTAAAAATGTGGTCCCGCAATGTAAAAAGGTGGTCTATGAACCTAAAAAGTCACCAATAAATCAATCAATGAAAGGTAAATCAATGAAAGTGGTGTTCTATGGAGTAAAATGGTGGTTTATAGTAAATACAGGCTCTATAAAGTCAAAAGGTAGTCTATGCAGTGACGTATGTTTTTAAGTAAAAGTGTTTTTTTACTAAACTAAACAGTTTCTTGCAGTAAATCAATACAAATGGTGCTCTGTGATGTAGTGACATGCAATTGAGAGTGGTGGTCTATGAAATTAAAAGGCGGTTTTTAACAAATAAATGAATAAAGCTCATTTGGCATAAGATGACCAGGAAATATTTGATATGAGATGAAGGAGATGGTTTGAGCATCTATTTCTATTTTTACATTTTTAGCTTAAAACTGAATGATGCATTATCATGAATTATAATTCAGCTTGAAAATTCATTATTAATTAAGCCAAGCTCGTGAAAACCGACTCATGAAGCCTGTAAGACGTCGTCTCTTCTCTCCTCTCTCTTCTTTTCTTCCTCCTCATTTGTTTTCATTACGTTCAGGCAAACGGCAGCACTTGATGTTTGTGCTCCTCACATTGCTGACCTGCTTCTGTCTTTCTGGCTTTCTGTGCCAGAAACTTTAGTTTACAAACAAGTTTGGAGTTTGACGATAGTTCTGTATCCTAATGAAGGCCCATAGAACCAGATGCATGCTTGAGTGGTTCTCTGCATGGTCATTTGGTTCTTCAGACTGTTGGAAAACGTGCTGTATTAGGTTCTCTATAGAACCTTTTTGAAAAGGGTTCAACATAGCAACACAATATTACTTCAAAGCTTGGCATGGTAAGAACAGCAGAACCCTTTTTGATGCAGCGAAACTGCTCAAACACATCAGCCCCTTTTTGAAAGAACACTTTTTGCCAAAAAAGTAGTCGTGGAGCCATGAATGGTCAGCTTGGGCTGTTTGGAGTTGGTAGTCAGGGCCACTTGGTTTGGCATTTGTTTCCAAACACAAAGAACTTGTCCAAATACTTTTGGGGCCACTGTGTATAGTAGAAGATAAAAATGGCCAGTACTTAATGAAATGGCCAGTGGGAGTCGGTATATACACTTTAAAAACATGGTTCTTCAAGCGTTCTTTAGGAAAGACAATAGCTCTCTCAAAGAACTTGCATGCCGGGATGGTTCTTTGCACAGTGAAATGGTTCTTAAGACAGACGGGGGAAAAGTGTTATGTTCTGTCTAGAACCTTTTTGAAAAGGGTTCTATGTGGCACCAAAAATCGTTCACCCATTGTTACAACATTGACATCAAAACAATGGCAGAATCTTATTGGTGCTGTTTAGAACCATTTTCTGGCTTGAATGGTTCTTTGCGTGGTGAAAATTGTCCAAATACTTTTTGGGACTGCTGTATATATTCACCTGATGGAGAACGTGTTATATACGGTTCTATATAGCATCAAAGAGTTTCAGCGACTGTTACGATGTGGAGCTTATAACAATGGAAACATGCTTTTCAGTTCTATAGAACCCCAAATAGATTCTATATAGAACCACATATAGAAGACATTTTCCATCAATCTGGGAAACATTTGGCCAAGTAAAGAACCCTTTCAGCATGCAAATGGTTCTTTGAGTGTTCCTGGTTCTATAGAACCATATTCTTTACCAAAGAACCCTTGAAGAACCATCTTTTTAAGAGTGTTACTTTTGTTGGTCCCACTTCATTTTGTTATAAGAAGTGTGTTTAATAACTGTGTAGTTACATATCAATAACATATGTAACAACACTGTAACTACCGATGATTTTAGCAATGTGACAGATGGATTACAGAAGTACAGCCAGTGTAATTACACATGTAATAGCGTAATTTACGTTACATTTGTTTTACATTATTACTGTGGAATAACTGTGTTGTAACAAGGTAACTAATCACATCACATGAATTACCTTTCTATAATTACCACTCTGTAATTGCACTGTACCTATATATCAAATGAAGTTGATACACATGTGTAATTACATAAGATGCACTGCTGTGACAGTGGCTAAATCATTAGTACTTACATTGTTGTTGCACATGTTCACATGTAACTACACAGTTATTACAGACGATATAAAGTGGGACCCTTTTTTTTTGTTTTTAACAAACAACATCCAAATTTGGCGCAGAGTTTAAAGCTTCAAACTTGTGAATGTTCTCCTGTTTAGATCCGTATATCCGCCCTCCCACCCGCCTCCGCCCTACCACCCAATTCTTCATTCCCTTTAAAGCATCTACCACTGAACTTGTGCGTAGCTTAAGGCTATGCTGACTTAGACATGAGCTCCATTGTCAGCACGCCTCCTCGACTCTTTGTGGTTCTCATTCTTATTTACCGTTTTCTCAAGAAATCTCTCCGTCTGATCTGAGACACTGATTTAACACCGATTTCCCAAATCTCTCCGTGCCTGTTTCCAGCTTTCCGTAAACAGACGTCGACGACATTTAAAGGCTTCCTGGCTTATCGCTCAAGTGTCTCTACCATAGACCAGTAGTCTCTTCTAAAGAACCCTTGAAGAACCATGTTTTTTAAGAGTGTACCAGTATACCAACTCCCATTGACCATTTTACCAGGTACATCTACTGTGGTGGCCACAGCGGCTCCAAAAGTATTTGGACACCCGCGCCGTAGTTGTAAAGGGTAAGTACTTTGTGTTAGCAAGCAAAATGTCAAACCAACTCCAAACCACCGAAACTGACCACTGGCCACTCCAAAATGGTCAATCTCTCCGTCTGATCTGAGACACTGATTTAACACCGATTTCCCAGATCTCTCCGTGCCTGTTTGCAGCTTTCCGTAAACAGACGTCAACGACATTTAAAGGCTTCCTGGCTTATCGCTCAAGTGTAGACCAGTAGGATATAAACCATGACGCCGTCATCTGCTGTTAATAGGACCAAAATAGACTCCGAGTATTTTTAGATCCGAACTCATCCGTGAATGGTGTCATTTTTTTGTTTGGGCAGACCGGACGGTTAAGTCTGGGAGATGTAGTAATGGTTAGTCATCTGAGGACTGACGTTAACACAAGGGAACTTTATATATATTTGCTCTGATGAAGAAACAAGAGTCAGTGTGGTGGTTAGTCGGCACAGATGGCTCCATTCCCACCTGCCACACACTTCTGAAATAAACAACAGGAGCGACCCATTCTTTCACTAATGTCTGTAGAAGCAGTCTGCAGGCCTAGGGGCTCGGCTTTATACACCTGAGGCCATGGAAGTGACTGGAACACCTGAATTCAGTGATTTGGATGGGGGAGTGAACACCTTTGGCAGTATAGTGTGTGTATATATGTGAAATGTGTGTGTGTGTGTGTGTGTGTGTGTGTGTGTGTGTGTGTGTGTGTGTGTGTGTGTGTGTGTGTGTGTGTGTGTGTGTGTGTGTGTGTGTGTGTGTGTGTGTATATATATATATACATGGTTGGGTTAGTGTAGTGGTTAACACCTTTGCCTTCTACGCTGTAGACTGGGGTTCAATCCCCACCTGGGCAAGCACCCTACGCTATACCAATAAGAGTCCTTGGGCAAGACTCCCAACACCGCCTTGGCCTGCCTGTGTAAAATGATCAAATTGGAAGTCGCTCTGGATAAGAGCTTCAGCCAAACGCCATAAATGTAAATGTAAATATATATACATACATATATATGCTGGCTAAATGTTAGCAAAGCTGCCAGATACAGTGTAGTAATGTAATGCTAATACACTTCCTTTTACTGTTGGAAAAGACTAGAAAACAACTTCTGTCCCAGTCCAATTACAGTGTAATTACACTTATGTTATTACCCTTGTGTAATTACATTAGAGTGAATAGGCTGTTACAACTGTTAAGATGCACTTGCGCAATCACATGAGGCAGAACTGAATTTGGCACACTCGTGTCATTAGGCTGCACTTCATGTAATCCATCTGCCACACTGATTAAATCATTAGTAGTTACAAGGTTGTTGTATATGTTGCTCACATGTAACTACACAGTTATTACAGACGCCGATATAACTGGGGACCGATTATTCGAGTCTCTCCCATCGCAGACACTCAGCAATGCATTAGATGACTCAATAGTTTGTCTTCTCAGCACAGAGATCACGTTCACCGAGCTTCTCTGAACATTTTGACATTTTCAGTTTCTTGGGGTTTTTTCCCAGTTACTTTTCTTCTCCGCACATGAAAACATTTCTGTATTTCCCGTGTTTTTTATTTGATGTGGGGTTGACCCCTCAGCCCCTGGCGTGTGTACGGCTCTTCTGTTTGTTTGGGAGTGTGTGGTGGAGTCCTGTAACGGCTGCTGCGCAAAGCGGCGGAGAATTTAAAGAGGATTTAGACTCCGACTGCAGACTGTGTGTGAATGTAGGTTTAAGTGTGTGGGTGTGTGTGTGTGTGTGTGTGTGTGTTTGTGTGGAGTGTGTATTTATATCACTGCCAAACGCTGAATTTACATAATTTAAAATTTCTAACTGCTCTTTCCATTACATCAAAATCTCCTGAGGAATGGACCAACAGAAATGGTCCAAAATTGCTTGGATAAATCATTTCTAGGTGGACGGTTTTTCCTAAACTCAGTTTTTGGAGAGATATTTTAAATAATCTGAGCCCAAAGGTTTATTATATTTTTACACTGGCTGGGTATATAAGTTTGTTTATATATATATAAATTACCGCTGTCCGAACAAAATCTTGTTACTCCATTCATTGGAAGAAAACCTGGTATCTCCAAAATGGTGACTTTACAGGAGAAGCAAAAAACATACTCTACTTTTAATGTAAGTCAATGGAACCAGAACTTTTTCCAAGTCATTTTTGGGTCATTTCTTTTAATCCCTTCATCATAAAATTCACAAACAATATACAGGACAATGTGTGTCTTCAAATTTGTCAAAAACTGAAAATGCCAAAAATTGAGATATGAGGTTTTATATATATATAAACACACATGCCTCAACATCTAAATATTATACCACATTTTTCAGTGGTCAGTGAGTCTCTTTCCCTTCATTACAGTCTTCATTCTTTTCAGGAGACTCACTTTCAGCTCCTCAAAGAACCTGCAGACACGCCTCCAAAGCTCAGCCTTGTTGATGATTTTCTGAACTAATCAAACCCATTCAGTGGTGCTGAGGTCTGGACTCTGGGGCGGTCAGTCCATCGTCCAGCTTCTTTGTTTGATGTGTCCGTCTCCTTTTCTCAGTGAGGTTCTTCTTGGTCAGCTACACGTCCTTTCAGACCCACAGCGCTGAGTGGTCTTCTCCCAGTGGAAGGATGGACAGAAGCACCTGTGGATGTTTTCAGATCTGAAGCAGCTTGATCTTCTCCTCTCTCTCAGAGATCAAAGCTTTAAGAGCTGTTTATCTGATGGGTGACAGTTTGGGGGTCTACCAGGTCTTCCAGGTGGTTGTTAAGAGGCCCATTTTCAAGTCCACTTTTGAAAACTGTTTATTTCGCTTAGTTTTATTTGATGTTTCCTTCATTATGTAAACACAACTTGTCCTTAACGGCAAGTTTTGCACAGAACTAAATGTGTATCTGTGAGAATGTTTGTGTTTTTCTTCCATCATCACAAAAGAGGACGTCTCAAGTGTCCATCCTCACTTTGATCCTAGAGGAGAAACAAAAGAGAGGGAGAATAAAAAGAAGGGAGAACAGAAAAACAGAAAAAGAGGTAACATAGGAAATAGGAAGGGCTTAAAAAGAGAGAGGGAAGTGAGAAGAAAGAGATTCGAGAAATGAGAGAGAATAGAAAAAACAAACAGATAGAAAAACAGAACATAGAAAAAAGGAAAGAGAAAAAGACGACAGAGAGAAAAGAGACTATAGAAAACAGAAAACAGAGAAAAAGAAAGAAAGAACAGAGAAAAAGGAAAAAGAAAAAGAGAACAGGGAGAACAGAGAGGAGAGAGAGAACAGAGAAAAAGGAGGAAAAGAGAGAGCAGAGAGAACAGAGAAAACGGAGGGAGCAGGGAGAGCAGAGGGGAGAGAGAGAACGGAGGAAAGAAAGAGAGAGCAGGAAGAACAGAGAAAAAAGGGAGAGAGCGGAGAGAGAGAACAGAGAGAACAGAGGAAAGAAGAGAGTGAAGAGAATGGAGAAAAGATGGAGGGAACAGGGAGAGCGGAGAAAAAAGCAGGGAGCAGGGAGAGCGGAGGAAAGAAGGGAGCAGGGAGAGCGGAGGAAAGAAGGGAGCAGGGAGAGTGGAGGAAAGAAGCAGGGAGCAGGGAGAGCGGAGGAAAGAAGGAGGGAGCAGGGGGAGCGGTGAAAAGAAGAAGGGAGCAGGGGGAGCGGAGAAAAGACGGAGGGAGCAGGGAGAGCGGAGGAAAGAAGCAGGGAGAGTGGAGAGGGGAGAAAAGAAGGAGGGAGCAGGGGGAGCGGAGAAAAGAAGGAGGGAGCAGGGAGAGCGGAGAAAAGAAGAAGGGAGCAGGGAGAGGGGAGGAAAGAAGCAGGGAGAGTGGAGAGGGGAGAAAAGAAGGAGGGAGCAGGGGGAGCGGAGAAAAGACGGAGGGAGCAGGGAGAGCGGAGAAAAGAAGAAGGGAGCAGGGAGAGGGGAGAAAAGAAGGAGGGAGCAGGGGGAGCGGAGAAAAGAAGGAGGGAGCAGGGAGAGGGGAGAAAAGAAGGAGGGAGCAGGGGGAGCGGAGGGGAGGGGAGGGAGGTTGGGCTCAGTGCTGTGCTGTGCTGTGCTGTGCGCGAGGCTCTGTGGGGAGGGCAGGTTCTAACAGCAGAGTGTGGAGGATCTCAGCACTGTACACTCGGGGCTGCGATCTCCTCCGCAGCGCGGCGAATCAGGCCTATCTGGATTTAGAGACGTCGCCCAGAGCGCAACTCAGTCAATAAAACACCACAACAAAAGAATTTTGAGCAGCTCTTTCTTTCCTCTCATGAATCGGCCTATATTTAGAATTCTCTCTTTATCCTGTTCACTTTTTTACCTCTGAATGAAGCGAATGATGAGCGAGTGCCTCTGTAACGAACTCAGGCACGTTTTAATCATCAGATAAAGTCCTGTTAGTGTAACTGTCACATAAACTGTTCAGTAAACAGTCTTTAAGGAACACTTAGACCACAGATACACACGCCTAGACGCCACGCTGGGTCCAGCCAGGCACGTCAACGGCCCCGCCATGCTGGGGAGGTCAGCATCTCTGCTGGACTGCATTCAGCCGTCCGTGGCCGGGAGTCCAGAAGAGCACAATCGGCCTCGCTCTCTCTGGGTGGGCAGAATGACCCTCCCTTCTTCCCTCATGTCTCCACGATGCTGATCAGTGCAGGTTATCTAGGGCGGACGGTGCTTCGGCTGTCCAGTGCCTTGGCAGTTTGAAAAGAGGCGGTGGTGCTTCACAGGTCTCGGAGGAAGCCTGTGCCAGCCTTCACCCTCCTAGCGCAGGTGGTATCGTGTGATAGTGGGAGTCCTAACTAGCGGGCGGAACTGGGATCGACTAAATTTGGGGGCAAATTGGGGGAAAAGTCAGAAAACAAAGCCTTTTTATGTTTATCTGATGGTGACAGCTTCGGCGGTCTTGCCCAGATATTGGGAGCCCCGTTGTCTGTATATCTCAATGCCAACGTTTCATGAGCTAATCTATGTTTTAACCCATCTACATTGCTGCTTCACCCTTCCACAACATGATATGAACAAAATAATACAACAAATAATAAACTCTGGCAGCACATGAAATTTCCCATAGGGCTTTACTGAACTCATATAACGGTGCTGCTACTCGCCCAGAGCAGGCGAATGGAAGAAAGCCATCATTATTCTGCTTCAGTGTAAATATTCACTGCTCTGAACCACAGAAGCCACGAAGCACCTGGGCTTTGATGTGCTTATTTATTATTTATACAGGTGACTTCTTCATTTTTAAACATATTCCACTCTGTCTACGTGTTTCATCACGTGGGATATTGATCTAATGGAAGCACTGCATGCAGTCATGGATGCGGATAGACATGCAGTGCTTCCTATAGAGATGCGTTGTTTGTTACTGCATTGCTGCGTACGTTTTTCTTTTTTCTCCCCACGTCTAACAAGATATAAATAATCCTGTCACGTCATGAATAATTCAAAGCCTCTGAAGTTTCTGACTGAGGTATTTCATCCTGGTCAATGAGGACTGACATAATTCAGGATAAAACAAAGCAAGAGCTGCACGTGAGCAAATGTTCTGAGGAAACGCTAAAGCGCGGACTGAATGCTTAAAGGAGGGCACCTGCTGCTTTCTTCCCTCTTTATGCCGAATTTCACCTGCAGCGTCCGTTCTCCGCGCTGCCATGTCTGCTTACGGAATTGCCACGTATGATCTGATCAGACTTGACAAGAAAAATGACCTCCGAAGCCAAATGTGGGGAGCTCTGCTCTCACTCTTCAGCTACGTTCACATTACAAAACTAAAAACATCTGATTTTTGCTCAGATCCGATCTCTCTGACTCGACGGTTCACACTCGTTTAGGTCAGTGATTCAAATCGGTCATTAATGTGATGAACCGGCATCCTGAACTGACCCTCATGAGTTCCTCCTCCTCAGTAACGTCACGTGACTGAATCACTGCATCATCAGCACAAACTAACGAGCAGAACGAGCTTCCCTGAGAAGATCATTAACTCTGATCAGCTCTCGGCTTCATTATTAGAGCCAGACGGAGGAGGAAAAAGTGAGATGAGCTGCTTTCCCACCGTTTACAGGCTTTGACGTCTGTTCGGCGCTGTTGCCATGGTAACGGTGAATGAGGGCGCACGCGCAGTGAAAAAAAAGCAGAAGAATTCTGATCTGAGGGTCACATTGAGGTCACGTGGCCACGAATCGGACACGCATCCGATCTAGGACCACATATGAAAGCGGCTCAGGTCGGATTTGAAAAGACCAGATTTGTGTCCACACAGCCCTGAAAACACCAGATCTGAGTCACATCAGGGCAAAAAAATCAGATTCGTGCCACTTCAGCCTGGAAATGTGAACGCAGCCTTTATGACATTCTCACATTCAGAGGGGTTTTAGGGGATGCAGGGCTGTGTTCTGATAAATGCAGTCATTTAAAGCTTTTTCTTGAATCTTATTCCAGAAAAGTCTTGGCTTACATATGGGTAAAACAAGCGGTCATCTTCGGTGCATCGACTTTGCAGTCTTAAAAATCACAGTGGTTCTTGGTTTGGACATACAGTTCCAGGAAGACCCCGCGGGGGTCTTCAAACTTTAATCTTTGATCCAGGCCACACAGTCCACACATCACGTTGACCATCAGGACTTACCCTGTATGTCCAGAGTGACTCTGTGGAGATTTCAGCCACGATCGAGTCAACAGTCCATTTCAGAAAACCAGCGTTTTGATGGTGCATTTACACCCGTTTAAATCCCCATTTAAGACCCCACAGCAACGTGTCTGGGCTAAAACTTTCCCTCGGGTCTCAAACCGTCCTCTGATTGATCCAGACTCTGAGTTCAGTGCTGACAGTCAGTCATTTACAGCTGAACACACGTAAAAACGACATGTTTCTGAGCTGAGAGAGTGGGGGAGGGGCAGAAACATGCAAAAAAAATCAATCAGTTCTAAGCGATAATAAGTTAACGCATCCTCCACAGGGACCAGGGTAAATATGGCATGGCATAGCTGTGCATCAACCCGAACGTGTGCATCTCATTTTCACTTCGAACATCCGTTTGAACGGTGGGGGTGCACAAACTTTTGCACACGACTGTATTTGGGGATGAAAGCTGATGTAACACTTCCAAGGACTATTGAAGGAAATATTTAGGTGATAAAGTGATTGATTTAATTATCAGCTTGTACAAAAGTCCCAGTGGGCAGTTGCGTTGCGAGGAGTTCAAAGGAGGCGAATGCTGCAAATGAGTCGTTCTATGGAAACATATATAATAGACATTATATACAAAACTAAAACCTGTTAGTGTTACAATTTCTTTACATTTTAAAATAAAACATTAAGTCATTTTAACAGTTTCACCTCCCTGAACCTCAATTTAGCAACACTGGTTTATAAATCAATCCTATTGAATTCCAAGCACCACAGAAGAGCTCGTCCTCAGTCGTGTGTGAAGGCTGATGCCGTATTTTGAGGTAAAAACACGTTTTTCTATGATTTTAACTGCAATAATCTCTACAGGACTGTGAAATATATGATTTAAATGGCAAAGAAAACAAAAGCCAAATAAATATAATAAAATATATAATAAAAGTCCCCCAGGAGTCGAGTCACTGGTGTTACTGTGTAACAAAAAAACTCGTATTTTGAAATATAAGTCACACCGATGACGTCACTCGACCCCCTTCGACCTGTTTTCTGAGGATCTATGAAGAAAAGCTCGTGGTGAGTCCACTGTGTCTCTCAGTTCTCAGAGATCTTCTCATTCATTGATCTCATATGAAGCGTTTAGCTGACGTCACTGGTGTGACCGACTTTATTCTGAGGTCACTGTGAAAAAATAGAATGCAAATGGATTAAATTCCATATTTTAGTGGACGTTCCCTGATCAACAAGCATGCGGTTTGATGTTCTGTAGCAGCCGTTTAGTAAAACGCATCGTTAAAAACGTCTCTGGTGTTTCCTTTATTCTGTGTGACACCGATGACGATCGGTAACGCCAGTGACTCTTGCGGACAGACAGGAAAGTGGACGTTTCTGTAGAACGACCCAAAATATAATATGAGTGTAATATGCTGATCAGTTTGAGCTCCAATCTGCAGTCAAAACAAAAGCTGGAACGCTGCTCCCTCAAACGGTCCGTGATGGTGCGCAGCATGAAGCAGCGCTTTCACCACAGGTGCTTCTGTATGCGGACGTTTGTCACACACATGCGCACAGAGATGATTCGGGCACTTCAAAGGGCGCTGCTGCATGATAATACTGAAGCTTTCGATGGACAGACTCTCTTACACATTCGCACGTACACAGGCTGCCATAATAAAGCATACTTTTTTTGCATGTGAGTCACTGAAATTACAAAGTCTAATCTGGATTGTCTTCCACTGTAGATCAGCACTGTGTGTGTGTGTGTGTGTGTGTGTGTGTGTGTGTGTGTGTGTGTGTGTGTGCACGCAGCATGACACGCACACACACACACACACTGCTACTCGACATTTGCGACGGTATGCGCATCATGCTGCTGCCCCCATGGAACAGGAGGGGTGACAAAAAACACGTCTTGCATAACCTTTTCCATATGTGTTATACTTGGTACAGCATCCACACCAACTCTGCTGCTGCATATGTGAGACATTAAGTCTTGGCCACAAGTCGGTCCATCTGATCCAAACAAGACGAGAGAAGGAAAAAAAAGGCTTTTTAAAACATCTCAAAAAGAAACGAAGGTTCCTTACAGTGTCGAAATGGTGAAAAGTTGCAATGAGGCACAGCGGATTAGCGATGAGGTCAATTAAACCACCCCAAAGGAAACGCTCCAGGATTCAACACTTAAAGGGCCCAAATCCCAGAAAAACGACTGGTCTTAATTATTTATTTTTTTTGATGAAAACGTTTTCTGTAGTTGGTGCACATTAAAGTTCCAAAGCTCGGTGTGTAGAAAACGTTATATCTTTGTGTCATGTTGTCGGAACAGGTACCTCTGTTTTCGTAATTTTTCAGTTTCTGGGATAATTGGAAAATACCTGTTGGTCGTTATGCTGTGTGTAAATTTCATGACGATTGGACCAAAAGAAACGGCCCAAAATGACGGGGGAAAGCGTCTGGTTCCTTTGACTTCCATTAAAAGTTAAGTAGATTTTTTTTCCCTTCGACTGTAAAGTTTAATTTTGGAAATGCAGCCTGTTTTGAATTCATTGTGATGTCACAAAAACCCCATTTACATACATTCAGCCTGCAGTAGCTCAGCCCCAGCCATTTTTCACAGCACTGTATAAACGTCAGCAGCTCTTTCTTTTTTTTATTTCTAAAACAGCAATTAAGTCCAAATTATTTATGAACTTTCTCCAAAAATTGATACAATGGAAAAAAAATATGTTTCATGGAAAAATTAAGTAATGACTTCTTGACAGCTGCACATCCTTGACTTTCCTGGGCTGCTGGCAGCCAATTAGGACAGAGGTTATTTACATATGTCAGTCTTTTGTCACTCAGGCGCAGTGACAAAAACAGCCAGACTAAAAAGTCTGGCCATGTAAAAATGGACTATGACTGGTTTTGTAATATAAGTCCATACAAACTTCATAGGTGGGCTTCACAAGGGAAAAAGAAACACAAGGAAAAAAATGTATGATATGGGCTCTTTAATGTTTCCCTCCGGAGACCGAACGAGACTTTACATCAGAAAATTGTTACTGTGCTTTTACCCAACTTCGAGTAATCACTGCAGATAATCGCTGTAACCTTCTGCAGCGCTGCAAAAAGAGCACTAAATGCCACATTGTATCAGTGTGGCTAATTACCCAGAGCTCTGCTGATGGTGAAGGGGCCCCTGGTGGATTCAGGCGGGCGGCTTAGCGTCGGCGAGAGTGCTGCCGCGCACTCCGGCTCAAAGCTCGCTGTCACACAGCTGTTAAACTCCGCTCTCCGCCTCAGCCGCCTTGCCAGCCATGAAATGCATGCAAATAGAGTCTCAGGCACCTAAACGGCGGGGGAAGATGGGGGCGGGGGGGCTCTAATAGCTGTCGGAGTCGGGGTGGGGGAGCCCTGGAACCGTAGGAACCGCTGGAAAATCTCCAACCAGCACAAAAACACTGAAATGCAAAACAATGGCAAGTGTAGCTGATTGATATCGGTAAAATGAATATATGATCAAGTTGCTCAGTGCATTTATGAATTGTCTTGTGGCTCCAGACGTCTGTTCTTCAGTTCCACAGCTTAGGAATAACTCGGTTAGTTTGCACTGACGTCCATGTAGGTATGCAATAATAAGCCCGAGGATAATAAAGTAGCACGTTTCGGAATTAAATGTGTTAAAATGGCTCAAATGATCAGTTTATTAGTGATGGGATTTGGCACAAAAGGGATTTTCACTTTTCAGCCAGCCCTTATATTTCATACTGGTGCACGCCTACTGACAATAATGCAATGTACAGGGAGAATTCCACCAATTTTCCCCAAATTTGAAATTTCTGCTGTTGAGATAGAAGCAACCAAACACGGCAAGCCAGAGAGGTTCATTATAGAGAAACTGACTCAGATTTCTTTGAAGCCATGGTGACAGCTCAGTCAATATACTCAAACATACTGTAGACGATTTATTTACTAAATTTATTTACAAAATGACCAGTAAACCAACACGTGCCATGAGCTACGTAACGTCCATAATGATTAATGGTTTAAACCTAAAAATATGTTTTATTTTTGCCTAACAAAGCTCATCAAATCACATCACATCACATCGAAGCACATTTACAGTCACATCACATCAAATCAGGTGAGAAAGTGAGTAAAAATCGTAGCCCCTTTGCAGAATTTACTGGCCTTTTTATCATATATATATATATATTAGACTTTAAATATATACACTTATGCATAATATACACATTAATATGCACCACTATTGTCCTATTTCCAATGTAATGTTTTGCACAGTAATATATCGTCATATAATCTTAATATGTCAGTAATAAAACCTTGTATCTCTATTTTTGTCATTTTTCAGTTTTTGACATAATTTGAAAGGAACTGTTGCTCTTTATATTGTCTGTAAATTTCATGACGATTGAACTAAAAGAAACATCTCAAAATGACTTGGAAAAACCTCTGGTTCCATTGACTTACATTAAAAGTAGAGTAAGTTTTTTCCTTCTCCTCTAAAGTTGCCCTTTTGGAATAAAAAGCTATGATGTACAATTTTAAGGCCAAAACCTTCTCAAACACTATCATAAAACAAAGCATCAGACAGCATATTCATAATTTCATGTGATATTGTCTTTTTTCTTGTGTCTTATCTTGCAGGAGCTGTTAGAGGCTTCAGACGTCTGGTTCCTATCACCACTGTGCATAATTCTACTTTTCTAGAACACAGCATTTCACATCAGACCGCTCTGAGCGACTTTGCTGACATTAAAATCAATGAATTATGAAATAAAATTTACTTGAGTTTGAATGAATGAGGCAATTAATTGGCACTGAATTAAAAAAAGCTCTATTATTATTGATATCTCATTATTATTAATGACAATATAAGTTAATATCAGTTAATATTCATACTGTTTATTTATTCATTCATTCATTCACTTCATGTGTTTATTGGGCTTTTAATCATTATATCCAGGTTACATTTACAGAAAGATTATATAACATAAAACCCGCTGACTCTCTCAGCCCAACCTTACTGTCCTACTTACATCGTACTCACAATGTGCAAAAGTTTGAACACCCCACCTCAGATTGTGAAGATGGTTGATTGTTTGAGTGAGTTAATAACACATCTCTATGGGGAAGAAAAATAAATCTGACATTTTTCCAAATTGAATACTTTCAATTTATCTGCTGAGATTAACATATGGGAAAAAAGTAATAAAAATGTGCCATAACTTTTTGCATCAAAATAATATAATAAGATATAAAATATAAAATAATAAGATATAGGTTTTTGTCCTGACAAGAGTGGAATATATATATATATATATATATATATATATATATATATATATATATAATGTACACACATATCACTGCTGTCAGAACAAAAACTCATCTCCAAAATGATAACTTTACAGGAGAAGGACAAAACTTACATTACTTTCAATGTAAGTCAATGGAACCAGAATTACAAACATTTTACTTTTAATGTAAGTTTTTAGCAAGTAACTTTTTTGAGGCACATTTTTATATATATATATATATATATATATATATATATATATATATATATATATAAAAATGTGCCTCAAAAAAGTTACTTGCTAAAAACTTACATTAAAAGTAAAATGTTTTTTCCTTCTCCTGTAAAGTTTGATTATATACACACACACACACACACACACACACAAACACACACACACACACACACACATATATATATATATATATATATATATATATATATATATATATACACACACACACACACACACACACACACACACACACACACACACACATATATATATATATATATATATATATATATATATATATATATATATATATATATACACACACACACACACACACACACACACACACATATATATATATAATTTAAAAATGTGCCATACCTTTTGCATAGAGGATGTTTTCACTTATTCACACTTAACATAAACCAAGTGTGTAAGAGATGAACTTTTGCATATGACCATATACTTTTCACAAATATCAAAAATCAATACCTGTCATATCAGTATTGGTAATATAAATAGTACACAGGTAAATAAGAAACACATAGAAACAACTTATTATTATTATTATTATTATTATTAATGAAAATCATGGCAGTCAAATGTTCCTTTGTTCTACAAGATATAATTGCATTATTTACCGATTATTATTTCAACATAGTGTCATAACATCTTTGAAACCTTGACCCAGAACAATGTCTTTACTTGAACTTCACATCTTTGATCTCCTCCCAGTTCTTCAGATTACAGCATAACCTCCACTTAATCCCCGCAAAGCCTTCAGCTGGACCCAAAAAGCCCAAGAAATAAAAGCATATCTTTACAACAACGCCAACGTGAGGCCTGCTTCTTATTACTCTGCTAAATTACCAGACTTAAAATCAAGTTATGCAACTCGAATTATGTCATTTCATAAACCCCCGGCGCTGCTGCCATGGCAACCGCGAAAACAGCGGCAAACATTTTCTTTTTTTTTCCTTCTCCCCCGTAAAGAAAGGAAGAAAGAGGGAAGAAAAGAAAGTGGAATGGCAGAAAGACGGAGCGAGATTGATTCAATTAAGGCCCTCTCGCGCTCTCTGAAGAGCGGCGGCGCTCCACGCGAGCAGGGGAAGAGGCTTAATAAGCACGTGTGAGGATATTATTGGCTGGGCTGTTCAGCTCGTGCACATTTCAGAAACAAATCACTCTGTTTCACTGCGTTTACAGGGCCGCTGAGCTCTGGTCAGCTCTGCGTTGCCCGATTATAATTCAAACAGAAGCTTTTCGCCATACAGAGGAGGTAGTGATATAAGCCAGTGGCTAATGTTAAAGGGATAGTTTGGCAAACCATGTTAGACCCAGATCTTTCCCCCTGATCACAAATAGCCACGACACGTTTGTTTTCTGAAAGCTGCTTTAGTGCTGCAGTTTCACGCTGGAGCTCCAAGGTAAGCCAGTTAGGATCAAACTGCACACCTAAATCTTCACAGACTCAAACAGTGTGAGCGTTGTCGGGATCCAAAGCAGTCCAGCCTCCACCCTGGGTCTCCGTGTAACGGGGATCGATGAGGGGGACACACGCGCTGAGATAAGCGAGATTTATTAAGGGCAAATCCAAAATCAGGGTCGAGACAGTCCAGAGCCAACACGGATAGATCGGGGGACAGGCATGACATAAACCAGAATACAACAGAACAAACACCACAGCTTTTCACACCAACACAGCAAACAAAGACCAGCCAAGACAGGGGGCAAACGCAGGGCTTATAAAACAGGGATAACGAGGGACAGGTGAAAACAATCAGGGGCGGAGTCAACAAACAAAGGGGCTGAACCAAAACAAACGCACATGGAAGATCCAAAACACAAAGCACGCGGACAGGACTGGGAGGGGCCAATCGTGACACTGTTATGTACTGTTACGACACAACTAATTAACTTTTTAATTAAAATTCTAATTTTATTTGAATCTGTTTTCTAATATAAAAAGGTTGTTAAATCAAAAGATTAAAAACGTTCTTGCAACGTATAAAAAGCACTACCGCCAAAAAGTTTAAAGGTTTTCTTGCAAGAATGAAGGAGATGAAAAAACAAGTTTCAGCCGTCGGTTCTTTTGAAGGAAAAGGCTTTTATTAAGTTTCAGGTGACGAGTCGCCAAAAACGCAAAGATTCAACACATTCCATCAGTTTTTATAATGTTTTTAAAAAAGCCGCGGCATGAAGTTTGAGTTTTATGTTACGTTTACGTCTCGTCTTCTGTGAGTTTATCGGCTGGTTGCAAAGCAGGAATCTGATCACTGTCTGACTCTTGTAGACCTGGAGTTTCACATTATCTGATTACTCAGGTGCTTGTAAATGTGTTGATCAGATTACTGACCAAATCTGATTTTCTGCAGAGTTGTTAAAGTTGAATTCCACCAATTTTTTCCAAATGGAAAGAGCAGGTACTGTTTGGGTGGTGGATCATTCTCAGCACTGCAGTAACACTGACGTGGTGGTGGTGTGTTAGTGTGTGTTGTGCTGGTATGAGTGGATCAGACACAGCAGTGTTGCTGGAGTTTTTAAACACTGTGTCCACTCACTGTCCACTCTATTAGACACTCCTACATGGTCGGTCCACCTTGTAGATGTAAAGTCAGAGACGACAGCTCATCTGCTGCAGTTTGTGCTGGTCATCCTCTAGTTCTTCATCAGTGGTCACAGAACGCTGCCCACAGGACGCTGCCCACAGGACGCTGTTGGCTGGATATTTTTGGTTGGTGGACTATTCGCAGTCCAGCAGCGACACTGAGGTGTTTAAAACTCCAGCAGCACTGCTGTGTCTGATCCACTCAGACCAGCACAACACACACTAACACACCACCACCACGTCAGTGTGACTGCAGTGCTGAGAATGACCCACCACCCAAACAGTACCTGCTCTGTGAGGGTCCATGGGGGTCCTGACCACTGAAGAACAGGGTAACAGAGTATCAGAGAAACAGATGGACTACAGTCTGTAACTGTAGAACTACAGAGTGCAGCTATACAGTAAGTGGAGCTGATAAAGTGGACAGTGAGTGTAGAAACAAGGAGGTGGTTTCAGTGTCATGATTAGCATTGCGCTAAACTTCATGCCTACATCGTAAAAAATGACTAAAACTTGAAAAGCCTTTTTACAGACCGTGTGTCATACAACGTCAGAAACCACATTAGCCAGTCTGTTTAAGACGACTGAACAGTGCGATGACGCTGGCATGCGTCATCGAACCGTCAGAGAAAAAAGATCCGGTGGGTTCCTGATCACATCGAACATTTGTGAGATGTTAGATGAGAACACAGGAAGTTCGACAAACACGGGTTCTGTTGGAATTCTCTTGTGGCTCCAGACGCCTGTTCCACAGGTCCACAACTTTGGAATAACTCAGTTAGTTTGCATTGGTGTCCATGTAGGTATGGAATAATAAGCCTGAGGATAATAAAGTAACACGTTTGGGAATTAAATGTGTCAAAAAAAGGGGTGAAATTATCAGTTATTAGAGCTAGAATTTGGCACCAAGTGGGACTTTCAGTTTTCAGTCAGCCCTGAAATTACATACAGGTGCATGCTTACTTTTAAAAGGACCACTTAAAAGGACAATTCCACCAAATGTAAGATTTCAGCTGAGATAGAAGTGACTAAACACAGTCAGCCAGACAGGTTTGATATGATGTGGTTAATCATAGAGAAACGGACTCAGATTTCTTTGAAGGGATGGTGATCGCTCAGTCACAATGTCTGCAAAGACACAAATTCACACAAATATCTACTAACTTTATTGTTTTTAACATGACCAGGGGACCTACACGGTACGTTCATGAGCTATGTAATGTCAAGAATGATCAAATAAATCTGTGTGTAAATTTCAATATCAATTTTAAGGCCAAAACTTTCTTAAAACCTATTGTAAAACAACGTCTCAAGCATCAAACACATTCATCACGGTTTCATATGATATCTTGCTGCCAGGCAGACGTCTGGTTCCTGTCACCACCACTGTGCACAATTGTATTTTCCACATGAAAGTAAGGCAGGATTTCCCTTTCAGCAAACACTGTTTCTGCTGGAAAAGAACCCACCACTAATAAAAAGGACTTCATCTTAGGTACACACTCTTTAAAAAGGCGGTTCTTCAAAGGTTCTTTAGCAAGAAAATGGGTTTTTGCCCAATAAAAGGGTTATTGCAGTGTGACAGCACTCTTCAGATTAATGCAGAATATGTTAACATTGTAACAACAGAAGAACCCCAATTTGGTGCCACATTCTCCATCAATCTGGAGAACCTGTTCATGATACAGAGAACATTTTGGCATTTAACATGTTTTAGTGTTCACAGTTCCACATTATAGTTCCGCCCACTCGCTGCACAGTCTGCCGAAACCACCTCCCTTCAAGTAAGAACTGAGCCACTAAACTGGCCCAATATCAGGTTCAGCTCAGTTTGGTCAGTTTCTCCAGATCAGTATTAATGTTGTTTTGTTCCAGCCGGTCTGTAAAGCTTCTTACAGCCCGTTTAGTTTGGCGAATGGTGTTGGGTTCATTTCTGGCTGATTCCAGGTTGTTCAGCTGTTCTTCTGTCACAGCTGCCGACTGAAAAGCTGCTCAGTGGTGACGTCAGTTTGGGAATTTAGCGTCGTCTCGTCTTCAGAGTCGGACCAAATCGGCTGTCGGTCAGATGTGGTCTTAACAGTGTCCGTTTTCTGTTTGTGGCAAAGTGAGAAGTAAAAACGCTCAAATGGCTCAAGTGTCTCCTACAGCTGTCAGAGTCGTTGCTTAGCAACAGCATCTCAGTGGAGTGATACAGTGTTTGTGAAACACCTGTGATGTTATGGCGAAATAACAGCCGAGTTAGAACGCCTCTCGACCAATCAGCTCGCTCGGCTATGCTGAACAATCTTCTGTAGCCTTAAACAACCATCTTTTTAAAGATTTAGGTAGGCTTAACTGAGCTGCAACAAATCGAACAAACAAGCATATCACAGCTGTCAGACGAAACGCTGCATCCCAGTTTTTGTCGTTTTTCACTTCATTTTAAAATTTACACATTGTACATAAATTTCACGATCAATGGACCAAAAGAAACGGCCCAAAACGTCATGAAAAAAACTCTGGTTCCATTGACTTACATTAAAAATATAGTGGGTTTTTTCCTTCTCTTGTAAAGTTTTGGAGATACAAGGTTTTCTTCTGACAACAGCCATATTTTTAAGAATTGGTGATGAGCGCTAACATCTTACCGACAGCAAATGGTTAAACCAGCAGTGAAATGTTGATTCATTCGCTGAGATCGAGCCGTGTCCACCAAAACCACAGCATCCTCAGTCTCATTTCTCTCTCTTTACCTCCCAAGAGATTAATTAGTTCTGCTCTCCATCAAACAGATTCCAGCTCTAAATACCAACACATGTCCCCAAATGTCAGCACTTTATCCTATGTTCTAAAAAACTATTAATTCAAAGAGAGTGTTTATAATAATTATAATGTGCACACCTAAAGCATGCATCAAATGAAGAGTTTGGCCCAGTGGTAATTTACTGCAGGCTGGTGTTGTATGTCATGGTATGTTGCTGTATATTCCAGTCTATGTATATTTACACCTGTCACAGGCTACTGTAGTCGCCGCAGTTTTGAGGACCGACTCTGGGAGTGACCGAGCTGAGCGACGCCTTCGATTAGCTGTACTTTGTGAACGATTCACTTGCAAGAGAAGCCGAGAGACGAGAGACGAGAGACACACAGACCTTTACTTCCATGTTTTCCCTCCAGGTTTGGAGCCACTGCACTGTATAGTTCAGTGTTTCTCTCTGCTGTTCGTACCTCGTTCAGCTCCTGAAGGGATTAATTAGCTGATAATATCAGGAATTTTAACCAGGAGACCACAGTTATGCAGTTCAGGGGTTTCAGGACTGGAGCTGAACTCTGAACTAACCAGCAAACTTACAGAATCACGTCTGTCGAGACACGTCGTCGTTTTCCGAGCCACGACATTCAGTCTGATATTTAACGCTCATGTTTCTCCATTTAAACCTCATTTAAATCTCCAGAAACAGAGTAGAGTTATACCGGGGGTCTGCAGCTCCGTTAGGGGGACGACTGTTCATCTCTCGGCTGATAACATCAGCTAAAGTTCTCTGAAGGCCAGCACTGATCACATCTGTGTTAATGAGCTGATGTCGTTTCCCTCGTATGATCAGAGTTTATCTCCTCTTTATGCAGCACCAGAGGATTCTTTACCCACCCTGACGTGAAGAGCCAGTGGGCTTCTGTGCTTTTAAATGCTCTGACAGACCCTCCAGAACAGGGAGAGGGGCTGAGGATGAGATAAATATAAACATCAGGAAGACACTCATTTGGTTTCTTTCCACCAGTTTAAGTGGGATCAGGAGTTCAGGGGAAACTGTGTGAGGATCTCAGCCTGTTTTATCAACTCTGTCAAGGAACGTTGTTCTCTTCCAAAGTAAGGAGAATCATTTTATCCACCTTTCACTTTTCACCTCTGAAGACCCAATGAATGTATCATGGCTATTAAGAAGTGGATGACCCAGAGCTTTCTTCAGCTAAATGCTAGTAAAACAGAGGTTATTTTGCTTGGTCCCCTCACAGTAACCAAGAGCTTGACAGAAAATCTGGGTTCTTTAACCCCTTTTATAAAAACACAAGTTAAAAACCTTGGGGTCATTTTTGGTACTAAATTAAAATTTGATGAGCAAAAAAAATAAATAAAATGCAGTGGTCAAAGCCAGCTTCTTCTCCAGCTTAAAATCATCCCTTAATGCTTCAGATTTGGAAAAAGTCATTCATGCCTTTGTGACATCTAGACTGGATTACTGTAATGCACTATATTTCAGAATTAAGAAAGCATCCCTGGCTCATTTACAACTAGTTCAAAATGCTGCAGCCAGAATGTTCACTGGTACGAAGAAAAGAGAGCACATTATTCCGGTTTTAGCCTCCTTACACTGGCTCCCAGCGCATTACAGGTTCCAGTATAAAATGGAATTCATGGTTTTTAAAGCTTTGAATGGTCAGGTACGCGCATATCGCTGTTGTCGGATCAAAACCTTCTTCAAAAAAATCTTCAAAATTGTAACTTCACAGGAGAAGGTAAAAACATACTTTACTTTTAATGGAAGTCAATGGGACCAGACGTTTTTCCCAAGTCATTTTAGGTCATTTCTGTTGGTCCATTCATCATGGAATTTACGCACAATATATAGGACCATGGATACTTTCAAATTATGTCAAAAACTGAAAAACGAGGTTTTGTTCCGACAGCAGCGATATGTTGAGGACGTGTTATGCGCTCTCAAGATCTTTAAGGTCTGCGTCTCAATCACTTTTAACTGTTGCTCGGTCTCATCTTAGACTTAAAGGGGATCGTGCTTTTGCTGTTGCTGCACCAAGACTTTGGAATGGGCTTCCAAGTGATATCAGACTTCATCTGTGAAGAAATCCGGTCCCAAATATGGTGGCCACAACATAAAAATCACATGACTGAAACCTGAGGATAGTCTGCGGTCCAGTGTTGCCAATTAAAGTAAATATTGTACTTTATCACAGTCTATTATTGTTCAATGCGGTCAATCATAGTCTACTCTAGTCTATTGTACACTCTTGCAGTCTATTATAGTCTACTGCAGTTTATTGTGTATTGCAGTTGGCCATAGTCTACTGCAGTCTAAAGTAGTCCACTGTAATATGTTGTTATTTGTTATAGACTGCTTTTGTCTATTTTTGTCAATTTAATATTGTCATCTATCATTGTCTGTTGTATATTGTCTATTATACACAACAGTTAGTTCCGGCCACGCAAGATGATTGGCTGAAGAAATGATCTAACACTGTCTCACTCCACTGATGATGCTGTTGCTAAGCAACGACTCTGACAGCTGTAGGAGTCGCTCGAGCCATTTGAACGTTTTGACTTCTCACTTTGCCACAAACAGAAAACGGACACTGTTAAGGTCACATCTGACCGACAGCCGATTTGGTCCGACTCTGAAGACGAGACAACACTAAATTCCCAAACTGACGTCTCCACTGAGCAGCTTTTCAGTCGGCGGCTGTGACAGAAGAACAGCGGAACAACCTGGAATCAGCCAGAAATGAACCCAACACCATTCACCAAATGAGTCGGACCAAATCAGACTGAGCTGTAAAACTGACCCAATAAAAACAGAAAAGCTGCTCAGTGGAGACGACAGTTTGGGAATTTAGTGTAAGGAGCTGGAGAACGAACTGCCGGCTGTGCAGCGAGTGGGCGGAGCTCGTTACTCTGACGTAGCACCAAGCTGCTCGTTAAGGAGCTCTAATTAGGAGGAAGGAACTGAACATTAAAACATATTAAAGCCGCGTTCACGGCCAGTTTATTCATTTCTTACTGTATTTATTTAACTGCTGTATTAAAGCAGTAGAGCACTCGAGGAGGGAGTTATCACCAATAACATCACGGCTGTGATGATCTACGGCCACCAAACCACAGCCGGGATGATATTTCATGATAACACGCTCCCTCTCGGGTTCTATTGCTTAATCGTGGTCTACTGTAGTCTAATATAATCTACTGAAGTCTACGACTGTATATTGCATCACTTTATCGTACTCTATTATCACATGGGGTGTGGATGTTTTTATTCTTGTAGATGATCACCATGATTGTAGCTAACTGTCTAAGCTGGAAATTGACTGTATACAGCGATGATGTTCCAGTGGCCACGTTTATTGTCCAGTGTTTGCTTTTTAGGTGTGCACTATAGCATTGAGGCTAATGAAGCTAACAAGTAAGCTTCAGCCTTACCAATTAGCATTGGGAAAACTGCATGCTTAAAAAATCACAGACTTGACTCCAACTCCAACGACTCTCCAACAGACTTGGTTATCTTGGTTAATGGACAGGTTTGTCCATTTTAACAGAGAGCAGTGTATCAGAAACCACGTCTAACGGATGATTTAGGCTGCAGCCAAGGCTAACTGTGAGGTATGAGAGCCTCGGAGCTCCAGTGCCAAAACTGCAATACTAACAAAGCAGAGCTCAGAAAACCAACAGGGCTGATGAAAATGGAAGCGAAAGCTCTGGACCTCATTCGTGTGTTGGTCCTGACCAATCCCCTGACCAACCACCAATCCTTGGTGGCAATCCTCCACCTGTGTTTTAAAATGATTTTCTGCTGATTTCAGGTGGCCACGTTTTGACATTCCCCTCCTTCCTCCCCACCACCAACCGTAGCGTCCTTCTCTTGCTGTCCAGGTGGTAGGCATGGTCCCTGGCGCCTCTGTCCGGCAGGAACAGCGAGGGTCTCGCCGCTCCAACACCCGGACAGGGCTTGAACCAAAGACTCTGTAAACGTGTAAAAGGATATTGAGTATATAAAAACTTGTGCTTTACTTTTGCCTCCTGAGTCTTTCTGGCAGAACCGTTTCGTTGGATCTGTGGCCAAACTACTCCGTCAGAACACTGTGTGCTTTTAGCTTTCAGCTATAATCTGCAATAGTGTTGTTTGTGTTTCTGGTGGACCGAGTAAACTGTGACCAGTTGTGCCCAAAAGTTTCAAAGTTTACTTTCCCAGTAGTGTGTGTGAGAGAGAGATTTCACACCTCAGAAGGAGTTCTGGCCATTCTCATGTGCTCTTTCTCAGGTTCAGCGGCTGAGCACACACCGAATGCACTCTAATGAGTGAAAATCTCACCATCATGATCCGCCATGATGACTCACTAAACTCTGGGGGAGGAATACCTGACTCATCAGAAAGCTCCACCGGTGCCAACAATCACCCGTCCAGCAGCTCCCTACCCAGTCCCACACATGCGCACGCATATATATATATATATATATATATATATATACACTGTACATACACCACAACTATCCCCCCACAAATAACTGCACATGATGACAACAAATGCTATAAATCATCACCGCTGTTGTCTCAATCAACTCACAGCAGCAGCCAAAAATCCAACGTACACAATGTTCCCCCGTACATGCCAAGTTTGGTTGTGTCATTTTGTACTGGAGCTCTGAGGCTAATGTAGAGTCTTTCTATGGGAACGTCCATTTCTGTGTCCCTCGCATTTACAGATACATTACACTTGAAAAACATGTTGGGGTTACAATTTATTTATATTTTATACGTTATTTGAACAGTTTCCCCTCATTGAGCCTCAATTTAACAACACTGGTTTATAAATCAATCCTACTGAATTCCAAGCACCACAGAAGAGCTCGTCCTCGCAGTCGTGTGTGAAGGCCGAGGA
Source organism: Pygocentrus nattereri (assembly GCF_015220715.1). Lineage (NCBI taxonomy): Eukaryota > Metazoa > Chordata > Actinopteri > Characiformes > Serrasalmidae > Pygocentrus > Pygocentrus nattereri. The sequence goes on along the minus strand of NC_051233.1, from coordinate 2,996,110 downwards.
CATATTTTGAGGTAAAAACATGTTTTTCTGACATTTTAACTACAATAATCTCTACATGACTGTGAAAAATATGATTTAAATGACAAAGAAAACAAAGGACAAATAAATATTATAAAATATAGAATAAAAGTCCCCCAGGAGTCGAGTCACTGGTGTCACCTCGTGACAAAAAAAACTCTTATTTTGAAATAAAAGTCACACCGATGACGTCACTCGACCTCCTTTCACCTGTTTTCTGAGGATCTATGAAGAAAAGCTCATGGTGAGTCCACTGTGTCTCTCAGTTCTCAGAGATCTTCTCATTCAGCTCATGATCTCATATGAAGCTTTTAGCTGACGTCACTGGTGTGACCGACTTCATTCTGAGGTCACTGTGAAAACAATAGAATATAAATGGATTAAATTCCATATTTTAGTGGATTTTCCATGATTGACAGCGTGTGGTTTGATGTTCTGTAGCCGCCGTTCTGTAAAATGCATTGCTCATTAAAAACATTACCGGTGTGATCTTTATTATGTGGAACACCAATGAGGATTGTTAACACCAGTGACTCCTACAGAGAGACAGGAACCCTGTAGCAAACAAGTGGGTCAGCCTTATGTTCTCAAGGTCCTACGTTAAATAGACCCTTCACTGTTTCATTGAAATTTCTAGGCCACAGCCATGTGTTCCCCAGGCCATTTGTTCAGCCCTATATTCCCTCATAGAAATGCTCAGTTTACATAATGCCTTCATCATTCATCCTCAACATAACAGCAATAGTAACATCCATATTGCTGGCGTATGTACAGACATACACACGTTGTTACATTCCGGCAACATTTTATAACGACAATGTTTTAGCGAAGCGTCAAAGGACCATCAACAAGAAGTCATTATTTCATAAGAATCTGAAAATGTACAAATACTTATAAGTGACAGTTCATGTGTATAAATCATTGCCGCAAATTACTGAAATGTATAAATCTCCAATAGTGATATGAGCTTTGCGCTTTGTCCAGTATGTCCACCGAATGACCACTTCATTAAACCCACCTCCTTGTTCATTTCATCAGCCTCACAGTTACAGACTGTAGTCCATCTGTTTCCCTGTTCTTCAGTGGTCAGTGGTCCCTTTTGCCTTCAGAACTGCCTTAATTCTTCATCGCACACTTTCAACAAGGTGTTGGAAACGTTCCTCAGAGATTTTGGTCAATATTGACATGATGGCATCACGCAGTTGCTGCAGATTTTTCGGCTGCACATCTATGACGTGAATCCACCACAATCCACCACATCCCAAAGGGGCTCTATTGGATTGAGATCTGGTGACTCTGGAGGCCACTGGAGTGCAGGGATCTCATTGTCATGTTCAAGAAACCAGTCTGAGATGATATGAGCTTTGTGACATGGTGCATTATCCTGCTGGAAGTAACCATCAGAAGATGGGTGCACTGTTGTCATAAAGGGATGGACATGGTCAGTAACAATACTCAGGTAGGCTGCGGCATTTAAACGATGCTCAATTGGTACTAAGGAGCCCAAAGTGTGCCAAGAAAATGTCCCCCACACCATCACACCACCAGCCTGAGCCAACGCAGGATGGATCCGTGCTTTCTTCTGCTGCTGTAGCCCATCATCTTCAAGGTTCGACGTGTTGAGCGTTCAGAGGTGGTGTTCTGCGTTCCTTGGTTGTAACAAGTGGTTATTTGAGTTCCTGTTGCCTTTCTATCATCTGGAACCAGTCTGCCCATTCTCCTCTGACCTCTCACACCAACAAGGCATTTTCGTCCACACAACTGACCGCTCACTGGATATTTCCTCTTTTTCGGACCGTTCTCTGTAAACCCTAGAGATGGTTGTGTGTGAAAATCCCAGCAGATCAGCAGTTTCTGAAATACTCAGACCAGCCCGTCTGGCACCAACAACCACGCCACGTTCAAAGCCCCTTAAATCCCCTTTCTTCCCCGTTCTGATGCTCGGTCTGCACTTCAGCAAGTCGTCTTGACCACCTCTACATGCCTAAATGCACTGAGCTGCAGCCGTGTGATTGGCTGATCAGCTATTTGTGTTCACAAGCAACTGAACCTACTAAGGTGGCCGGTGAGTGTGTGTGTGTGTATATATATATATATTATATATATTAAACATATATATATGTTTTTCTGTTTTTGACATAATCTGAAAAGGCCTTTTGCCCTTTACACTCTCTATAAATTTCATGATGAATGGACCAAAAGAAATGACCCTAAATGGCTTGGATAAAACTCTGGTTCCATTGATTTACATTAAAAGTAAAGAAAGTTTTTTCTTTCTGCTGTAACGTTACTATTTTGGATTTTTGTCAGTTTTCTTCCGACAACAGTGTTATGTCCATATTCAAAAGTTATACATTTCAATTAATCGCCTCAATGATTTGTACACAGGAGTATCTTATAAATGAACAGAAAAACATCAAACACGTTTGAAACTCTTTTATATGTTAGTGTATCGTTGAGTAGAGTATGAATAAACACCTCAGTCTTCGTCCAGAATCGGAATGTATTTGATCTGATTGGCAAAAATCTTTGCATGTAAACACAGCCAGGGCGAAGATCTGAAGGTCTGAGCTATGAAGAAAATAAAAGGTTGATTTTCTCCTCAAAGCTGAAAGCTTTAAGGGCTGTTTTTCTGATGGGGGACATTTCTGGTTAGTTCCATATAGATTCCACCGTTAAAACACACTCTGAACATTTCAGTGAACAAGAATAAGAATCTATTCAGCATTTATTGTTCTGAGTCATAACTTCAGTCGAACTTCACAACATTAACAATATTGCAAAACATCACCAGAGCACGTCGTCAACAACACTACACTCCATTTCAACACTGTTTTCAATTTGACCTCAGCGTTTCCCCTGGAGACCCCCTTATAGCGTCTCAAGTTGGCCAGCTAACCAACAAAAATAAGTTACCACCTGAAACTTTCTTTTTTGGGTCAGTTACAGTTACAATTGTGATTATAAAGTATTTACCACATGCTATATGTTGTTATTTTCAGGAGACCCTGAGCTACTCAGATATGCCATTGTTTGACATGTAAATGCTAAAGGAATGTGATATCTTTATGAATTTACCCAGCGCCTGCTAATTCTTGCATTTTTCTGATTAAAGAGATCTTGAAAAGAAGGGCAGTTGTGGTTCTCTTTTCAGAAGTTGTCAGTCTGGAGTGTCCGTGAGCTGAAAGTGCAATAATTTTGATGGTGATTCATTCTGTTGGTTATTATGACTGAAAATAACAATTAGCATAAGACGGAGATGTTTTTTTTATTGATTTTCTGTCCTCTTGGATTCAGTGCTACAACCCTGATACACAGCATAGCAGGCTTTATTTTTAATTACAAATTGAGTTTCATATTTAATATCAGTTATTTTTAATACTCAGAATCAATGTCTCTGTTTTAACCCTTTGTTGGAATACGAAGGCCAAACAGCAGAGCAATAATATCAGGATTTTAGGTGATTTTCCGAGCCGAATGACTCACTGAAGCTGACGTCACAGCTTGATGACGTTATGCTTGCTATTTAGGTGCAGGTCTGCTGAATGTTCTGATATGTGGATCATGTTTGCATCTTAAAATGTTCTGAAGTTATGGAGGCTAGAAGTGACCCACCGTTTTGCCCGCAAATTGCGGTCTCCGGGTCCTTGGGGTAGAAGAAGCAATTATTCAAAAAGTTAATGCATTCCACCCTCATATATCTCAAACAATGGCTGAATTACATTTGCTAAGAGAGCTTTTTAGCACACTAGGGCAAAATGCATTTCTTTTGGAAAAAATCTGCCGCTTGTTCAAGGCCTTTGATCATACCATTGAACAAACTGCAAGCCAAAACTCATCATTCATTAGATTCAAATAGTGTTAAATTGCTGAATCATCTAAAACTGACTGATTTATGTAGTTTCTGGTGCTACATGACTGTTGTCTATAAAAACGTTGCATGTTTTCCACCTTGAAGCCTGAATGTTGTCCGTGTTGTTCATTTTTATACATATATACATATATTTATATATAGCATGTCACACATTTAAACCTCATAAGCAAGACAGCTATAGATTACTTAACAGATCATTCTGGCCTAAATTTATACGCTAATAGATCACTGCCGTAGGAAGAAAACCATCTCCATTTTTGACATTTTTTCAGTTTTTGGCATATTTTGAAAATACCTGTTGCCTTTTACATTGCGTGTGAATTTCCTGACGAATGACCTAAAAGAAATGACCGAAATGGCTTGGAAAGACGTCTGGTTCCATTGACTTACATTAGAAGTAAAGTAGGTTTTTCCCTTCTCCTGTAAAGTCACTATTTTGGAGAATAACAGCGACGTTATTTGTTATGTAGCTCACAATTATATGCCTTCATGATCTCAAGCAAGCTTTTGCTTATCAACATTCTCTCACTACGATACCCAGCATGCAGTACGCAAATACATCTACAACCATTGGTAATCCCTGTGGTGTCACCCAGTCCTGACTGCTCGCCTAAATCACTGACCTACAGGGTGATCACTACAACCAAGCTAGCATCAGTGTAAGTCTTACCTCAGTCAGCAAACAAAATCACGAAAGAAAACAGCGACTTTGACTGTATTGGGTATAATAATGGCCACTAGAGGGGAGGATTTTGCCCTTTTCCGCTAGAGAGAAGAGGCCAAACTGAGAAAAGGTACAGCCAGCTACATTACTAACATCTAGATTTTAGCTTTCAGCTTGTGGTTGCTCATGAACTGAGCTACTTCTGCCATTTGAGCAGTCCATTCTCTCCTTTATAATGACGATATGAAGACAGCTGCAGCACATTTGGCTTCCTAGCAATGATGTCAGGGATCTCACTTTCTTCTGCGTTCGCCAGCTCATAAAAAAACAAATATTCAAAGCATCCTCAAAAAAACATAGAGCATTCGTAGTCTTTCAGAACGTCCTCCCACCTTCAGTAAACATCATCATAATTGTTCTTTCATAAACCGAAGCCCAGAAAATCTCACTGTAGTCCTGCAGCACTGCTAGGAATGTTTCCAACACATATATTGATGAAGAAATGTTGCTTAAGTAGAGCTTCCATTGCTTGTTAGGTACGTTAGCCCTGCAGCGCCAGCTGAAGACTGAAACTTCAGACAGCAAGCCTATCTCAGCTGATCGACTACAATTCGGCCGAAGACAAACGGCCAAACGGGCCCTTCAAAGCCCCTGCATGCCTATGTCTGTAAATCAGTCGTTATTAGGTTGACCATTGACCTCACACTCATCGGAGCATTTGCTGGACGAATGTGAGGAGCCTGGCGACGCAGAGGGATGGACACAAGCGGAGCGTGTGGCTCGGGAGAACGATGCATGTGTTCATTCTCTTATAAAATCAATAGTATTGCTCCGTGCCAAGCGCAAGCCTTGCCCTCCTCAGGAGGACATCGCCATGGCAGCGCCTCCCCAAAACAAAAACACAGCTGAGAAATCTCACTGTATGAACGCTGTGTGTGCACAAGTGTTTGTCCGAGCATTTGTGTGTATGTGAGAGCGAGGCAGAGAGAGAGAGAGTCCATGTGTAGTAAATGAGCTCGTCTCTATAAGAATTTACAGGACGATGCATAACCTCAGCTACAGCCCAATCAGGTCAGAAACCTCCAATCATTTATTTCATTTCCAAAGTTCAGTGTTAGAAGTTGGTTGCACGTTCTATGTCTCACAGTCCAAGTAATCCCACATTCAGTGACGTTGAGGTCTGGACTATGGAGTGGTCTGTCCTTTGTTTTGAGAATACCAGCAGCTTCTTTGTTTGATTTGTCTATTTTCTTTGTCTCAGTGCACATCCTTTCAGACCCAGTAGCCACATTTACATGCAGACTGTTAATCCATTAATAACAATAGGTCAAATACGTCCGTGTAAACTAAACTAGTCCAAATGAGGCCATTCGGAATACAATTCCTATCTGACTGAACGAGGTGGGTAATCCTGTAAATAATCCATTAAATAGAAGAATAATATCCGTGTAAACGCCTGTATCCGATTACATTCCCTATCGGAAAGTTTAAGTCCGTTCTGCATGTGCGTCGCGTCACAGTGAGAGTTTATACCGTTCAACACGGCGGAGCAGAAACTGGTCTGCAGAGGAGACGAAGTTCATGCTCTGATCTTTAAAAGACGGCGGTGGGACGGACGTCCAGCTTATGCGTCTCAGAACACGACGTCTTCCTCTCGGCCTTCTTTAATAAGGACGTGTGAAGGACGTTTTCCTGAGTCTGACGTCATTTTAAAGCAGTTAGAAACACAATCACTGCTCACTGCTGCTCATCTCACTCTGACTGGACCTCACGTGATGCTGGTTGTCATGGTAACATCTACAATAAGCGGTTCTCTACGCATGCACGTCATTTTGGATCTGATTACTTATAATGAGCATGTGAACTGAGATTTTCCATCCGATCGTTGAGTAGAGTATGAATAAACACCTCAGTCTTCGTCCAGAATCGGAATGTATTTGATCTGATTGGCAAAAATCTTTGCATGTAAACACAGCCAGGGCGAAGATCTGATGGTCTGAGCTATGAAGAAAATAAAAGGTTGATTTTCTCCTCAAAGCTGAAAGCTTTAAGGGCTGTTTTTCTGATGGGGGACATTTCTGGTGGTCTCCCAGGTCCTGCACAGTTGTATGGGAATCATGTTTTCTTTGTATCTTTTAATCCATTTTTGAACTCCAGATTTGGAAACACCTTTTTTTTTGTTTGCTTTTGCTTGTTTTCCTCCAACTTTCTCCTTCCTTGTGTAAGTGGATTATCTTGTATCTAATCTCCTCATAAAAACCACTGACTTGTGTTTAGTGGTCACTTTGGCTGGAAATGGAAGGGTGAAGAAAGGGTGGTCTCTGACTTCTGCACAAAGCTATGAGTCACAGATCCTGACAGATTACAGAGGCTCTTGTTTCTGTTCTGGGTTTTAGGCCTTAAGGAAGCCAGTGTTATGTGATGGTTGGACTTCTATTCCGAGTTTCACCAAACCAACCAAACCAACCCTCGATCTTTTTAAACCTGCAAAATCCTCCAAGGATGAAAAAAAAAACCTCCCACACATGAACACACATGAATTAAGGAACAAACCTCCCACCAACAACTCAAAAGAGAAAACAAAAACAGAAGAAAAATGTACACAAAGGTAGTTTTTGGTACTTCTCAGTTTAAAGGACATGTTTGTTTTTGTACCTTTTAGGGTGTGAGGTCATGTGTCCCCCATGGATCATATTATATAACGACCAATATGGAATATTATGTCCCACATGCATTTTCTGTGCATATCTGCAACAATGTACCATATGTATTACATATATAAGTACCTATACAGAACAACAACAACAACAACAACAACAACAATAATAATAATAATGAATAACATACATGTCCGTATCTGCCATAATAATATGTCCCTATGTCTAAAATTATTATTGTCCATAATGGTATGTCCTATATATACAGCAGCATATATATATATATATATATATACACACACTGCTGTTGTCATTCTCCATTTTTTGTTGGTTTTCAGTTTTTTATACAATTTGAAAATGCTTGTTACTTTTTACATTGTGCATAAATTTCACGAAGAATGGACCAAAATAAACAGCCAAAATTGTCTTGGAAAAAATTCTGGTTCCATTGACTTACATTGAAAGTAAAGTAGGTTTTTTCCTTCTCCTGTAAAGTTACCATTTTGGAGATACCAGGTTTTTCTCCGACAACATAATATATATATATATTAAATAATCTTAAAAGCTTTAAAAAAAAGAAACATGTAGCTTTGGTAAACGGCAAAACAGCACAAAAAGTGCTTTACAGTTTTGTGGTTCTGACATTCTTGGTTTTTCCCTGGTTTTCCCACAAAGTCCCAATACCTCGGTCCTTTAAATGTACAAAAACAAACACTCACAAACATCCCTCATGCGCTCGCAGGCACACACGCACACAGGGACCCTGCGAACTTCTCTATTCCTGGTTTTAGTCTGTTTTTGCTTTGTGTTAAAGGGGGATGCCAGGGCATTTACTTATCATTAAATGCCTAAATGGATTTCGTCATATAAACAACCTGTGGGGGCTTACTTAAGAATTCCTGGTTCCACAGCTGAAATTACATGGGGTATTAGGCACTGGGATGCTCCCTGGGCCTGCAGTCACAGCTTTCCTCTGCCTGCTCCTCCTCAGGGCTGCATACTGGTGCTGGCTTAATAAATGGCCCACAGCACTGTTGTGTCTTCTGACATTTAAAAAAGTCCTTCTGATCCATTTAATATTTTCCCTTCTTTCCTCATGACCCAGCTTAGACAAAGCTTCTGGTCAAACCTGCGCTGAATAGGCTCTTGACTTTTCAAGAGGAAAGAAAAGGGGATACATCCGAGTGTTATTTTTCTGCAGAGCATTGTAGACGAACAATTAAGACAATGGGTTAGAAAACAATAAGGAACGGGAAGGAAACAAAGCGCAGGCATTAACAAGGCGAAGGAGGGGGAGTCATGTTTTCTGGGTTGTACGTCCTCTTATCATCCAAAACAAAAAAGCAGAGCGGCAAGCTGTAATGAATAATTAATAATATTACAGCACACGGAACGCCGTGCCAATGTCAATATAACACTGGCCCTGGTGTGAAAAGCTCGCGCAGAACCAGCGGGCCGAGCCCAGTTCCGTCCTCCTGTATCCATCTCACAGTTTATGGCAGAACGCTCACTTCGGATTCCTTATTTTTCAGAGGAATACTTCCGTCTATTTTTGGTGGGAGCCATTGAGATAAACATGCTTGCGCCTAGAAGAAGCAGCCTACATGCTTTCCATGAGAAAACACTGACTTCTGAAAGAGAGAGCACAGATCTAAACTGGCTGGCTTAGTGCTGGTCTGGCACTGGTTTAGCTGGTCACCCGGCCTGATCATGCTGGTTGACCAGAATACCAGCATTCAAAACACATTTTGCTGCAGTCGGAAGAAAATCTCGTATCTCCATTTTCATCGTTTTTTCAGTTTTTTACACATTTTGAAAAAGCCCGCTGCCCTCTAGACTGCATGTAAATTTCATGGCGAATGGACCAAAAGAAATGGCCCGAAATGACTTGGAATAAATTCTCTTTCCATTCACTTCCATTAAAAGTAAAGAAGGTTTTTCCTTCTCCTGGAAAGTTACCATTTCCTCCCAACAACAGTGACATGCTGGCTCTGCTGGTGACCAGTACACCAGCACCCACAACACGACACTGGCTTTGTTTAGCTAGCCTGTTCCATTTTTAATAGCAAGGAAGTGGCAACTTTCAAAATCAACTGAGGAGAGAATCAAGCCAGCGTGGACTGAGTGAAGCAACCCGTTTCAGCCTGGTCCAGTTGGTGTCCTTCGGCATTAAATCCCTGATGAGTCGCCCTGGAAAGTGGAGAGAAGCCAAGCCAAAGTATCACAGGAAACAAGCTTCCTTACCTGTTAGCCGTTAGCATAAGTTGCCCCATCAGGAACATCATGTCAAACATAGCACCCAGAACCAAACCTGACCCTCACCACACAGCTCTGAGCTCATGAACACGTCAAACACAACAAAATCCAAAGCTGTTCTAAACTCTTCTCCCTCCTTTCTTTCTTTCTTGCTGCTTTGCTAACTTTTTGCTTGGCTGGCTCTCCTCGACTTTCTAGTCCTGGCTCACCTGGCTAGCCCAGGTTTAGGCGTTTAAAAAAGCCAGTCCTGACTGAAATACGAGAGAGAGAGAGATGTGAGGCTCGCTGGAAGCGGCGAGTACCTGCAGTAAGCCAGAGTGAAAGAGGAGGCTTGTGTGAGGAGCCTGAGAGCAGTCTTAGGAGAGCGTTAGCGGGGACTGCTAGTGTGTGCTGCCTGATGGCTTTATTTATCGCAGTAAATGACTAAGGTGAGTCTCGCTGGTGAATCAGCAGGTGTCAGATCTCGGCAGCAAAGAGACAGCAAAGCTGAGTGGGCACACACACACACACACACACACACACACACACACACACACACACAAACATACTTCAGTATCTAGGCTCTGAGGAGCACTCCACCTTCGCTAGCGTTATGTGGGCTGACTCGCCTCGTCTCCAGAGGCACACACTCACTGAAGAGGCATGATTCACCCAGCCCTCTGTGTGTGTGTGTGTGTGTGTGTGTGTGTGTGTGTGTGTGTGTGTGGTTAATGGATTTAAAACAGTGATTGGTATGTTGTTGTCTGCTGTCTCTCCCTTCACTCTCTCTGCCCAAAGCCACTGCTCCCTCTCAAAATCCCCCCAGAAACCCCTGATCCACCCTGCCACCCTGTCTACTCCGCCTGAGCTGAGGTCAGATGGCTTCATGGCATCGCGGATAATCCTTTAATACTCACTGTCTGCGCAAACCCTCACCTAACAGCTCCAGACAACAAACCACCAGAGACGTGATGCATCAGGAGGTTTTTTTCGCGGCAGCCCAAACGTCTTCAGGGTCACTTGTTTTAAACAGGGCTGCGCTGTCTGTGGACGTTTGCAGCTCTGGGCTTCACTGCCTCGTTTTTTTAGACCCTTTAAAACAGGGGTGTCCAAAGTCTGGCCCCAGGACCGAATGCGGCCTATGGAGAGATTCGAATTGACCCCCTGGCTTCTGTTTTACCGTGTATTATAAGTGGCTCTTCAGCCACTACGCTGCACTTCTCCCTTTCACCTGATGGGGGCAGCTGACCAGACCTGCGGCTTCATTGAGTGAACCACATTTAGTCAAGACTACAGACTTAAAGCTCAAACTAAACAATGAAAACATGATTTTGGCGAGATGGAAAACTTCGTATCAGAGCAAATTCAGTAGTTCAGTAAATATTAACCCTTTAAAGTGGAACAAAGATGCAGCTGCGCTTCGTTTATTTGATATATAAAGAACGTCTAACTAACAAAACCATAAATTTATAGGATTGTGTTTTAGTTTGTCTCACAAATTTTATCTTTCAACAAGTAAAAATCATTGAATAGGAATATGATTAATACGTTAGGCGTGTTGTATTGTTACTCTTAAACAATTTAATTATTTATTTTAAGCGCTTATCGATCCAAACTGCTCTGAACGAACAATCCAACAATAAAAGGAGCCTCATGCATCTTTTATAGAGGGATAGGAAACACAGAAGCGCACAGAAAGCTCAGATTCTATGCGCTGATGTCTTGAAACCCTAATATTTTGAGTCATTGGTCAATAATATGTATTTTATTTTACTGGCCCTGAGAAAAGTTTGGAGATCCCTGCTTTAAAAGAAGGAGTTCTTCAGCACTCTTAGCATAAAGGGTTCTATGTAGCAGGGTTTGTCTGCCTTCTCAACCCCAAAGCCCGCCTGGGTATAACTAGAAAGCATAGCGGCCCACAGGAAACCTAAAAACAGCTGTTTTAAATACAATTTTCATTTTTTCTTAATTGCTGACACTGAAAACCTGAAATTATGTCCTGGAAAAGTTCAAATTGGCCATTTCGGTTGTCAGTACATGTGCAAAATTTGCAGGTATGTTAAAAAACAGGAGATATCTTTAAAAACCACATTGGTGTAGTGATGCCAGAAAGGGGGAACAAGGAAAAAAGAATAGAAATGAACAAAGTAGATGTGGTTTGGAGCTGCAGGCCATTGTGTTTTCACTGAAATTACTCCACAAGCTTGTTTGATCTCGTGATTTTACTAATTCTGAGGGTTTTAAGTTAAGTGATACTTTATTAATCCCACAAATGGAGAAATTCCACCTCCTCATTTAACCCATCCGTGAAGTGAAACACCACATACACACTAGTGAATACACACACACACCAGGGGGTGGTGAGCACACCTGCCCGGAGCGGTGGGCAGCCCTATCCACGATTTTCAGAAAAACGTTTCTCAACATAAAATTGTGAACACTTTAAATATCCCACCATCTGCAGTACATAATATTCGGGCCCTCAGGTGGCACTGCATTAAAAACAGGCCTGATTCTGTACTTGGAAATCACTGCATGGACTCAGGAGCACTTCCAGAAATCACTGTCTGTGAACAAATATGAGTTAAAGCTTCTTCTGTCAAAGAAGAAACCATACGTCAACACGATCCAGAAATGCTGCCACCTTCTCTGGGCAAAAGCTCATTTAAAACAGCCTGAGGCAAAATGGAAAACTGTTCTGTGATGAATCGATGGTCAATTATCAGCGCACAGTTCGAAAGCCGGCATCTCTGATGGTTCTGGGGTTGTGTTAGTGCCTATGGCGTGGGCAGCTTACACATCTGGAAAGGCTCCATCAATGCTGAGCTGTACACAGAGGTTTTAGAACAACATATGCGGCCATCCAGACAGCGTCTCTTTCAGGGAAGGCCTTGCATATTTCAGCAAGACACTGATAAACCACTGCATCCATTACAACAACATGGTACTGAACTGACCCATCTGAAGTCCAGACCTTTCACCAGTAGAGAACATCTTTATCCAACAGATTTAAACAGACTGTTTTTATTGCTGTGTCTTTATGATTGACGTACATAAATGAGCTCTCTTCTGATTGGTTGCCCTGTATTGTGCCTCATTCACAAAGCGGACCAGGCTGAAACACTCCTTACCACTTCAGTGTGAATGGGCGGGGCTAAACTGCTAATGGCCGAGTAGGTGGATATATGTAAATGTGTTTGTGACATCACTAAAACAGTACAACTCAACACATGTTATAGTGCGTGTGCTTTCCATATATATTCCATATATAATCCGTATATAATCGCTGTGGAAACGAAATCTTGCATTTTTTGTAATCTCGTATTACTAACGTTCTCCAAAATAACCTACAATAAAATCTCGTTGCATTACCTTCCATTCAATTAAACTAAGGCTTTTTCCTTCCCCTGTAAAGTTTCGTTTTTCGAGATATGAGGTTTTGCTGTAGCAGTGCCCACATGTTTGGCGCTGGTGTGTATAAACGGCATGTTTTTGAAACTTTGCTCACAAAAAAAGGATTCAGTTTTTCATGATATGAGCCCTTTAATGACCTGTGGAAACCTTGCTGTTATACCACAATATGCAACCAAGACTGACGCCTCTGCCTCATGCCTTACACACTGTTATAATGAGACGGTAAGGCTGCCCTTGTCTGTGCACGTTTAAATTCCATCCTGAACGGCGCACGAGTGAAAGTCACGAAGCTGAACTGATAGCGTGGATTCAGGACGGGACCGTGAGTCACAAACAAGCACTCGAGAATGACAGGCATGCACCCAGGCCGAAAACCTGCCTGCTTTAAGGGTCCTACGTGTTGCTGCAATATCCATTCTGTATTATGCAATAGTAAATGTGAACTACATCTGCAGCTGAATCACAAGCAGTGGTCCATGTCTCATGGCAACAGCAATTATCTATTCTATTAATAACCACGCTCATATATATACAGCGACGAGCTTTCATCTGTGCTTCTATCTAGTGTTAAAGGACTCTGTTCGACGTGTAACCACATCCATTTCATGGCAAACGGCTTCAGTTATGCCCTCAGTCGACCATAAATAAGGTCAGGCTGGGAGGCCAAATCAGTGGTATTGGAGCAAAACTCCAGAAAAGTCGTTGTCTTAACGTTCTTAACCTTCAGTGGTAGTTAACCGGGTGGGATGTGAGCAGTTCCCATACACGGTGTGTCATCACTTTGTACCGTACTGTGCAAAAGTCAGAGACCACCCTTACCCTTAACAGTCAAAATAGCATCAAGAACCAGCTACTCGGTTTTCAGTGTTAACGAAAAAGAGATTAACAGATATTTCAGAGAAAAAATACAGAAGAAGGGATGAAATATTGTAGCTTTCTACTCTGTTGAAGAAGACACAGCTTTCTCACACAAGCTGCTGTGCTTTAGTCAAGGCTGTACTAGGCCACAGCCACGCCTCACACATGTAAAGGTTTTTGTTAACAGTTCGCTCTAGGCTTAGCTACGTCCTGGTCCCTTGGTGGTCAGCAGCACAGTGCTTTATTTCTCATAGGAGAACCAAGAAACAGTCTAACATTCCTTGGGCTGGAGGTTAGAGAACCAGCCTTGTAACCAGAAGGTCGCCGGTTTGATCCCCTGAGCCGACAGTACGTGACTGAGGTGTCCTTGAGCAAGACACCTCACCCCCAGCTGCTCCCCGGGGGCTGTGGATAGGGCTGCCCACCGCTCCGGGCAAGTGTGCTCACTGGTGTGTATGTGATGTTTCACTGCACTGATGGCTCTTTGTGGACACAGAACAATATGTCAGTGTTTAGTGTGTCCACTCTGTGCCTTTCTTACAGCTTTAATTCTTTTCTCTAAACTTACTTTCAGGCTTTCAAAGAAGTAACGAAGCAAAAAGTTGATCGAAAATGACCCAAATTCAAAATGTTAGCATTTACATGTCAAACAATGGCACGTCTGAGTAGCCCAGGGTCCTCTGAAAATAACAGCGTATGGCATGTGTGACCGTCACACATAAATACTTTATAATTGCAATGGTAATTGTAACTGACTCAAAAAATACCAAAGAAATTCCCAAAATCATGGAGTTCTAAGGGTTAAGGCTTTCCTGCTAATACCGTATTATTATTAACAAATTATTAAAGCAACTTCAAATATATTTTAGCAATATGAAAAAGTGGCAGTTATTCTTATTGCTATTGTCCAGCCCTAAATGTCTCGGAAATCTGCCCCGACGGTAATGAACCAGACTCGGTTCTGAACTCCGGGCCGCTCCGTCGAGACGATCACAGCTCGTAGGTCCACATGTCTGTATTCATGCTGCTGCGTCCAGCTCTGCGGCTCATCCTCCATCAAACGCACGCATCAGATCAGCACCCGACCTTCGAGAGCTGTCGGGCAGATGGGGTCACTCTGATTGGATGCTGACACGCGACCTTGTTAGATTGGTGTCTGAGCCGCGCACCGCTGTTCGAATGCTCAATTAAATGGACGCGTCTGAGACGGAGTCTGCATCGGCAATGAGGACGTGGGATGGGAATGATTTACATACTCATTTAAAAAGCATGGACTCTGTTGCCAAAGGTTTGGAATCACATTGTTTTTTCAGTAGCACTTCTAATACTAATAAACACCACAATAAAAATGCCCTACACTGATATTATAATACAGATAATAAAGTAGAACTCACCAGTACAGCACAGATAGACCCTTTTAAAAGGCATTGCGTTCTGAGTTTAAGTGATACTTATTAGTCCCACAAACGGGGAAATTCCACCTCCTCATTTAACCCATCAGTGCAGTGAAACACCACATACACACTAGTGAACACACACACACTAGGGGGCAGTGAGCACACTTGCCCAGAGCGATGGGCAGCCCTATCCACAGCACCCGGGGAGCAGTTGGGGGTTAGGTGTCTTGTTCAATGGCACGTCAGTCATGGACTGTCAGCACTGTGGAATAAAACCGGCAACCCCATGCCGAAAACCGGGACCGAACCAGGGACCTTTAGATCTTCAGTCTAACGATCTCCCAACTGAGCTACTTCAGCCACAGCTTATGTGTGGTTATTCTGAACAACAAGCAAACTTAATGGTGTAAATATGAGGCGTCAAGACTCTCTTGAGCTCTTAAATGGAGTTAAACAGTAAGCAGTGATGAGGTAGTGCAGTGAACACCATGGCTTTGTACACTGGCGGCCGCGCAGAGACAGCAATGTTCAGAGGCGGGAACAGGACGCTAAGTTGCAAGTAACAAGTAAGTCTCAAGTCCTCACACTGAAGCTCTGAGTTAAGTCCCAAATTAAGACTCGATTCAAGTCCCGAGTCAATGAAGGCGAGTCTCAAGCCGAGTCCCAAGTCAACAGTCCTAATCTTTCAGTCCTAAACAATTCAGTCGGCATTCTTCAGCTAATTTTAGGCCACGTCGCTGAGTAACGGTCATAATATTCTGACCATCTCCTTGTTTTCACGCTCACTGCCCATCTTATCAGCTCCACTTACTGTATAGCTGCACTCTGTAGTTCTACAGTTACAGACTGTAGTCCATCTGTTTCTCTGATACTCTGTTACCCTGTTCTTCAGTGGTCAGGACCCCCATGGACCCTCACAGAGCAGGTACTGTTTGGGTGGTGGGTCATTCTCAGCACTGCAGTGACACTGACGTGGTGGTGGTGGTGTGTTAGTGTGTGTTGTGCTGGTGTGAGTGGATCAGACACAGCAGTGCTGCTGGAGTTTTTAAACACTGCGTCCACTCACTGTCCACTCTATTAGACACTCCTACCTTGTCGGTCCACCTTGTAGATGTAAAGTCAGAGACGACAGCTCATCTGCTGCTGCACAGTTTGTGTCGGTCATCCTCTCGTCCTTCATCAGTGGTCACAGGACGCTGCCCACAGGACGCTGCCCACAGGACACTGTTGGCTGGTTGTTTTTGCTTCTCAGTCCAGCAGCGACACTGAGGTGTTTAAAAACTCCAGCAGCGCTGCTGTTTCTGATCCACTCAGACCAGCGCAACACACTAACACACCACCACCACGTCAGTGTTACCGCAGTGCTGAGAATGATCCACCACCCAAACAGTACCTGCTCTGTGAGGGTCCATGGGGGTCCTGACCACTGAAGAACAGGGTAACAGAGTATCAGAGAAACAGATGGACTACAGTCTGTAACTGTAGAACTACAGAGTGCAGCTATACAGTAAGTGGAGCTGATAAAGTGGACAGTGAGTGCAGAAACGAGGAGGTGGTCAGAACGTCACGCCTGATTGGTGTAAATAATCCTACATGCACAAAATATATACAAGAGGTTAAACATGAAATATGAAATTGTGCCACTGCTTGTATACGACTGTATATTCTGTTAAGATTAGATAGCAAACAGATTCAAGACTCACCAGGGGGTGCTCCTTGTCACAGGTAGGGGGGATTCCTGTCCTGACAGTGAACATGCTAGATGTGATTTACCTGCTTAGATGTGACCGAGCTTTGCAGTAGCTAGACATTGTCCTAAATGAGACATCTTCCCCCATTTATCCCTAAATGCCTGTGTGTATGTGTGTGTGTGTGTGTGTGTGTGTGTGTGTGTGTGTGTGTGTGTGTGTGTGTTTTCTGGACTGTTTGTTTGAGCCCGTAATGACGGTCAGGACAGTGGAATGTCCATGCTGGTGTGACTGACTCGAGTGCATGTGCCCTGTTGCAGTCAGACGGTCTTAGTGTGATGCTGTTTATTGCTCAAAAAGTAAAAATCCCATCTTCTGTAAGATGCTTATTTTAGAGGAAATGTTTCATTCTTATTACATCTGCACAGAGAGAGAGAGAGAGAGAGAGGAGGGTGCAATACACACACACACACACACACACTTAAACACACACACACATACACACACACATACATAAAGAGCGTTGCTAAGCGATGAAAATAAAAATGAATGCTTCTGCAATTACGGCATGACAACTCTGTAATGACTTCATTGCACTCTTTCTCTCTCTCTCTGTCTCTCTCTCTCTCTCTGTCTCTTTCTCTCTCTCTTTCTATCACTGTCTCTGTATCGCTCTCTCTCATTCTCTCTCTCTCTCTCTCTCTCTCTCTCTCTCCCCCCCCCCTTACTTTCACTTTTCCATCCGCCCTGCTGTGGAATAAGGCATCAGCTGGGAGGCGGCTGCGAGAGGAAAAAGTACACAATGCTTTTCCCTGTTGACGTGCTCTGTTCCCCACTCTTGTAGTTATAACTCTCCATTGCTGCATATTTATTAACCCCTGCAGAAAGACTTGCACCAAACTCGACTGATGCAATCATCCCCCTTTAATACATCACACTTAAAGCGCTCACCTGTCAAAGACACACACGGTGCTGCATGCCTTCACAGAGATGCTCCCCGTCGACGGAAGAGATGCGTACGGTATGAGGGACGTCACGATTAATCGATTAAAGTCGATCGGCTGGCTAAAAAACAATTCATTAAAGTTTACCATCTGCACTGTATTTCCAAAACGGCTACTTTACAAAAGAAGGAAAAGCATTGTTAGAAAACAGATCCGGTCCTAAAATCTGATTGGCTGAGCTGCATTTGAAGCCATTGTAAAATCCACGATACACCCACTCCTAAGACCACCTCACAATAACTCAACTGTGTATCACTGCGCCACAGCATGAAAAACCCTTCAGCTGTGGAATAATCCTTGACTCTAGTGCTGCTCACATGGACCACCGGGTGTACTGATGAAGTAAGAGCCTGTTTGCTGTTTAAACTGAGAGGCTGACAACTTATGTTCTTAACTAGAACCCGGCTGGTCAGCTGGCTGACAGGCTAAAAGAGCCAACAGCCTAAACAGCTCCATTAAGCAAGCAAGCAAAGTTTATTTATACGGCGCTTTTTACAGCAGGTGCTGTCACAAAGCAGCTTTACAGAACAATCAGTACTACAGAAAGAAAATCCGGGTCCGAGCCCCCATGAGCGTCACCAGCGGTGCCAGTGGCAAGGAAAACTCCCTAAGAGCAGGAGGAAGAAACCTTGAGAGGAACCAAGACTCAGAAGGGGAACCTGTCCTCCTCTGGTCGACACCAGATAGCAAACATTGTTAGTATGAAGTATTATAGGACAAAGTGGGAAAAACAGGTGGGAACTGGTTAATTAGATTAGTTTATGATTAGCAGCGGCATCTGAGGGTGAGGACTGCACAGCGTTGTACAGCAAGCAGCTCGATGGTGGTCAAGCTGGTCCAGAAGGCTGGCGAGCAGTGGCACCCGATCAAGGCAGAAGAGGCGACAGGATGGGCAGCTGTTCACAGGCTTGATTCACTGAAAATCATCAGTATAAAGTCTAAAAATGTCACTTGAATGTCTTACATGCTTCAAACGTTCATGTTTCTGTCAGGAGCCGCGTCAAAATCCAGCTGAATCCCAAACGGCTGCATAGTCCCTAAACAGCTAGGAACGTTTAGACAAACAATGCATCATTTACGGAGTGTGGATGTGTCTGAATCCCAAACGACTGTTTCTTAGCTGCACTATTCATTGTTGGGCTGCAGGATCCAGTATTTAAACTCCTGCGTAGTGCACTATGTAGGGAGCAGGGAGCCGTTTGAGATTCAGCCCCAGTGTGAGAACAGAGGGCCACTGGATTTGGTGCTAAGTAAGACTTGCGGTAGTGATTTGGTGACCAGAAAGTACTTATAATGTAAAGTGTTTTACATTAATTTTATTTGTATTGCTAATCGACAAAATTGAAAAAATGCCTGAAAGGACCGCGATGGGTGGCCGAGCTCTGCTTCACGTCGCACCTAAGAACACCCTTCCCATGATAAAATCGCAGAAACCCAGGCCTCTCGTGGCTTATTGCTTTAATATCTCTTAGTGAAAGCCAGTGCAAGAAGATTTTGATCACTTCCATTGCTTCACTCACCATGGAATTTTCGTAATTGCCATGGTGATTCCCAGTACGTTTTTATAGGGAAATTCCAGTGATTTCTTATCACTTCTGTAAAAAACAGTGTGCGAGATGTAAACAGAGTGATTTGATATGAAATGGTTGATTGTGCAGAAACTCTGATTTCTTTACATTAGAGGTGATGGGAACCTGGGGTCGCCATGACTACAACACAGATATAGTCATTTTATTCATTATCCGAAACCACCAGTGAAGCCACACGTGCGTTTTCATATGGAGTGCTGATGATGGTACAACAGCGATTATCAGCTGTTGTTTTGGTTTTTTGATAAAAATGTAAGCCGCACAGTCGCATAATCTTATCTCGAGACAAAGACTCAGGAACCCGGTGATGTGTTTGTAATCACTTCACATAATATGTTTCTGCGACGTAGGTCTTCCGCATCTGACCGGACGTCTGGTTCCTATCACCACCACTGCGAACAATTGTGTGACTCAGAAAGTTTCTAGGGAACGGAGCGTTTCACAGCAAACTGCTCTGAATGACTTTGTAACCTTTTAATCACGCAGAAATTTGGGAAACTCAATGGAATTCCCCTCTAAGTTGCATCATTTATTATGGTTGCAGTATGACACTCGACTTAGTGGCTCAGACAACAATATCCCTGGGCATTGTGGGAAAGCCTCTCTCTCTGGGTTGAGTGAGAGTTAAACAGAGTATAGGCCCAAATCTGACCCGTGTCACGTGACCACAATCACTCAGTCATGAATCAGACCAAAGCACGGTCAAAGATCATGTGAGCGTCATTGAGACATGTGAGCATCTGGAAAGCAGGTCAGTTTTTCTTTGCTTTGCAAGTTAGCCAGTCCACCAACAGTCATAAGGGCAAATAGGAACGCATGTAAAATGCTTAAAGGGTAAAACACCCAGCCTTAAAAAGGCAACGGCTCTCTTTATTTCCAGTCAGAGGAATCGTTATCAGTTATTCAATTATATCAAATATACATTTTATTCAACAACCACATAAAATATTTTTTTTCTGTTTTTACTGTGTCCACTTTTTGCCTTTATTACAGCCAACAGCTTCTGCTACAACCCCAGTTCTGAAAGCGCTGGGAAGCTGTGTGAAGTGTCCATTAATGTAAATAATAACAGAGTGCAATGATTTGCAAATCTCGTAGCCTCTTCGACTCCTCGAGACCACCGGTAGTTCCAAAACGCACTTCATCATGTTCTCCATAACGTTCATACTCCATAAGCTCCATTCAGAAGCTGGGCGTCGTGTGACGCTGTAGCTCTTCTCTCCAGTCTAATAGACGGTGATGTCATTTTAAACCCTTATAATAAAAGAAGCTGAACTCAGTTTGTTTTTCTACTGAAAGTCGACCCGTTTTTCCCCAAATCTGGGCTCTAAACTATAGACAGACGCTGTCTGGATGGCCGCATATGTTGTTCTAAAACCTCTGTATAATTTTCAGCATTGATGGAGCCTTTCCAGATGTGTAAGCTGCCCACGCCATAGGCATCAACGCAACCCCATACTATAGACCCCCAGGGGAGTTTTTAGCCTGTTGCTATGGTATCCCAGGTGGTTACTAAGGTGTTGTTTGGATGTTGGAGTGTTATCCCAGGTGGTTGCTAAGATGTTGCTAGGCCACGGAGTCCCAAGCAGTTGATAGGGGGATTCTAGGCTCTTGCTATGGGATCCCAGGTGGTTGCTAAGGTGTTTCAAGGCTGTTGCTATTTAATTCCAGGTGGTTGCTAAGGTGTTGCTAGGCAATTGCTGTGTTATCCCAGGCAGTTGCTAAGATGTCGCTATGTCATGGAATCCCAGGCAGTTGATAGGAGGTTTCTAGGCTGTTGCTATGGGATCCCAGATGATTGCTAAGCTGTTGCTAGATCATTCCCATGTTATCCCTGGTGGTTGCTAAGGTGTTGTTAGGCCACTGCTGTGTTATGCCAGGTGGTTTCTAAGGTGTTGCTAGGCTAAAATGTATCAAGGCTGTTGCTATGTTATCTCAAGTAGTTGCTAAGCTGTTGCTGCGCCATTGCCATGTTATGTCAGGTGGCTCCTAAGGTGTTCCTAGGCCATTGCTATGGTTTACCAAGTGGTTGCTAAGGTGTTATAGCTTGTCGCTATGTTATGCTGGGTGGTTGCTCAGGTGTTACTTGAACAAACACTGTACAAAAAAAAAAAAAACAGTTTTGTTGTTCTAGTTTAAAAACTGTATGGAAATAGCACAAAAATGGTCTTTGCAATTAAAAAGAACAGCAAACTAAATGACTCAAAGCTCACTAAATAGAATCCAATGGGCAGATGCTTGAAAAATTCCGGCGTCGTCCTTTAAAAGTAAAACAAGTTCAAATGTTATGACTCCCTGTCTGGATGCTGAGCACTCTGGGCTGTTAATGTTATTCTGATACTAATCTATGTACAAACTCTAAATTCAGACCGAGCCGTCTAACATTAATGGAAGCGGAGCTGCTGAAGAACGTCTCCTGAGAGATTTCCAAACCAGCACTGACTTCTTAATGAGTGTTAAAATCACTGTGTGCATGTTTTAATTAGACTTCTAATGACACAAAGCAAACAGTGCTACAGCAAAAAAAAAAAACTCTTATTACAGGAAGCGATGTCTGTAGACTCAGACTAAACAGGTGCTCATCTGAAGGGCATGTTTGGGAGGGGGCTTTTTGGGCTAATATGGATGTAAGTGTGTACAGTTGACAGGAAATTGACAGGTAATTTCATTAGCTATGTAATTTAGCGTATGGTAATGACTATGTTTCGGAAGTTTCAGAAGTTATGAAACTGTAGAACAATGTACGTGTAAGTGTGTGGACACGGTTTTGTGTTTTTAGTGTATGGACTCACAAATCACAGTTATTGTCAATTAGGAAAGCATGACGCAAATGTATAGGAATTACGTCTCGCTTACATCTCACTGAAGCAAGTGGAGAAGTTCCATTAACCCTTGGGTGGTGTTCAGGTCTGTAGGACCCACTTTCAATGCTTGCCAAAGGAGAAAATAGTCATTTATTATTATTTCAGCCTCAGATTCTTGGTCTTTGCTCATTTTCTGTGAAGAACATATAAAATAACCCATTTTCAGAGCTTCACTCTGTTCACCCCCCACACCTTTATACTACACAAGTGGTGCTGGGCTGAACCTGCGGGGAGTAGAAGTGTGGAGGTGCTGTGTCCTTCACTCTGTTCTCCTCCTACATGGCCTGCTATTGTGTGTGTGTGTGTGTGTGTGTGTGAGTGTGTGTGAGGGTGGACAACACTGACAGGCTGCTGACTGGCTACAGCTGCTACAGGAGAACCCTACACTGGACACTTGTGATATTTTAAACATCTGGCATTTTTACATAAATAGTTATGACTGTATTGATTTAATTAACAATAATGTGGTTCCAGCAGACCACTGAGTAACAACAGCAACATCAACACCACACACGGGTTAAAAGTGCCGTTTCTGAACTTTCAATCCAAATTAAATCTGTGTTTGGAAGGAGAAGTTATTATTATTATTATTTTCATTTGACGAAAAAGTGAGGAGTGACCTTGAGCCTTTGTGGTCGAATTGGCACTTGAATCATTTTCTGATTGTGTAGTACTGAGACCCTGAGTATAGAGACCACCCTTCATGTATCATATTTCCATTCAAAACGTTCAACGGTATTCATTTTTCAGGAGATTCTTCTGAGGAGATTAGATATAAGATTGCATAAGTAAGGAGGACGTCAAAGGAAAATAAATGAAAATATGAGTGTTTCTGTCTCCCCTGTAGAAAATCTACAGATAATTCAATTATTAACAGACTTTCTCGAGATGCTCAGTTGATTATCAACAGTCCTGGAGGTTTAGGAGTAGGTGTAGGTCTAGGCCTAGTCCACACTGCAGGATTTAAAATTTGAATCGATGTTGAAAACATGAGAGACCCAACATAACGACATTTTCTGTCCTCGATCGTTAGTCATCAAAGCCACCACAGTGCACGGTCTGGCCTGAATGAAGCACCACACACTTTCAGATCGTGCACACGAACAAGGCTCCCAAGCAATGGTTCCACTTCTCAAAACCTCACGGGGGGTTTCTCATGAACTGCTGTGTCGAGGGATTTCTCACAAACTGTATGTGTGTTGTATGTTTTACGCATAGATACACAGATACAGGTTGAAGGTTGAAGTTAAGGTTTAGAGTTTAAGGTTAGAGTAAGGGTTAAATTTAACACAATCACCCTCAACTTCACATTCAGTTGCATTTAATAGATATTTAGTAAAATGTTAGTTAAGGGACACGCAGTCAGGCCAGTTGGAGAAGCTAAACTGCACCTAGGTCTAAGGTACTGCCCTGCGATGGACTGGCGGCCTGTCCAGGCTGTTTCCGGCCTTTCACCCAATAAGTGCTGGGATAGGCTCCAGGACTCCCCATGATCCAGGAGGATAAACGGCTTAGATGATGATTGACTGAGTTTCCAAAACCGATGATCAAAACTGGAACTCCTAACAACCGTGCAAGACCTGCTAGACTTTCATCTTTGCGAGAAATGAGAAAATTAACCTCCACGCTTGCTTTAGATCTGAGAAGACCCACAGGTGTTTCAGTCCATTCTCCCACTGTGAGAAGATGACTCAGCCCCACGGGTCTGAAAGGATGTGTATCTAATCAAGAAGAATCTCACTGAAAAAAAGGAAATAGACAAAAAAGAAGAACATTTGTGAATTGTTGAGAAGGACAAGACAGACTTACCAAGCAAAGGAGCTGCTGGTCTTCTCAGAACAATGGACAGTCCACCTCAGCGTCAAGGCTGAAGGAGTTTGGGATTATTTAGATTAAAAAGCAGCTCCAAAACTGAACTTTGGAGGTGGTGAAAAACATCCCTGCAGATTTCATTGAAAAGCAAGTCTTCAAAAATACACGATTATAATTTGTGGCTGAGGTCTTTTTTTTTTCTTATAAATTAACAGTATTGTGCAAAAGTTTGACTTATTTATCTGGACAGTGAGCATTTATTTGCTCAGAGCAGTAGTAATAATAATAATAATAATAGTAATAATAATAAACGTAAATAGCTATAATACAATAATTTGTGATTTTACCTATCGCCTATATATATATATATATATATATATATATATATTACCTATAACTTTACAGGAGAAGAAAAAAACATACTTTACTTTTAATGGAAGTCAATGGAACCAGGCATTTTATCCAAGTCATTTGGGGTCGTTTCTTTTGGTCCACTCATCATGAAATTTACATACAATGTAAACGACAACAGACATTTTCAAACGATTTCAAAAACTGAAAAACGACAAATGGAGATACAAGGTTTTGTCCCGACAGCAGCGACCAGTCAATGTGTTTTCCCATTTCTGAGCCTCTCCCTGTAGCAACTGTTGGTTTGGTTGATCAAAACTTTTTTAAGTAAAGTCAAGTAAAGGGGTCTGGTGGTGAAACTGAACAAATCAGCATCCTAAACTCCGATCCTCAAACTAGTTCACGTGATGTCAAAATACTTGTGTTTATTTGCAGATATTCTAATGATAGAAGTCAGAAGTCTTTAATTAAAATTCAGTAAGGTCCAGTCAAAGAAAAGATTTCAACAACATTTACTGAACATCAGATCAAATAAAGTCCAGTTCGGTCAGATTTCAACAACATTTACTGAACATCAGATCAAATAAAGTCCAGTTCGGTCAGATTTCAACAACATTTACTGAACATCAGATCAAATAAAGTCCAGTTCGGTCAGATTTCAACAACATTTACTGAACATCAGATCAAATAAAGTCCAGTTCGGTCAGATTTCACCAACATTTACTGAACATCAGATCAAATAAAGTCCAGTTCGGTCAGATTTCACCAACATTTACTGAACATCAGATCAAATAAAGTCCAGTTCAGTCAGATTTCAACAACATTTACTGAACATCAGATCAAATAAAGTCCAGTTCGGTCAGATTTCAACAACATTTACTGAATATCAGATCAAATAAAGTCCAGTTCGGTCAGATTTCACCAACATTTACTGAACATCAGATCAAATAAAGTCCAGTTCGGTCAGATTTCAACAACATTTACTGAACATCAGATCAAATAAAGTCCAGTTCGGTCAGATTTCACCAACATTTACTGAACATCAGATCAAATAAAGTCCAGTTCGGTCAGATTTCAACAACATTTACTGAACATCAGATCAAATAAAGTCCAGTTCGGTCAGATTTCACCAACATTTACTGAACATCAGATCAAATAAAGTCCAGTTCGGTCAGATTTCAACAACATTTACTGAACATCAGATCAAATAAAGTCCAGTTCGGTCAGATTTCACCAACATTTACTGAACATCAGATCAAATAAAGTCCAGTTCGGTCAGATTTCACCAACATTTACTGAACATCAGATCAAATAAAGTCCAGTTCGGTCAGATTTCAACAACATTTACTGAACATCAGATCAAATAAAGTCCAGTTCGGTCAGATTTCACCAACATTTACTGAACATCAGATCAAATACAGTCCAGTTCGGTCAGATTTCAACAACATTTACTGAACATCAGATCAAATAAAGTCCAGTTCGGTCAGATTTCAACTACATTTACTGAACATCAGATCAAATAAAGTCCAGTTCGGTCAGATTCCTCTTTTTAGATCACATCGTGTGGAATAACTTCCCTCTGACTAACTTTCTTCTCTGACTGCTGTTTCTCTCCTCGTCCCTCCCCTGTGTGGCATCACTCACTCGAGTCTCAGAGCTCATCATAATGCACAGATCTGATTGGCTGAGCAGCGTCACGTGTGATTTTTAAAATGCATGCGACTGGTCTGTGAGTGTCCATTAATGGCCACTAAAGCTACCGTAAAGGCTGGAAAAGCTACGCTGATTAAAACAAGACCACCTGTCCAAATGAAATAATTCTCCATAGTTTATCGGTTACACGTCCAGGTCTGCATAGGACAGCGTCTGGGTCCAGACACGGACCGCGGTCCGCCTATTAGTGACCTCTGATATAAGGTGCTTTTACAAGCAACAACAAAGAGACAAAAGTGCTCCGGCACCTGAGACAGTATGCTTTCTGTTTTTTATCCTGACAATTAAAAATATTACACTTACTAAATGGTCATGTTGACTGGAAATCAAAGAAAGGAAGGGTGGTCTTTTGATTGTGATGCCACTCTAGACGGGTTAAATAAACTCTGAGTTTGGGTTTTTAGACCGGGACCGTGGATGTCTATGTGCTTGCTGTTTATTTTAAAAAGCCTTTTTTTTAGTGGATGTTCTGTCGTGGGTGAGGTATTATGATGACGTTTGCTGGCTGCTGTAGCAGCCATAGCATTTTAGGTATCCCACAGTGCATAGCTGCAGACGCAGGCTCTGGTCGATGAGGTCATCTGGCCTCTTTCCGAGGGGGCACACCCACTGAGAGTTTGCATGTTTGTTGTGTTGGATCCATTGTTTTGGATCTTCAGACAAAATTTAATATGAGAGCGACAATCTGCATAAACACAAAATACAGTTTTTAAACGACTGTTTCATTTATTGAGGAAAACGTTATCCAACGCTTGTGTGAAAAAGTAATTGCCCCTTTAGTTCCACAACCAACCAAATGAATTTACTGGACTATCATGCTCAATCAGCCCACAGTCACACTTGACTGCTGCGAGAACAGTTTAATAAAACAGAGAAGAAGAAGTTCCTTAAGAGACAGAAGGTTTTTGTAGTATTTCAGTCTGGAAAGTGCTAGAAAGCCATTTCTTAGGACTCCAGCAAATCAGTCAGAGTCCCTATTCAGTGGTGAATCTTCCCAGAAGTGGCCGGCCTACCAAAGTACCTACAAGAGCACAGCTACGACTCATCCATGAGGTCGTAATAGAAAAGAGATGAATATCTAAGGCATTCATGACGAATATCAGCATTCATGATTTCACTGCTAGAAAGAGGGTGGGCAATAATGGCTTTCTGTTTTTTATTTATATATATATATGTGTGTGTGTGTGTGTGTGTGTGTGTGTGTGTGTGTGTGTGTGTATATATATGTGTGTATGTATATATATATATATATATATATATATATATATATATATATATATATGTGTGTGTGTGTCTTATATTTGTCTTATATCACATTTATATATATTTATATATATATATATACACATTTTTTTTGCCATTTTCCAGTTTTTGCCAAACTTGAAATACCTATCGTCCTTTACATTGTGTGTAAATTTCATGAACATTGGACTAAAAGAATTCTGGTTCCATTGACTTCCATTAAAAGTATGAGTTTCCATTTTGGAGATATATATATATATATATATATATATATATATATATATATATATATATATATATATATATAATGTATTTGTGCTTTGCTCTTCCTAATGTTCTATTTGTCTTATATCACATTTTGTATACGGATCTGAAACCTTGTCTTGTGACAAAAATAGAGGAAATCAGGAGGGAAATACTTTTTCACAGCTCAAATGAGGGAAAAAAAACCTCTAAAGAAGAACTTGATTCATTTATTTGGAGTGAAACCAAATAACTCCACTTTGGGTTCCTTATGAATACACACTTTTGATGGACGGCTCCATAAACTACCAGCTTTGTAAAGTTAAGTGAGACTTTGTTAATCCCACAAACGGGGAACTTCCATGTCCGCATTTAACCCATCCGTGAAGTGAAACACCACACACACACCAGGGGGCAGTGAGCACACTTGCCCAGAGCAGTGGGCAGCCCTATCCACGGCGCCCGGGAGCAGTTGGGGGTTAGGTGTCTTGCTCAAGGACACCTCAGTCATGGGGATCGAACCAGCGACCTTCCGGTCACAGGGCCAGTTCCCTGACCTCCAGCCCACGACTGCCTCTTATGAGATGTATGGTTCTAGGAAGAACCCTTCGTTTGGTTATGTGAGAGGTTCTTTACATCTGTCTCTTTTCAAATGTGGTTCTTTAGGGAGCCAACATTGGCACTGCTCCAAAAAAAGCCTAAAAAATAAAAACTTTATATAGAAAAAGGCAGCACTTCATCTGACGGCTACAGTGACGTTTCATGACACGCATATTGACTGATACATTCTACAGCAATACTCAGGTATTCATGAACAGCATGAGTCCGTGTTCACAAGGTTGTTGATGGAGTAAGTGACATTGTATTGACATAAAACTGGCCAGAGTGACAAACTAAAGTGACAGACATTGGATTTTCTAACAGTGCAGTGAAGCATCACTCCCACACAATGGCCTCATAGGGGCCTCGTTAAAGGGGAACTCCACCGACTTTCCTAAGGTTTCACATAATTCTGTGGTTGAGATGTAAACAAAGTCATTTAGAGCGGCTTGAGTGATAGGAACCAGGTGGTGGTGATAGGAACCAGGGGTCATTGTGTCTTCAGCACAAATATAGCCCTTTCCTTTACTCTCCAAAACCACCAGTGAACCTACCCGAGTCTTTATGTAATGCTGATGATATGGAAGCAATGAATGCAGCGCATTCCATGTCATATCTTTCTGTGTGAGGCAGCTTTTAGGAGCATTAAACACTTTGGATGTCCGGTTCCCATCACCACCACTGTGAGCGATTCCGACGTGGTAAGTTCCTCTTAAAAGGAAACACTTCACACCAAACCACTCCGAACGACTAAGCTGACAACTCCAAGATTCAATTATCCAGAAATTTAGAAAAATGGGTGGAATACCCCTTTAAGAATGCCGCCTATCACTTATTGGAAAGATTTTGAAGAAGTGGTTTTGAGAAGCGACAACCTCACGTCATCTTGCGAATACAGGCTGTCACAAGCTGTTCATAACTACATTGATGCTTTTTAATGCCATTCAAAGCTCGTATAGGTGCCATGGAGGTTCCATGTAGATGGCATTGGAACAGTGGCAGTAAATGAACGTAAATAACAAAGCTGATATAAATAAACACAGAAATGGTTTAAAAGTATAAGCCTAAGGGAAATTATGGTTATTTTCAAGGTCACTGTTAACCCGTGGCTCTTGCCGGTGTGGTTTAAAATCAACCACAAACCAACAAGGTACTTTCTGAATAGCACTGAATGTGATTTCAGGTACATCCTAATCATTCTCTGTTGCCTTCATCTGTGTGGACATGCAGCACGATGTCCTGTCTATGAAAAGCATGACTAAGAGTTCGAGAGAAAAGGCGAAAAGAGTAAATTCTAGTAAATGCTTATTGGATTTCAACAGTTGACCAGAAATGATTCACTACTGGGAATGCGAATGTCATCACTTAGGCTTGCCTACACACATGTAGGCCAGTTAGCAGTAAGCCACAGCAGCTAATCAGGAAGGATGTGCAACGATTTTTCTAGTAAAGCAGTGACGCCCTGCTGTGTTTCTAAGGTGCATGTTTTTTTTTTGTTGTTTTTTTTTTTACACCAGCCCACAGCTAATTCAGCTCATTCAGGTCTGAAGACGCTTTGAACTCAGTCGAAGACTCTTTGAGGCCCTTTTAAACAGGGTCAGACCCCACAAGCTCAAGCCTACTATGTACAATAAGGCCTACATTTACAGTAAATCTGGCTGGCTTAAAATATCAATGATTAAACCAAACAATTTCCCTGCTTAACCCACCGGAGACGAGTCTGGAGTCCGCATTTTGCGTCCGTGGTTTAAAACTGGAGCGGCGGGGCTCACGCTGTTAACAAACACTAGAACTCAATAGTCACCCAAATCGCCCAGATCGCTTCTGTAAAAACTAAGCCTCTCTCAACTGGCTCAACCCCCATCCAGGTCTCTATTAGACTTGCTCACATCATTTAGGACACTGCACGACTTGCTGTGAACTATGGAAAAAGTCTATAGGCACCTCAGGAGTAAGGGGGCCAATCGAGAATCAGCTTTCATGACAACGACTGTTGGGGAATAATGTAATGAGATGTTTTTCAAAGTGTTTTTGGAGAATCTCTATTTGTTCTGTTTGTTCCTTCCATTCACAACATAAAGAATGGATTTTTTTTTTATCCCAATAATAAAAAAGAAATGCAAAAAAACAAGAAGAAACGAGGGCGGACGGCGGCAAAACATTCAATTAAGCCTTTTTAACGCGTCCTATTTCTTCTAATAAGTATTTGGAGCTCTGAATTCCTCGCTATTGTTCAGCTAAGTCCTGGGCTTTTTTTTATTCCATCTAGTTAATTATCACAGTAGTGGGTGTAATACTGGATACTTAATAGAGTTTTGATTATAATCATATTTACAAATGTAATTGGAATAATTAAAGGAACACTTTAGATTTACGTTAAGAGAGTCAGTGATTATCATGAAGTGTTTGCATACGCTTAGATTACCTCATACAAAGCTGTGCCCCCCCCCACACATACACATGAACAGCCAGCCGCCCCCTGTATGAGCTCACTGTAATTACCCAAACACTGGCCCGAAAACACCCTCAGCAGGTCAAGGGGGGGAATCACACACACAAACAAGTGAAGTGAAGGTGAGAGTGTGAGTGTGAGTCTGAGTAAGCCTGTGTGTGCAGCCTACACACAAACGCTTTTATATGAAAAACAAAAAGAACTAAACGATCTTCAGTGGATTTTGAGGTTGGCGTCAGGCAGAGCCCTGATTAGCATTATTTACAGTAATACACACGTTTCAGCACAGGCTTAGTCCCTCTTAAAGCCTGTTACTCAGTAATTACGTCGAAAGCAATGCAACCCGTCTTAATCATTTTCATTCGCACATTATATCTGATATTCTTATATAAGTTATAGGAGGCAAGGAATAAAAGGACCAGAGCCTGCCAGCAGCTCTGAACCCTCACCATAGCTGTGACTTTGAGATCTGACCCAGGCTGGACGGCAAAATGCGAAGCATGAATAGACCTTTGCCAACTTTTAGACCCCATGTGTACTCACAATCATAAGACTAGACCTGCGCCCGCAACTCTGAGACCGGACCGGCGCCCGCAACTCTGAGACCGGACCGGCGCCCGCAACTCTGAGACCGGACCGGCGCCCGCAACTCTGAGATTAGACATGTTCCCATAACGTTTAGATCAGATCTGTAATTTTAAAATCTGACCTGCATGTGCAAGTTTCAAGCTTTGAGATCAGAGCTGTACCCACAATTTTAAAACCTGACTTGTACCAGCAACTGTGAGATCTGAGCTGTACCTGCAACTTTGAGATGTGCCCTGTACCTGTTAGGATGGGCACAGGAGTCAGACGAACGCGGCTAAGAAGACAAACAAGGTTTAATACCGGAGAACGAGCATCAGGGTCAAAAACAGGCGAGGGTCAAATACCAAAAAGCACAGGCAACCACAATCCAAGGGGAGGACAATACCGTGGTCAAAAAACAATCCAAAAAAGGTCCAAGTTCAAATACACAAAACCAGCTGGTGAAGGTACAAAAAGGGGAAGATCAAAAGGCAAAGTCAAAATAACAAAGATACAGTAAATACACAGAATTCAGAACAACAACATAAACACTCGGTATGCTCACCGAGAAACAACAGCACTGAATCGAACTGAGGCCCGGGCCTATATACTAACCAGGTCTTCGTGCACAGGTGTGTTGGGTTAATAGTCAGGAGACTGTGAACGCTGGTAGGGAAGCATGTGATTGTCCATGGTCATGTGATCTCCTGAAGCATTGTGGGACATTGAGTCCGATTCAGTCCGAGGCATGACAGTACCCATAATTTTGAGACTTCACCTGTACCAGCAACTTTGAGATCTGACCTGTATCCGCAACTTTAAGCTCAGACCTGTACGCCCAATTTTGAGATTTGATATGCACCCACAACTTTGCGGCCTTACCTGTACCCTGAGGTCTGAGGTGCGACCAGTATCTGAACGTCAAGCTTTTGCCGCATTTGTCACTTTGACACAAGCTGAACTGGCCCTGACATTTAGTAGCTGCCTCAGAATGGTTGCATCCACAGTACATGTATCGTAATGAAGAGATCATATGTATAGTAATGTCACTCCTGCTGCTCAAAACTCAAAACTCAAAATGCATGTGACCAGTGTACTTGTACCTCACTGTCGAGGTCATGATGTTTCCACAATGAAGACATCCCTGACTCATTTGGTATTTTAAACAGTTCCCCTTTAGCAGGCGTTCTTTCTATTTTACCAAGTTAGTAAGATTGGCTTTGCTGTGCACATACAAGACTATACTAGATGGATAGCATCAAGACATGAATGAGAGGGTGTGAATTTGAAATTTACGCAAGCATATTGCTTCAAATGCAATCAAACCTACTTCTTTTTCTGGGGGGTTTTTTGCATCATGTGAAAGCGGCACTTGCGCTTCACGTTCTGTAACCATTTCATGAGAGACCCGTTATGTATGTAAGGTTTGAAATGTATTAATTTAGACACACATACAAATCAAAGGAGCGTAAGTAATAAAAGACAATGACTTGAAAGACCCAGTAAACGCCAAAACTGTCCCCATCAGACAAACAACACTCAATCTTTGAAAGAGGGGAAAATCAAGCCGCTTCAGATCTGAAAACATCCACAGCCATCCTTCCACTGAGAGAAGACGACTCAGCGCTGTGGGCCTGAAAGGATGCAGCTGTCAGGAAGCCTCGCTGAGAAAAGGAAAAGGAAGTCGCTGATGTTCTCAGAACGATGGACTGACCACCCCAGAGATTTAGACCTCGGGATTTCTTGGATCATAAGGAGCAGAATGCAAAACCAAACGCTACGACTGAACTTTGGAGGTGGGGAAAGAATCCAAGCTGTGATAAAAGCAGAGTGGACACAAGAAACCCTGGACAAGTGGACACTCTCTGCTATTTTGGATGAACACCCTGAACGAAAGGTGGTCGCCCAGCATTGCCTGCAATGCATTTGATGAGGTTTCATTGCAAGCTTAGTGTTAAATAGTGGTTGTTCTGCCTGTGTAAGTGTGTGATGAGATTGCAGGGCGGAACTGAATGAGCTCATGCGATCGAGGAGCAGCAGGTTGGCTCGATTGTTCGCCGCTGTGGCTCGGGGGCAGAGAGTGGAGAGAGCGTTGCCACGGTGATCCGACACCGGCACGGTCCTCGCAGGCCCCGCGGCTTAACGAGTCCCAGAATTCACGGCAGGAAAGAGCTTTCCGTTTGGTCAAAGGGATTAACCTGTTAGCGTTCAGCACGGAAAACTACCACCTCTCCCTTCCTCTCCTCAACCACCATCCACCCACCGTCACTGCACGTGTGTGCACACGTACGTACACGCAAACCTCAAACCTCACACACACACACACACACACACTGTAGAAAAACCACCTTCGCAAAACTTTTCCCCTGCAGACGCACCTCTCCTTCCCCTTGCTGTGCTGTCGCTGCCACTGATAGGTGCCACTCTGTTTATTTATATTGTGTTGGTTACTCAGCTAAAGACAGTGATCAAAAAGAAAGTACTGAGAACTCCAGCTTTGACTCAGAGCTCTCTGAAATGTGAAGCTTCTTGTAACTTAGCAGTTGTCATAATAGTCGAGCTTTGTGTGCATATATATATATTTATATATATATATATATAAATACACTCATATACAAATGGGCTAGAGGCGGTTACAGTCAGGAATGGGTTCCTACTACTCACATCTCTATGCTTAGTACATACACATTACAGCTGTCACATACACCGATCAGGCCTAACATTCTGACCACCTCCTCGTTTCTACGCTCACTGTCCACTTTATCAGCTCCACTTACTGTATAGCTGCACTCTGTAGTTCTACAGTTACAGACTGTAGTCCATCTGTTTCTCTGATACTCTGTTACCCTGTTCTTCAGTGGTCAGGACCCCCATGGACCCTCACAGAGCAGGTACTATTTGGGTGGTGGGTCATTCTCAGCACAGCAGTAACACTGACATGGTGGTGGTGTGTTAGTGTGTGTGTGTTGCGCTGGTATGAGTGGATCAGACACAGCAGTGCTGCTGGAGTTTTTCCACTCACTGTCCACTCCATTAGACTCTCCTACCTCGTCGGTCCACCTTGTAGGTGTAAAGTCAGAGACGACAGCTCATCTGCTGCCGCACAGTTTGTGTTGGTCATCCTCTGGTCCTTCATCAGTGGTCACAGGACGCTGCTGGCTGGATGTTTTTGGTTGGTGGACTATTAAAAACTTCAGGTGCCAAGAACCTTTTTTGTAAAATTATGTGTGGGAATGGATTAGTTATTGTTTTCATTTTCCATTCTTTGTATTTCTGTATTATGAACTTCTTCTTTTCAGTTAGTCATTGTGTCTTTGATGTTTTTTTTACATTTTTATTATCTGTATTTGATTTGTTATTTAACATGTTATTTCTTTACACTTTTATCAGTTTACTCTGATAGATTTTTGACTCTTGAATTTTGCTATTATAGTGATTTCCATTATTATTATTTCCTTTTATTTTGCACATCTTAAATGTTATTACAATTCTTTTTCATTGCTCCCATTTATTCCACCTCTATTTCCTCTGTAGGACTGGCTACATTGTAAAACAGGGTCACCCACAATTTACTCTTAAATTAAAGGTTGATTGAACACATGATGAAAACTAATGGCACTGAATTTGTGGTAGTAAATCCATTCTGACGAATTTTGTTTCAACTACTCATTCATATCTCTTTGTAGAGCTCCAGCACAGCCCTTACACCAATCTGAGAGAGCAGATATCAACACGTCCTCCACCTGAAGCAAAAAAGCCAATCGTAGCCGTCTCTGTGCTATTGCTACATGCCTAGATGCCACGCTGGGTCCAGCCAGACACGTTAATGGTGCCGCCATGTTGGGGAGGTCAGCATCTCTGCTGGACTGCATTCAGTGCCTTTCCAGAGCGGCAGTTTGAGAAAGATACTGTCCACAATTCCACTGTTTCAGGAATATCGCTCTCAGAAAGTGGGATAGGATTATATAACGGAGGGAACGCAGTGATCCGCGCTCATGTCTGTGTGGTGTTTATGTGTAGACGTGGTCGTGTGGTTGGTGAAGCTCAGAGAACCTGCTGCTGTGGTTGTTTTTCCTCTGGTTTTATATTAAGCTTATTTCATTGAATGGTCTATTCAGGGGGTCTTAACTTGATGTAGTAGTTACTGATTTACAGTGATGGTTAAAGCTTTGTAGCTGGGTAAGTTACAGCGTTCCTTAATCCGTGTAGATGTTCATCATAGATCAGCGTCAGCACCTTCTTACACGGAGCTGAGGTCAGATTCTTATTCACCGGATTCTGGTTTGAATTTTCCCGTTCCACCTTAAATGGAGCGGCTTCAGGCACCAGAACGTTCCTGCTGCACCGTTTAAGGTGGAACGGGAAAACCGGAACAGGAAGCTGGCGAATAGGAAGCCGACTTCAGCTCCGTCCTTCTTCCTGTGTTTGGGGTTTATTTTATGGTGGTGTGTATTAATATTAGAAGAGATTCACTCATTGATGGATTTGCTGATGTGAGTGAGTTTGTGTTTTTACTGGCGCTGAACTCGGTTTTTAACATCAGGTGCAGACTGAATACTTTCCTGCTGGTCCTGCTGGACGGCTAATTATCACCATCAGTCATTACAGTAATAAAAGCCGCCGAGAGCCGTCCGTGCAGCCCAGATTAGTCTGAGTCTGAGGATTAGAACTAAACAGATGTGGTGTAAATGGGTGGAGTAATGAGGAAGCTGTGGCTGATTTAATCCTGAGACTCATCGTCTCTCAGTACAAGTGAATCTGTCCACAAGAGGATCTTGACCTCTCCAACACGGCGGACGGTCAGACGTATCTCCTCAGATAGAGAACGACAGACGACGTGGCATCTAGGAATGTGTATCTATGATTGTAACACTCAGAAGAGCCCACTATTCATAATTTTCTCAGATAATGCTTCTCATTCTCCATTCAGTGGTGCTGAGGTCTGGACTCTGGGGCGGTCAGTCCATCGTCCAGCTTCTTTGTTTGATGTGTCCGTCTCCTTTTCTCAGCGAGGTTCTTCTCGATCAGCTACACGTCCTTTCAGACCCACAGCGCTGAGTGGTCTTCTCACAGTGGAAGGATGGACAGAAACACCTGTGGATGTTTTCAGATCTGAAGCAGCTTGATCTTCTCCTCTCTCTCAGAGATCAAAGCTTTCAGTGCTACTTATCTGATGGGGGGCAGGTTTGGGTTCGACCAGCTCTTCCAGTTGGTTTTCAGGAGGAACGTTATCTGAACATTTCATGTTCTCCTTCCTCGTGTAAGCAGACTACATTTCTAAGCTCCTGAAATACAGACATGAATAACTTGTTCTTGACTGGAAATTCAGTAATTGAAAGGTGGTCTCAGACTTTCACACCGTACTGTATGTGTCTGCTTTCACTTTGTTGTATAAATAGTGTAGAACTTTACAAAAAGTTTCACTTTGAATTTAACACCAACTTCTTTCGGCTTTTTTCAAGCACTAAACACTGCAACACCTAGTTCTGATTAGCTTGGCTGACCTGCAGGAGGGTCAGCCCCAATTATGCGAGTGTAAAACCGGTTCGAGACCCGCAGAAGGTCAGGACTCGTGACTCATGGCCCTCACAGCCTGACCACCGTCAGTCCATTAGTCGCTCCAATGGATGTCAGTGTGTCATTCTGTAACTCTGGTGAGTCACGCTCCATCACGCAGGCACTCAGGGGCTGACACAGAGAAACCTGTCAGAAGCCAGGGGCATTTTCACTCGCCGCGCCCCGGCGCTGCTTAACCGGCCATCTCTGCACACTAATTATGCTTCTATTTCTAGAACATGATGGGGAACGAATAGCAGGAGTGAGGATGCCAATTTTGTGATTTCGAAAGAATCTACCTTTCAAAATTATTACTTTTACACAAAAACAGTTTCACAATAAAAATAAAATTAAATTCAATTGAAAAAAAAATTTATTCAATTTAAAAAAATGTAATTGTATGGAGAACATTCAACTTCAAAAACAGTAAAAAAATAAAACATGTCCTTCAATTAAAAAAATAAATAAAAGTGTTGCGAGAACTCACATCAGAAAAGTAAAGTTTTAAAGTAAAATTGAGTATAAAATCAAAAATTTGATTTTATATTTTAAATTTTCAATAAAATGTGGAGAGAAATCAAATTGTAAAAAGTTTTCAAAAAATTCACGTAGCGGTGAATATCGTCACAGAGGATATCAATATAGTTACAGGGGAGATTCTCATTCAAGCTTGAATAGTGTTCTAAAGAGCATTTTGAGCAGAAATGAATTCATTTAAACTTACAACTTAAAAAACAAAGTTGTGTAGAATGTCATTAAAATAAAAACATTAAAAACCTTTAAAACTGTTTAGAAACCAAACTATTGTAAAGACTCAAACTTAACAAATTGTCTCAAAATATTGTGCAAATTACTTGTAAAACTTTTTAAAATAGTTTAAATAAAGGTACGATATTGTGTTCATTCAAACAAATAATTTGTTTGAATGATTAGTTATTAGTAATAATTAGAACTAATAAATAATAGTATTTTTTTAAATTAAATAGTTTTATAATAGTTTAATTTTTAATTAAATAAATTAAAAAATAAATATGGTGGAGGAATATTTTCAAACCTCAAATATATAAATAAATATTATGCTAGATAATGTAATTCACATTTTGTGTGTCCAAATTTGTAACCAACATTTAAAAATATTGTGTAGAATGTCATTCAAAGTGTAAATGATCCGTTTTAAAACATCTAAATACTGAAAAATATGGACAACGTCAAACGTTCAAACAAATGGTTATTAGAATGCAGATAAAACAGCTCAGTAAAACCTGAATCTGATATGATTCATTTAGTTGTTGATATGTTATTATTTATTAAACTAGACAGTGAAATGCATCATACCTTCAGATGTTGAGCAGATTTTATTCTAACTTTCTTTCTTTCTTTGAAAAACAAACTTTTTGAAGTCTTCCTTCTTAACATTGTTGTCGAATTTGACCAATACACTGAAAACTGCACTATTTCAGAACTGCTGACAAATTCCCAAACTACAAATCACCATGGAATCATATAAGCTCATGCAATGATCACAACTTTCTACTTGAGCTTGAGCCCTGATGATTCCACACCATCATTTACACGCATATAACCAGATATTGACATACGTTAAATGTGTTTAAGGTATTAAATGAGCCTCAGAACCATCTCCCGGATGGATTGTTCTAAACTACGTTCAAAAGAACCAGACAGTAGCTTCCTCTTCCGGTCCACTCAATAATGAAAAATAATGTGAATTAAAGCCTGAATAACCCCAAACACAAATGTCAGTAATTAGAGCTAAACAAAGCAGTGAAATGAACATCGTGGAGGTCGTGGGTTTTAAACCTTCGCTGGGGAAACGTCCAAACACTGTACCTCCGTCGAATTTTCAGAACCTCTCCATGAACTCCAGCAGCACCACTGTGCCTGATCCACTCAGACCAGCGCAACACACACTAACACACCCCCCACCACCACGTCAGTGTCACTGCAGTG
>NC_051233.1:2889844-2952344 GCF_015220715.1 Pygocentrus nattereri | reverse complement strand
TTTTAAACCATAGGCTCCGGACCCCCAACTACACCAGCCAGGCACCTGATTGGTTAGAGGTCCTCCTCACATGACTGATTGCAGAGCAGGTACACCTGTGCAGGGAGAGACCAGGAGAGAGAGACACACAAACACAACAACAACAAAATAAATAAATAAACACATGCTCACACGCAACAGTACTGTTAACAAAACATAAAGTAAACCAAAACAAAGTTGGTGCATTTGACGTTTTACAGTGTCGCATTTATGAACTATAAAAAACACTCGGGCTGCGTTCACATTACAAGCCTCGTCGCTCAAATCCGAATTTTTGCTCAGATCCGATCTCTCTGACTCGACAGTTCACACTCGTTTAGGTCAGTGATTCTAATCGGTCATTAATGTGACGAACCGGCCTGAACTGACCCTCATGAGCTCCTCCTGCTCAGTAACGTCACGTGACTGAATCACTGCATCATCAGCACAAACTAACGAGCAGAACGAGCTTCGCTGAGAAGATCATTAACTCTGATCAGCTCTCGGCTTCATTATTAGAGCCAGACGAAGGAGGAAAAGGCGAGATGAGCTGCTTTTCCACCGTTTACAGGCTTTGACGGCTGTTCGGCGCTGTTGCCATGGTAACGCCGAATGACGGCGCACGCGCAGCAGAAAAGAAGCACATGAATGCCGATCTGAGCGTCACATTAACGTCACACGGCCACGAATCGGACACGCATCCGATCTAGGACCGCATGTGAAAGGCTACGTTCATATAACCAGGTTGAAGCGGCACAAATCCGATTTTCTGCCCTGATGTGACTCAGATCTGATGTTTCCAGGGCCGTGTGGACACAAATCGGATCTTTTCAAATCCGACCCGACCCACTTTCGCATGTGGTGCTAGATCAGATACGTATCTGACTCATGGCCATGCGACGATGCATGTGACATACATGATTCATTCACGTGATGTTGCTGAGTAGGATGTGAGGGTCATTTCAAGGCGCCGGTTTGTTCACATTAATGACACATTGGAATCGCTTACCTAAACGAGTGTGAACCATCAAGTCAGAGAGATCGGATTTGAGCAACGTGTCACGATTGGCCCCTCCCACTCCTCCATGTGTTTTAGTTTACTTCTAGTCCTGTCCATGTGCTTCCTTGTTTTGCTTCTTCCCTGTCCTGCCCCCTTGTTTCCAGACCCACCCTTGATTGTTTTCACCTGTGTTTTGTTAACCCTCGTTGTTCCTGTATTTAAGTCCTGTGTTTTCCCCTGTTAGGTTGCTGGTCTTTGTATGTATTATATTGTATTGTGTTGTTTGGTGTCGTATGTTCTGGCCTCCGTTACTTTTCCTAGTCTCTGTTTTTGTGTTTAGTCTGTGTTTCTTTTTGTCATGTCTGTTCCCCGATCTCTCCGTGTTGGCTCTCTGACTCTGGACTGTTTGGACCCTGATTCTGGATTTGCCCCTAATAAATCTCGCTTCTCTCAGCACGTGTGTCCGCCTCATCATCGTTACACAACGAGGCTTGTAAACGTGAACACAGCCAAAGTGGCTCAGGTTGGATTTGAGAAGATCGGATTTGTGTGTCCACTCAGCTCTAAAAGCCTCAGATCTGAGTCACATTCGGGCAAAAAAATCAGATTTGTGTCACTTCAGCCTGGTAATGTGAACGTAGCCTTTTATAGATTTTGACCTGCTTGCTCACTTCATTCGTGCACGCTGCCGTCATACATATGTTTCATCAACGTTACTGAAGAAAATACACCCAAAATAGGGGTGGCCTGCATGTTGCTGTGATGAAAAGGGTTCTGCATGCAGTCTGCTTGAGCTTCATTAGTTTCATTAGCCGCTCCAGTTCAGCACTAAAGTCGCGAGTGTCAGTCAAGACCCACTTCGTTTGAGAAGAGGGGAAAATTCTGGAAATTTGATTTGTGAAGAGTCGCTGCAGCAGCTCTGCTAAACCCCCACCCACACTCATCTCTATCAACACTCCGCTCAACACGGCGGACGCACAGCAGCGCTGCACGGCCTCGAACAGCCAGTGGGCGGGGCCTGAGGTGTATTAGGGAAATCCAGACTGGGCTGATATGAGTGGGCGGGGTTCGGGGTTAATCGAGGGAAACGGGAGCAGCGAGGTTTTACTGAGCCGAGATTATAATCGCTTAAAGTCATTCTGAAATGCGCGCGTTCAGCACCACCTTCATCCAGCGGAGGAGAGCGAAAGCGCTCTGACAGCCACCGACCGTTACAGCGCAGAGTATGACTGAGCATCAGGTCCTGAGAGCACAAGAGAGGACTGACTCACCGGGGGACGATGAGAGACTCCATTGTGAAGAATCTCAATCTCTCTCTCTCTCTCTCTCTCTCTCTCTCTCTCTCTCTCTCTCTCTCTACACTCACTCTCTCTCTCTCTCTCTCTCTCTCTCTCTCTACACACTCTCTCTACACTCTCTCTCTCTCTCTCTCTCTCTCTCCCCCTCTCTCTCTCTCTCTCTCTCTCTCTCTCT
The DNA here is from genome assembly GCF_015220715.1 of Pygocentrus nattereri. Taxonomy (NCBI): domain Eukaryota; kingdom Metazoa; phylum Chordata; class Actinopteri; order Characiformes; family Serrasalmidae; genus Pygocentrus; species Pygocentrus nattereri. Next base: position 2,949,853 of record NC_051233.1, on the reverse strand, counting down.
CCCTCTCCACTCTCTCTCTTTCTCTACACTCTCTCTCTCTTTCTCTCTCTCCACTCTCTCTCTTTCTGTACACTCTCTCTCTCTCTACACTCTCTCTCTCTCTCTACACTCTCTCTCTTTCTCTACACTCTCTCTCTTTCTCTAGAATCTCTCTCTTTCTCTACACACTCTCTCTCTCTCCTCTCTCTCTCTTTCTCTACACTCTCTTTCTCTAGACTCTCTCTCTTTCTCTACACTCTCTCTCTCTCCACTCTCTCTCTTTCTCTACACTCTCTCTACACTCTCTCTCTCTCTCTCTACACTCTCTCTCTTTCTCTCCACTCTCTCTCTACACACTATTTCTCTACACTCTCTCTCTCTCTCCACTCTCTCTCTACACACTATTTCTCTACTCTCTCTCTCTCTCTCTCTCTCTCTCTCTCTCTCTCTCTCTCTCTCTCTCTCTCTCTCTCTCTCCTCTCTCTCTACACACTATTTCTCTACTCTCTCTCTCTCTCTCTCTCTCTCTCTCTCTCTCTCTCTCTCTCTCTCCACTCTCTCTCTACACACTATTTCTCTACTCTCTCTCTCTCTCTCTCTCTCTCTCTCTCTCTCTCTCTCTCTCTCTCTCCTCTCTCTCTACACACTATTTCTCTACACTCTCTCTCTCTCTACTCTCTCTCTCTCTCTCTCTCTCTCTCTCTCCTCTCTCTCTACACACTCTTTCTCTACACTCTCTCTCTCTCTCCACTCTCTCTCTACACACTATTTCTCTACTCTCTCTCTCTCTCTCTCTCTCTCTCTCTCTCTCCTCTCTCTCTACACACTATTTCTCTACACTCTCTCTCTCTCTACACTCTCTCTCTCTCTCTCTCTCTCTCTCTCCTCTCTCTCTACACACTCTTTCTCTACACTCTCTCTCTCTCTCCACTCTCTCTCTACACACTATTTCTCTACTCTCTCTCTCTCTCTCTCTCTCTCTCTCTCTCCTCTCTCTCTACACACTATTTCTCTACACTCTCTCTCTCTCTCCACTCTCTCTCTACACACTATTTCTCTACACTCTCTCTCTCTCTCTCCTCTCTCTCTACACACTATTTCTCTACACTCTCTCTCTCTCTCTCCTCTCTCTCTCTACACACTATTTCTCTACACTCTCTCTCTCTCTCTCCACTCTCTCTCTACACACTATTTCTCTACACTCTCTCTCTCTCTCTCCACTCTCTCTCTACACACTATTTCTCTACACTCTCTCTCTCTCTCTCCACTCTCTCTCTCTCTCTCTCTCTCTCTACACTCTCTCTCTCTCTCTCTCTCCTCTCTCTCTACACACTATTTCTCTACACTCTCTCTCTCTCTCCACTCTCTCTCTACACACTATTTCTCTACTCTCTCTCTCTCTCTCTCTCTCTCTCTCTCTCTCCTCTCTCTCTACACACTATTTCTCTACACTCTCTCTCTCTCTCCACTCTCTCTCTACACACTATTTCTCTACACTCTCTCTCTCTCTCTCCACTCTCTCTCTCCACTCTCTCTCTCTCTCTCTCTCTCTCCACTCTCTCTCTACACACTATTTCTCTACACTCTCTCTCTCTCTCTCCTCTCTCTCTACACACTATTTCTCTACACTCTCTCTCTCTCTCTCCACTCTCTCTCTACACACTATTTCTCTACACTCTCTCTCTCTCTCTCCACTCTCTCTCTACACACTATTTCTCTACACTCTCGCTCTCTCTCTCTCTCTCTCCTCTCTCTCTACACACTATTTCTCTACACTCTCTCTCTCTCTCCACTCTCTCTCTACACACTATTTCTCTACACTCTCTCTCTCTCTCTCCTCTCTCTCTACACACTATTTCTCTACACTCTCTCTCTCTCTCTCCACTCTCTCTCTACACACTATTTCTCTCCACTCTCTCTCTCTCTCTCCACTCTCTCTCTACACACTATTTCTCTACACTCTCGCTCTCTCTCTCTCTCTCTCCTCTCTCTCTACACACTATTTCTCTACACTCTCTCTCTCTCTCCTCTCTCTCTACACACTATTTCTCTACACTCTCTCTCTCTCTCTCCACACTCTCTCTACACACTATTTCTCTACACTCTCTCTCTCTCTCTCCACTCTCTCTCTACACACTATTTCTCTACACTCTCTCTCTTTCTCTACACTCTCTCTCTACACACTATTTCTCTACACTATCTCTCTTTCTCTCTCTACACACTCTCTCTTTCTCTACACTCTCTCTCTCCACTCTCTCTCTCTCTCTCTCTCTCTCCACACTCTCTCTCTCCACACTCTCTCTCTACACACTATTTCTCTACACTCTCTCTCTCTCTACACTCTCTCTCTCTCTCTCTCTCCTCTCTCTCTACACACTCTTTCTCTACACTCTCTCTCTCTCTCTCCACTCTCTCTCTACACACTATTTCTCTACACTCTCTCTCTCTCTCTCCACTCTCTCTCTACACACTATTTCTCTACACTCTCGCTCTCTCTCTCTCTCTCTCCTCTCTCTCTACACACTATTTCTCTACACTCTCTCTCTCTCTCTCCACTCTCTCTCTACACACTATTTCTCTACACTCTCTCTCTCTCTCTCCACTCTCTCTCTACACACTATTTCTCTCCACTCTCTCTCTCTCTCTCCACTCTCTCTCTACACACTATTTCTCTACACTCTCTCTCTCTCTCTCCTCTCTCTCTACACACTATTTCTCTACACTCTCTCTCTCCACTCTCTCTCTACACACTATTTCTCTACACTCTCTCTCTTTCTCTACACTCTCTCTCTACACACTATTTCTCTACACTATCTCTCTTTCTCTCTCTATCTCTACACTCTCTCTCTCCACTCTCTCTCTCTCTCTCTCTCTCTCTCTCTCCACACTCTCTCTCTACACTCTCTCTCTTTTTCTCTCTCCACACTCTCTCCACTCTCTCTCTCTTTCTCTACACTCTCTCTTTCTCTCGCTATTGCTCTACCTTTCTCCTCATTCTATCTCTCTCTCTCTATCTTTCTCTCCACACTCTCTCTCTCTCCACACTCTCTCTCTCTCCACACTCTTTCTCCTCTCATTCTCTCTCTCTTTCTCTCTCTCACATTTTTCTCTACACTCTCTCTCTCCACACTTGTTCTCTCCTCTCTCTCTCTCTCTCTCGCTCTATCTTTCTCCTCATGCTCTCTCTCTGATCCTTTCTCTCTCTCTTTCTCTCTGTTTCTTTCTCTCTCTCTCTTGCTCTATCTTGTTCCTCTCCTTCTCTCTCTGTCTCGCTCTATCTTTCTCCTCATGCTGTCTCTCTGTTTCTTTCTCTTTCTCTCTCTCTCTCTCTCTCTCTCTTGCTCTATCTTCCTCCTCTCATTCTCTCTCTCTATTGCTCTATCTTTATCCTCTCATTCTCTATCTCTCTTAATCGCTCTTTCACCTTCTCTCTCTCCCTCTGTCTTTACTGCTCTCTCTCTCTCAAATGTGAAATTTATAGTAAGAGTAAATTTGTAAATTTGCAAATCTGCTGCTGGTGTTACTGTCAGTTGTGTTGTCTGGTATGATACTGTAAACCAATGCACTGCTGTAAATTCCCAGTCTTTTACTGTAAAATCCTGTAAAATGAATGCTGTAAATTTACAGCAGTTTTATTCACAGTACTCTTTATCACTCTCTTTCTCCCTCTCTGTCGCTCTACCTTTCTTCTTCCTCTCTTTATTGCTCTATATTTCTCGGTCCTCATGTATCTCTATTTTTCTGCTCTCTCTTTTTCTCTATCCCTCTTATCTCCACTCTTTACTGCTCCCTCCATTTTTCTCGCTCTATATCTCTTTTCTCTCTCTCACTCTATATCTTTCTCATTCTCAGTCTCAGTCTCTCTTTCCTCTTCTTTCTCTCTTTTTTTCATTTCTTTCTCTCCCTCTCTCTCTCTCTCTCTCTCTCTCTCTCCCACCAATTAGCACTAGCTATCGTGGTTTGAGGTAAGTGTGGGATGATTCAGACATGCAGTTTGCACAGTGCTAATTGGTGGGGCATCAGCTTCCATTACTTGTTGGCTACATTAGCCTTGTAGTTGCTAAAGAACACAATATTTTTTAAAATTAGCCCACCCCCCCCCCCCCCCCCGCCAATCATTGGCATGTATTTCATACTCCAGTGTTCAGTGCATAATGCTGGAGCTCTACGTGCCCCTCCTGCCCCCTCTCTGCCCACAGACTGAGCATAATTACTCCAGTCTCTCAGCAAACAGGAGCCCACCCTTCACCGCTCTGATAGATGCCCTCTTTGACATGTTTATGCCAGTTTGTCATTCTCAAAATGGCATTTTTAACGTTGACTAAGCATTGGTTCTGCGGCGGATGGCCGGTGGGCAGTCTCCGTGCCACTCTCGCATCTTCGTCCCCCCCTCTGGAGTAAACACACTCCCTGTCTCAGCACCAGCATCTTCCTCACGATCCAAACCACACCAGACTCGGCTTCATGCGGCCAAAACATTTCATATTTCATTTTTCAAGTAGATGTCATGCAAAGAAGGCTGGTTTCTCAAACCCAGATTAAGTCCAAACTTAGATTAAACTAAATTTAAATGGCATTTTAAAAAAGAACTGCATTATATTGTCAAGTCGCCGTTGTTGAAAGAAAACCTTGTATCTCCAAAACGGTAACTTTACAGGAGAAGGAAAAAACCTACTTTATGGTTAACTGAAGTCAGTGGAACCCGACGTCTTTCCAAGTCATTTTGGGTCATTTCTTTTGGTCCAATCATCATGACATTTACACACAAGCTAAAATACAACAGACATTTTCAGATTATGTCAGAAACTGAAAAATGAAAAAAATGAAGACAAGATTTTGTTCCGATAGCAGTAAAATATTAGTATTGTGGTTATATTGTGGTGCATCTTGCAGTGCATTGAAATGCATTGGTGAATAAGCAACAGTTAAAGATAATAAATGTGCTTTTGTTGGACTAGAGAAATACTTTATTCAAGAGTACATGCAAGACTGATCTGAAGCTCCCAGGTCTCAATGTAGTAACACTCTGTGACTGGCTCATTCGCACATTGCAGTCTTCTGTGATTTGAATTGAAAACAGACATGATTCTGTACTGGAAATGACTGCATAGACTGTCTGTGAACACAGTTCACAGTGCAATCCGCAAATGTGAGTTAAAGCTGTTAAATCACTCAAAGAAGAAGCCACATGTCAACACGATCCAGAAATGCTGCCACCTTCTCTGGGCCAAATCACATTTACAATGGACTGAGGCAAAATGGAAAACTGTTCTGTGGTCAGATGAATCAAAATTTGAAAATCTTTTTGGAAGCCATGGACAGTGTGTCCTGCGGTCTCAAGAGGAGAGGGACCATCGTGTTATCAGTTCAGAAGCCTGCATGGGGTTGCATTACTGCCTATGCGGTGGGCAGCTTACACATCTGGTTTTTCAAGTTTTGACATAATCTGAAAATGCCTGTTACTCTAACCATTGTATGTAAATTTCATGATGAATGAAAATTACTAAACACTGTGATTAATATTGTGTATCTTCAAATATCGCAATGCTGCATCACAATACAAACACTAAATAGCACGCAATAAAGCAGGTAAGCACATCATACTAGATTTTATTGTATTTTGCCTCGGGCCTGTATTCGTGCAGCCTTTTCATCCACTGCAAGTTCGTGGGTTTCCTTATGGATGGAATGCTGCATGAGTGATCTACTGTTCTGATAGGTTGGATGTACAAATGTCATTCAGTGCAGCTATTCTGCGGGCTGAAGAGCCAGGCTGACCTTTGCATCCATCAGAGATGTGCATACACAACAGAGCTATTTATATCAAATCCTGCACTTCAGAATACAATTAAAATACGGATGCATGAACAACCCCACGCCTGTCCTGCACACACACACACACACACACACACACACACACACACACATGCACAAACACTGTGTGCAGGCTACCAAGGCCACAAATTCAGCTGCCACTAATCACATCCCATTAAATCATGGCCAAATACTCGGAGGGGAAAGACCATTTTAAGGATAGTAGAGACTGAAAAAAGAGCAACAGTCTACACTGTACAACCTAATAACACTTGCCTAATAAAAGGAACCGGGTTGATTTAGTCTTGGATTAAATTAGGCCTTAAATTGTCACATATAAACTGGGTCTCAAATCATACTTTACAATATATCTGCCCTTGGAGGGGCGGATATTAGGACGATATGCAATACAATTCTAGTCAGTGCAATGCAACTAATGAGCCATTCGTAGGTTATAGAGCTGTGTAATAATGCTGTGGGCCCGCTGGCGGACCCATGACTTGTTAAGGGGTTAATGCATTTTACTTATAGTGTTGTGTAAAAGTCAGAGACCACACACACACACACACACACAGCTTCTAAGCTGCTTATCCTCCTGGGTCGCGGGGGGGAGCTGGACCCCATCCCAGCAGTCACTGGGTGGAAGGCAGGATACACCCTGGGGCGGTCAGTCCATCGTCCAGCTTCTTTGTTTGATGTGTCCGTCTCCTTTTCTCAGTGAGGTTCTTCTTGATCAGCTACACGTCCTTTCAGACCCACAGCACTGAGTGGTCTTCTCACAGTGGAAGGATGGACAGAAGCACCTGTGGATGTTTTCAGATCTGAAGCAGCTTGATCTTCTCCTCTCTCTCAGAGATGGAAGCTTTCAGTGCTGCTTATCTGGTGGGTAGCAGTTTGTGGTGTCTACCAGGTCTTCCAGGTGGTTGTTAGGAGCTTCTCTGAATCTCCTATTTTTTTAAACTCCAGTTTCCAGTTTCACTCATCTTGCTTTGAACTTCTCCATGCTTATGCACGTGGGCTATCTTATATTCTAATCTCCTCAGAAATATCCCCTGAGAAATGAGTAGCCTGGTCTTTGTGGCTGTTTTGAGTGGAAATTAAATATATTCATTTCTGACTTTTGCCTAATCCAAGTCTCTGACTTTAATACTTTAGTACTGTAAATACTTTCTTTTCTTCGCAACTCTTAACTGCAGGGTACTGTTCATAAGGCTTCATGACACCTACTTAAGCTCGTCATGATAACTGACACAACCCCACATAGCTTTTTATTAATGCTTATTCCAACATGTGTCATTTGCTATAAAGGATGAATTGGCCAATTTTGATCAACGTCAGTGAAAGCACGCTTTAAGAAAGATGCCTGCTGTATTAAGCATTTATGAACAGTTATGTAGGGTTATGTCAGTTGTCATGGCAACCTTATGTAGGTGTCAGGTAGCCTTATGAACAGCACCCTATAGTAAAGTGTCATCCTTCTCTTTCATATTCGTACTTCAGATTCATAAAGCACCCTAAATCTAAACTGCCCTTGGGCATTCTTCAGCCTCGGACAAATCCCTGTTGACATAATAAATTAATTAAGCTAAATTATCCAAAGACATATCTGTGGCTGTCTTCAAGGCTTAGAAGCACTAATCGTGCCTGGTTGGTTTGATATACGATTACTGTGCCTTGTAGGAGTCCATAAAATGCTCAAGTCTCAAACAAATTTGACATCTTTCATGAGCTATTTCTCTAAATATTCTTATAATTTGTCTGTTGACATGGTTCAGAAATAGGATGGCCAGTATTTGATTTTATTTTTATTTATTTATTTATTTATTTGATTTTTTTTTGTCAGCGTGCAAAAAAACACTGAAATTGATCCCAGTAGCTTCTGTTCTATTTAACCTACTTAGGCATGACTGTGTGCAGAACCCCCAAGGATTTAACATTTCCAAGTGTCAAAATGAATTAAGCATCACAAATACTACTTAAATCCCCATGACTCACACCCACAGACACCAACACACTCAGAAAAACTTTCTCTGTTTGATATTTCGGGGCTCAGTTCAGTGCCACAAGAACAAAAGGAAGACAAGGGGATCCCATGGGAACGCCACTATATTGAATTATGGGCTACTATTACTGTTTTTTTTTTAACTTACTTGCAGAGGGGGGGAGGGAGAGAGAGAGGGAGAGAGAGAGAGGGAGAGAGAGAATGACAACAAATGCAGTCATTTGCATTTACTTCCTTCTCTTAAGCGAACTCATAAAGTCAGTGTTGTAAAGAAAAACTTGCCCATAAAATCCTGGGGTCTCTTTGTAGCTTGAATGAAATATTATTCATATTATTCAGTAACTATAGTGTCTGCAATGCATCTATTGATCTATTTTAGGTTAGATAGATAGATAGATAGATAGATAGATAGATAGATAGATAGATAGATAGATAGATAGATAGATAGATAGATAGATAGATAGATAGATAGATGGATGAGTGGGGGGGTGGATGTTTGGGTGGGTGGGTGTATGGATGGGTAGGTGGATGGACAGGTGGGTGAGTGGATGGGTGCATGGACGGGTGGATGGGTGCATGGACGGGTCGGTGGGTGGGTGGAGGGATGGGTGGATGGACGGATGGGTGGATGGGTGCATGGGGGGGTTTGTGGGTGCATGGATGGATGGGTGCATGGACTGGTGGGTGGGTGGATGGGGGGTTTGTGGGTTTGATGGGTGCATGGACGGGTGGGTGGATGGGTGGTTGGATGGACTGGTGGAAGGGTGGGTGAATGGGTGAGTGGATGGATTTGGGTTTGTGGATGGATGGATGGATGGATGGATGGATGGATGGATGGATGGATAGATAGATAGATAGATAGATAGATAGATAGATAGATAGATAGATAGATAGATAGATGAAACCAGACAATCTTCTAAGTCATTTTGGATCATTTATTTTTGTCCATTTATCAAGCAATTCACAAACAATTTAAAGGGCAACAGAGATTTTCAAATTATGCCAAAAACTGAGAGTCTCTTCGTAGCTTGAATGAAATATTAATTTCACTCTCTGCCCAAGTCTCTGCTCTCAAATCAATTGTGCCAGGCACTAGCCACTGACATTTCATCACTATCAATGGTTGCCTAGGGACAGTGTATGGACAAGCACCAATTGGCGGAGCGGCGGACGTGAAAAGGGCCTTATGTCCGGGCAGCAGAATGTGGTCGTATTAGTTCTTGTGTTTCTTCAGTAAACACTGGCGTGTTGAGCAAGCACCCGCCATCACCCCCCTTCCACCCCCTCCATCACATCTTCTCTTTTCATTCCACAAGCTGAATTAGAGTGTATGACGCTTGGCCGATCGCTTTATTAAGAGGCTTGAAGCGGGAATCTGGCCCTTCCAAGCCCAAGGACGTGTGGAGACACTACTGGCCTGCAGCCCAGCATCAAACCAGAGATGCTCTAGACCCGCCTGAGCTCTCGCTATGTGGAGTAACAGGATGATTCTACTAAATGACCTGAACTGTACGTGGACCATGGCCATGTACAGGTTAATCGCTGGTAAAGACTTATAAAAACCCATGAGTATATTGTAAGTAAAACAGCTAACTGCTGAAGCTTTAATCAAGCAATTTGAATTCAAACCCAAAAATAGCCAGAGAACATTCTCTGTCCAACCCAACCTGATCCACAGCAAGCAAGTTCAGAATCTGAACCAGACCGTCGCCCAACAAAATTCTATTCAAACCCAAATGTATCCCAACAAAATTCAATTTGACTTTAGACCAACAAAAGTCCTTCTGATCCCAACTGTTGCTCAACAAAATACAACCGTAGCCAGACAAAATTCTGTTGTTATCAGCCTGTAGCCTGGCAAAGTTTTGTTGTAATTCAACTGTAGAAAATTCTGTTCCAAATCTGACTGTAGCTCAAATAATAGTCTGATAAAAGTCTGTTTTAGTCTGACTGTAGCCCAATAAAGCACTTTCTGATCCCAACTGGAGCCTGAGAAAATTCTATTTAAATCCGAATGTACCTATCAAAGTCATGTCTGAACCCAACTGTGCCCCAACAAAGTTCTGACCAAATGTGACCTGAAAAAATTCTGACCAAATGTGACTGTAACCTGACAAAATTCTGCTTGAATCTGATTGTAGTCTGACAAAATTCTGCTTGAATCTGATTGTAGTCTGACAAAATTCTGCTTAAATCCGATTGTAGTCTGACAAAATTCTGCTTGAATCCGATTGTAGTCTAACAAAATTCTGCTTGAATCTGATTGTAGTCTAACAAAATTCTGCTTGAATCTGATTGTAGTCTGACAAAATTCTGCTTGAATCTGATTGTAGTCTGACAAAATTCTGCTTGAATCTGATTGTAGTCTAACAAAATTCTGCTTGAATCTGATTGTAGTCTGACAAAATTCTGCTTGAATCTGATTGTAGTCTAACAAAATTCTGCTTGAATCTGATTGTAGTCTGACAAAATTCTGCACGAATCTGATTGTAGTCTGACAAAATTCTGCTTGAATCTGATTGTAGTCTGACAAAATTCTGCTTGAGTCTGATTCAGTTTTAATCTCACTGTAACTTGACAAATTCTGTTTTAACCTAAATGAAGCTCATCAAAATCTTTTCTGAGCATTTGCCCATTCAAATTCTATCTGACCCAAATGAAGCCTGACAAAATACTGTCAGATCCCAACTGTAGCCCAAAATAGTTTTGTCTCAACTGGACTTGTGCAACAGAACTACATCCAAACTTCACTGTAGCCTGACAAAATCCTGTCTTGCCATGCTTCAACTTTAAATGAAGTAGTAACTCTGCTCAAGTTGGAGGCCAACACACTTAGAACACTTGGATCTGCTCTGGTTTAACCATGAATGATTATGATATTTTGAATGGTTTAAATAATGTTCAGGAACGGCTTAGAAGCAAGGAACATGGACTGATGTCAAATGGGCCAAAGAGGAAAAACAGCCACTTGGCACTTACCAGTTTTCTCAAAACTATCATAGCACAACAAATCATCAGTAATGCAATTGGTCCAACAAGTGTCAGTATCCACTCTCCACCATTTTCTGATGATAGTTTAGCAGTGGTGGGCTTGCAAAACCCAGCTCTGTCTGGTGACACACTGGCCACTGTGTATTCAGCAGGCTTGGGAGCTGTTGTGAGTAATTAGCCTCTGTCTGTCTCTGAGCAGACCCAGCATAAATCAAAGCTGCTGTTGCCAGGCCTTGTTAGAGGACTTTGACTGACACTGGGAGCGGAGCAGTCACGGCACGTGGCCAGGAGCTTAAGGAGGAACACGCCCAATGCTGATGTTTTCACAGCTCACTTCAGAGCAGCGGGGGAGTCTAAATGGACTTTTTGGCAAATGTTACCCTTTCAGAGCACTCGATCCAAAGTCTTAAGCTTATTTACAAGTCTAATCTTTACCCCACTGCTGACCGAAAGCGTCAACAGAGCCCAGCATAAACTAGAGTAGCGTTACTATAGCAAGACACAACACATGTAAAAATATACGCCCAAATAGAGTCGATACAGATTGCTGAAATGTAATTAAATGTGGGCGAGGTAACCTTCTTTAGGTTTGGGAAAGACAATGAAAAATGATGAGTCAAATTCTTTGGAGCGAGAAAAGGAAAACAACACGACTTCTCACACTTTGGATTACTCTTACCACTTTTCAATGGCTATTTTCAATGGTTGGTAGCATTGTGCTGTCTACTGCCATCGCTGTGCACTTGATGCCTCTAAACCGGCACTGTGTCCAAACTTGACATTCAACCAATGTTTCTGTGGCAACCAGAAGAGAGCATGAGTCATGTGGAGAATGAGGTGGCCCACTAAACTGAAGACCAGAGCATGAAAAGCTCAAGATCTCACGGGCTCATCGGACGCCACTAATCAATTACTGTGCAAAATCACGTTAAAATAGCCTGGGATTCTGTTCTAGGGACAAATTCCTGATTATAATGGAAAATCTAGGAATGTTTACAAGTTTCTAGTTTTTTGAATCTTACAAAAATCTTTTTTTTTTTTGTCCATATAACAATTGAGGAGTCCAATAAATCCCTTACAATTGAGGATCTGACAATGAAACAGAATTCTTGAACTGGAGCTTAATAAAATTTATGAAGAAACTTTAACTTGACTTTACAGAGCTCATTACGGAAGCTTGAAATTTAAAAATTTCTAAATTGAAAATTTTTGAATTTTGTTTATTATTGTGTACTGATGCAAGGGATGTCAAAGCTGGTCTCACTTTGCATGCACTTCACTTCATAATGCCGGCATAAGCGTGATATAAACGTGTCATAGTAGATATTATATGCGGTCATGGGCTGTGATGATGTTTTAGGTTGAACCAACATACCATTTTTACAGTGTAGTTATAGCATGAAAATGTCACCTTTAGTGAAATGACTGGTTTTCTATGAGAAAGGATAAAAACGATGGCAGAGTTTGGAAGATATCAGCACTCAATATAAAATACACCTGAAATTTTTTGTAAAAGTCGCAAAAGTTGCAGCTCAAAAATACAAGAAGTAGTGAAGTCAATGGGCTTTTGCGGGACGATGCAAGGATAGAAGAAAAGGAAGGAACATTGTCGAAATTAAAGAATGACATCAGAATTAATGCATTTTGATGGCTCGGCCGGAATCTTTGATGGCTTTAGCTTGACCATTCAAAACATTTCAACATCAATGGGTTTCCATGCTAGAAGGATGAACCGAAAGACTAGCTAAATGAGCCAAAATTACAATGTGTTTTGGATCAAAAGTGAAATCTTTATACCAGATTTGATGCCTATAGCTTGAAATTTCAATCACAATCAACTATGGGTGAATAAAGGTGTGAAAAAAGGGCAAACGTAGCTATTTAGACAAGCACCGTCAGAATGAAACAGCTCCATGCAGCAAGAGGAGCAGAGACCTGTGCTGTTCTATGCAAATTTGACAAGCTGCCTTTGGCCTGCTGTTTGCCGTAGTCACTAAAACATGATGTTTCATTTCACATGTTCATAATACATTTTTATTGCGTCTCGAGTGAGAAATATATTCACTCTAGGTAACAACACTTGGCATCTCTGTAGCCAGTGATGGAAATGACCAAGTTTTATTGAGGGTGCCCTAGTTTTATTGTTTGCTTGTTTGCTTTATTCATTGGTTTTGCAAAAAACACACCCTACAATATCTGTTTCAGGTGCATTTTCAAATTGAAATACGCCATAAAAAAATCAAACACTCAGTGCATTTCCTGCTTTAAAATTAACAGGGCATTTTTTCTTAGACGCATTGCTTTACATGAGGGGTCTCAGACCATAACTGAAAGAGCAAAAACATTCTGGACACCAACAACAGCTATTTTGACTGATTTAGGCAAATGAATCACGGCCTCTATCCAGGCATTTTCATCACAGACCTTATAACCTCTATTGTGTTGAATAAAAACTGAGGATACAGAGTTTATTTGCAAGTTGAACTTCATTAAGTCTATTTAACTCTGCATTACATAGCACTTTTCTCAAATGCAGATGATACTGTTTCTATGGAGATTAAGGCCATGTTCACATTAGCAGGTTGAAGTGGCACAAATCCGATCTTTTGCCCCAACTCAGATCTGATGTTTTCAAATCTGACCTGAGCCATTTTCATATGTGGTCCTACGTCGGCTACGTATCCAATTCGTGGTCATGTGACTTTAATGTGACGCTCAGATCGGAATTCATCTGCTTTTTCTCCACCGCATGTCCACCATCATTCAGCGTTACCATGGCAACAGCGCCGAACAGTCGTTAAAGCCTGTAAACGGTGGAAAAGCAGCTCGTCTCACCTTTTCCTCCTCCGTCTGGCTCTAATAATGAAGCCGAGAGCTGATCAGAGTTAATGATCTTCTCAGCGAAGCTCGTTCTGCTCGTTAGTTTGTGCTGATGATGCAGTGATTCAGTCGCGTGACGTTACTGAGCAGGAGGAGCTCATGAGGGTCATTTCAGGACGATCTGAATCACTGACTTAAACGAGTGTGAACCAACGTGTCAGAGAGATCGGATTTGAGCGATGAGGCTTGTAATGTGAACTTAGCCAAAGCAAATTTAGTAAGACCTCCAAGTTCCAGGTGGAAATGGCATAAAATCTGTCATAAAATCTGTAAAAACATTTAACCAAAAAGGACCTCCTAAAAGTTAATAGCACTTTCATTGGAACTACTGTTAACTAGCCATAACCATAACATGCAGGAATACAAATGAGCTTTCCAACAAGGCAGAGACTACAAAGCAAATCATCAAACGATTGTCTACCGCATAAGAAATCTTTCACTGTGTGATCTAGGCTCTCAAAAAAGTTCAGTGTCCAGTTACTTTTACATTAGAAATGTTTAGATTTAGAAACCTAGCTAGCTTGCAGTGAATGGCTGGCACTGGCTGGCATTGACGTCCTAGCCGAAGGCTCTCTGGACGTCAGCCCTTATATTCAAGTCACATCAACTAACGGGATAAATCAGAGTGGACATCTTCAGCAATAAACACACAACTCATCAAACAACAGTAAGTACATTAGATAGACTACATATCCAATGAAGGCCACTTCAAACTGCTGACAGTCATTATCATAGAGACCCATTGGCTGAACGGGCTGTTGGCTGAACTCAACAGGCCCTTCATCCACACACTTTAGAACAGAGTAAAACATGTGAAACATGGGTTTCTCAATGAAAATAGTCGCCTGGTTTTCAAGATCTGAGTTGTCCCATTTCAAACTGAACGTGCGTTCACAGCCGGCCTTAGAGTTTGTTGTTTATTGACAGTAGCCAATGACCTGAGTGGGGATTCCTATGGCTTTGGAGCAAAGTGGATCTCATTTGCTGGAGCTGGAGTGACTGTGACTGGCACCAGCAGATGAAGCAGAACGAAATGATTAATAAATAAAAATTTCAATTTAAATTTAAGGCTTTTTTTAAGTCAAAATGGGAATCTTTTCTATGACCCATGTCATAAAAGGGCTAATGTGGCCAGGGGCCCAAGCACTCATCATTCAGGGGTCCAAAATTCCCACCTCCTGTTTGTGAAGGCGAATAAATTGTAAATGATATGGATAATCAACATGTGCAGTACTCTTTATTATACACTGTTATGATACCATTCGGTTTTGACAGACTGATTTTGTGTTTACACTTATAGATCGCATCTCTATTTATTCTCAGTATTATGTGAATGCCACATTCATTCACACTGGTGCATGCAATAATAATATATAAGACAATATAATAAGACAATAGCCGGGTTCCCATTCAAACGTTTCACAAAATTTCAGCAGAAAAAAAATGCAAATCAAGTCGTGTCACCCAAGCTATCCAGTAACAGAATCGCCGGTGTTTTATATAAGCTGGCCACATGTGTGGCGTGTAGGGTAGTAGGCAAAAGCATAACAGCAGCTCACTGTTGTGCGTATCGCTGCTGTCCGAACTTTACAGGAGAACAACAAAACATACTTTACTTTTAATGTAAGTCAATGGAACCAGACGTCTTTCCAAATCATTTTGGGCGGTTTCTTTTAGTCCGTTCTTCATGAAATTTACAGACAATGTAAAGAGCAACCAGCTTTTTCAAATTATGTCAAAAAACTGAAGACAGCAGAGATATGCTGTTTCATGACATACGGCTTGATACGTCATCGTTTATTCTAAAAACCCATCACAATGAGAAAAAGACGAGAAACAGGACCGCGTTCTGACGGACCGACTCAATGAACACTCCACACTGCAAGCTGACAGGACAGAGGAGCCAAATATTATGCATTCATGTAAAATCTTGATAAACTACATACAGAGAAAGGAGTATTGATTCAGTGGAACAGTTCATTTGATCAGCACACTTATAAGCAATGCCATTCAGCTCACTCGGCCTGATGCTACTGTACGCAAGCAATCTAATAAGGCCTGGGAGGTTTGACCAGAAACGTGGACCTCAAGTGCTGTATCAGATCATGTTTACCGATAGGACCCCTCGTCTAACGCAGTCTGAGGGGCTTTTGGCTCTAACTTGGCTTGACAGGTAGTGCTGGAAAACAAGTCTGGCACGAGGGCGAAAACACAAAGGCCCAAGATAACAGCCCCCAGCCACCTCCATTATCTGGATTTGATTCCACTTCAGTAACATGAGTCGTCCATTACTAGTAGCAATTAGAAGGTTGTTTTAACAGCAGCGATGTTGAATGGTGCAGCTCAATGAAATGAGCAGAGACAATACTCTAAAATACGGATTCTACGCTTTTACTGAATAACATACCTGTGCTTGTAAGAAGAAGAGAAGATTTTATTTATGATTGCAATTTGTATCATAAGTTATTGTGACAGGTACAGCCTGTGCTGTACACAAGGAATAGCATTGTTCAGAATTTTACCATGTTGATTATATATATATACACACATACACACACACACACACACACACACTATCCCAGAGCCTATCCCAGCAGTCATCCGGCAGATATATTTATATATATATATATATACACATATATATATATATATAAACAATAGTGTGATAACTCCCTCCTCGAGTGCTCTACTGCTTTAATACAGCAGTTTAATAAATACAGTAAGAAATGAATAAACTGGCCGTGAACGCGGCGTTTAATGTTTTAATGTTCAGTTCCTTCCTCCTAATTATAGCTCCTTAACGAGCAGCTCGTTGCTATGTCAGAGTAACGAGAGAGCCTTATGAAGTACGACCTGAGCCATAAACCTGACCCAATATCAGGTTCAGCTCAGTTTGGTCAGTTTGTCCAGATCAGTATTAATGTTGTTTTGTTCCAGCCGGTCTGTAAAGCTTCTTACAGCCCGTTCAGTTTGGCGAATGGTGTTGGGTTCATTTCTGGCTGATTCCAGGTTGTTCAGCTGTTCTTCTGTCACAGCTGCCGACTGAAAAGCTGCTCAGTGGTGACGACAGTTTGGGAATTTAGTGTCTCGTATTCAGAGTCGGACCAAATCGGCTGTTGGTCAGATGTGATCTTAACAGTGTCCGTTTTCTGTTTGTGGCAAAGTAAATAAAAACTTTCAAATTGCTCGAGCGTCTCCTACAGCTGTCAGAGTCGTTGCTTAGCAACGAGCGGAGTGATACAGTGTTTGTAGAAAAATCTGTGATGTTCTGGTGAAATAACAGAGTGGTTAGAACGACTCTCAACCAATCAGCTTGTGTGGTCGGAATTAACTGTTGTGTATATGTGTAGGTGTGTGTATACACCACTCATATGAATGCTGCAGTCACATCATAAAATGTTGTTAGTGAATTATTTAAGGAAATTAATACGTTCAGATGAGTGTGTTGTTGGGTAGCAATGACAAAACTCATTGTTTTTCAGTTGGAAAGTCGTTCTATAAGGCAAATAAGATAAATGAAAACGTGGTTTAATATGATTCATCATTGCAAATATTTGGCAACTCTAGTTTGATGAAGACTATAATATGTACCTGATGAAGCTTCAGAGGGTGTCAGCATTCATTCAGACATGTTAGTAAGTGGCATTCTGGCCAAAATCAAAAAATGAACCATCTCCATGGGTTGAAGAGATGCCTACTTGCCTCCTACAGTGGAGCCAAAATAGTCTCGAGAGTGAAATTTTCCAGTTTAAAGATGGGGGGAAAGCCCCTTTTGATAATGTATGTTGAAGGTGGGAGAAACTTCTTAAAAAATGCGAGCGCTATGGAGAGGACACAGGAAGAACGACGGTTTGAAATGCTTTTTTACTTTCCCCAAGGCCTGGCAAATGCAGAAGGAAGTCAGACTTTACATCTGTGTTCACTGCACTGTAAACATTAGTCACTAAAAGAGAAAGGGGTGGAATCGCCCTGAATTTCTAGTGAGTTAGTTGATTTCTGTTTTTCGTTTACATGTTTTCAATTAAAAAACATGTTCGCATGTTATATATAGATTATGTATATAGCTGTCGGATGAAAACACCTCCTATCTCCGAAATGGTCACTTTACAGGAGAAGGGAAAAACCTACTTTACTTTTAATGGAAGTCAATGGAACCAGACGTCTTTCCAAGCCATTTTGAGCCGTTTCTTTTGGTCCATTCTTCATGAAATTTATACACAATGTGAAGGGAAACTTTCAGATTATGTCAAAAATTGAAAAATGGAGATGCGAGGTTTTGACAGCTTTAAGGTGCTTTTTTCTTTTTTTTTTCAAGTCAGTGGTTTTTCTCAAAGTTTTGAGCTTTTTCTGAGCTTGTGGTCATTTTAATCATGTAAATGATGTGAGAATGAATAAGTGAACCAATGCAGTAGCTACTTCAACTTAAAAGCTCAAGTTTCTGCCACAGGACAGTTTGTGTCGCACATATTTATCGTTTGCTGTCAGGACAAAACCTGGCACCACCATTTTTGCCGTTTTTCAGTTTTTGACATGATCAGAAAACGTCTTTTGTCCTTTATATTGTGTGTAAATTTCATTTTCATTTTAGAGCGGCTTCTAAAATTTTCAGGTTACTGAGCTTATCAGGGTTTACAGTTACACATTATTGGATGTTTTACTCAAAATGTCAACCAGATTATTAACTTAATAACCCTCGTGTGGTTTTGATGTGCGTGTTACTCAGTGGTCTGGTCGACCCACCACGTTATTGTTTATTAAATCAATGCAGCCACAATTTATGTAAAAATACCAGATGTTTAAAACATCACAAGTGTCCAGAGTAGGGTTCTCCTGTAGCAGCTGTAGCCAGTCAGCAGCCTGTCAGTGTTGTCCATCCTCTCTCTCTCACACACACACACACACACACACACACTAACAGCTGGCCATGTAGGAGGCGAACACACACTTTTACCCCCCCGCAGGTTCAGCCCAACACCACATGTGTAGTATAAATGTTGGGGGTTGAACAGAGTGAAGCTCTGAAAATGGGTTATTTTATATGTTCTACATGAAAATGAGCAAAAACCAAGAATCTGAGGCTGAAATAAGAATAAATCACATCATTTTTTATTTTGGTAAACATTGAAGAGTTAAGTTAAAACATCAAATCACCGTATCCTCACTATCAGTGGCACATCGGGGGATTTCGTTACTGCTATAGAAGGATTCCCAGTTGTTCCCATGGTGTATTTGTGTAAAGCATGCTGGGTATTGTAGTGAGAGAGCACTGAGGCACAAGAACTTGAAAAAGGACACAAAATCATGAATTGTCAAACCCAAGGGGCTCAGAGATGCAATGCTGCGCCACAGAACACTGCATAACATGACAAACAGCATATGAGATGCTCGTTTTAGGCCAGAATGCCCCTTTAAACATGGCCCTTTTTAATTCCATGCTGTGGCTACTGCACCTCCTCAAGCTATAGCTTTGCCTAGAGGCTAGTGGGAGCTGTCAGGCTGAGAGCGCAGCCACTGTAATCAGTCTCACACACACACGCACGCACGCACACACCCACGCATGCACACACACACACACACACACACACTGGCGGCTGACCAGCCACTCCTCAGAGCTAGACACAAATGCGTGTTTATTCTACGCACTCAGACACTACCTCATTGGCTGTTTGTTCAAAAGCCTCTCGTCCTGAACATGGTCATTTATTCCACTAATATCTGTGGCAACCCAAATGGTAAATAAACACAGGCTGGGCCTGAGGAGAGGCGCACTTTGTTTTCCAGCTCGTCTATTATGGTGTTTTTATGGTGTTGTCTCGTGAACGGACCGCAGGAATAACACCTGGGAGCTTCTCCGGCCGTGTCCAGGCTAATATGTAGGCTAAAGGTAAAGTCTTGCTCCTGGACGCTTTCAAAGAACTGATGCTTTTGAAGTTGTTTCCTGTGACCACGTTGAGCTCCAGGAGACACAGAGTGAAGTATTTAAAATGCTTTACGACAGTAAACGTGACTGTTGTATTGAAAATTCAGCAAAGCCTGCATGAAAAATGTGATGACATGACAAAACACCACCGGTTAGACTTGTCTGAGAATGGTGGGGGCGTGGCTAATTAGTAGCTTGATTGACAGCGCTCTGTCCAACATTTCTGGCCCTCATACAAAACTAATCTCATTGTCCAGCGTGTATGTGATGGTAACCAGGCGACAAAAGACATGGACGGATGAGCGGACGAGCAAAGGATGGACGAAGCGACGCACAGGAACGGACGAGCAATCGCACAGACAGCGGCACGTGGGGTGGGTGATAATAAGTAATTGCCCCCCTCTTTGAAGGCGTATGATCCCTAAATGTAACCAGCAGTGAGGAGCTGAACTTTCCCCTCCTCTGCTGTCCCTGCAGACGGGCAGGGTCGCCTACAGAGCGGCGCTAGTAGCTGTTAATGAAGTGATGCTCTTTTATTAGAGGGTCTCATTTCAGAGGGAAGATCTCAACCACTGCCCTGTAGCTCAGTTCCAAGGGGTTAGGGTGACACTCGAAAACAAGAGGTAGGGGTAAAAAGAAGAAGTGGGACTGGGTCCTGGGCCTTAGTACGTTTGGCTGCAAGAGCAAGACAAGCCTAATTAGAAAGAAAACAGATTTAGGTTCTCTGGGTCTTTAAACGGATGGTCTGGTTCAATAGCAGGTAAGCTGAGACATGCTTGGTGTCCAGAGTTTGCTTCTTTAGCCAGCTAAGAGGCTAAAATAGCCCAGAAGCATCAGAAGCTTAGCTCAGCAAACAGCACTGTAAAAACTGCACATACAAACCCGAGTTAGTTCAGGTCCAGATGTTCAGTTCAGTGATTTTCAGTCACACCTTTAAGCAGTGGGAAATTATTTATTATTGAAACAAAAAAAGCTTTTTTTGATAAATTATTTCAATAATTCTAGTAAAAATATAACCGGTTCCTGCATTGGAAATGTTTGCATTTGAGTTTGACAGTCTAGCTGGTTGCCCAGCACAACTGGAAACAGAGTTGGTCAAGCACAACCAATACAACCAAACTGGCCGACCAGCTTGGCCATGCTGGCCAATCAGCTTGGTCATGCTGGCAACCAGCTTGGCCATGCTGTCCAACTCAGCATGACCAAACTGGCTGAACAGCATGGCCAATCTGGTCAAGCAGATTGACTAAATCAATTATGCGACTAAACCAGCACATGAAAACCTATCCTATACTGGCCAACCAGCTAAGATGATCTAACGAGATGTTTGACCAGCACCAGGTATGATTTCTCCTCAGTCCCCTGGAAGTCCAGCTTACCGATCGCCTAGGCCATCAAAGACCAGCTGACCATCTGAAACCAGCTCCCAGCAAAAGCTGAATTTGTTAGGAGGGATCTTCACCACAAATGAAAGCATAAACTTTGTTTCCAACACTGGACGGTTATGTGCAAGTCAGCTGGAAATGGTACAAGAGCATTAAAAAATCTGCCATAAAATCTTACAGAAATAATAATCACCCTCGTGGTGGCTGTAACGTAGCATCATTTTATAGGATGCCAAAAACTAAAACTGTCACTAAACAGTGTAAACAGAATTAACCAATACAGTTCTGTGGTGTTGGGACCAGACAAGCTTTCCAACCTAATAGAAATAGATGGTCTCACTTGATTTGGACAGCCCACTCTTCTAATTGTTAACAAACTATCTGCTGAAACTCAAGTAATTCTAACAGTGGTGGGGTTAGGGTTAGGTTTTAGACCAGGGTTAAGACTAGGAGCAGGGTGAGGGTTGGGTTTAGGTCTTTGGTTGAGGTTAAAGTTAGGGTTAGGATTAGAGTCAGGCATATTTTAGAGTTTAAAATTACGGTCAATTTAGTAGATATTCAGTTGAATGTAACTTGAAAGTAAACTAAGCATCTACAAAGCATCTAAAGTGGACTATCCAAATAAAGTGTTACCAAATAAACACATTTGATTAGTAAAAATGATGAGTGGCAAATACTGGCAAATTCACTACTGACCACAAAGTTAGTATCAAAACGATAAAATTAAAAATTCTTTTTTATTTACCCGACATCTATAGTACATTTTGAGTGTGAATTTATATGGGCATATGGACTTCACTGTAACAGCATGTAAACAGCCTGGCTGGCTATCAGGGTGAGTTGTTTGTGTTGTGAATTTTGCTGCTAAGAGAATAAAGAATAATAACAGTGAATTGTTGGACATTTATACATGGGCTAGACACCCAACTTAAAAATAGTCTTCAGAGTGAATCTTGTGAAATATTTGACCAATTGCTGTCAACATCTGCAGACGATGTAACTGTAATACAAGATGACGAAATGCCGGGTCTGTTTGATAAAACATAAAATATCCACATTATATGGTGAGACATTTTAGCTTTAATTCCTCTTTATCTTGATATCAGCAATTTAATTTATACATGTGAAAAATTTTACTTCCACTACTAAGAAATGTATTCTGGTAATCAAAAAGTCAATGTTTACTAGTAAAAAAATACTATTAACTTTTCTAGTGAAAATTTGATTTTGTATTTTTACTAGCAGACAATAGAATTTTACCAGTTCTATTTGAATTACTGCATGTACAGATTTTATTCATGTTAGTATGAATTAAAATCTTGATATCAAAATTAGAACTTTCACTAGTGAAAAGAATTTGACATCAAGAATTAATTCCTACAAGAAAAAATTCAATTCTTGATATCAAGATTTAAAATTCTGCTTGGGAAAATTAAATTTTCACTAGTAAAAAAAGTATTCTTACTAAAGAGTAAAAATGTTTAGCCCATTAAAAAGAATCAGGAAACTCAGAAATGATCACTAGTAAATTTTAAATATTGACTAGTAAGAATGAAATTTTTACTAGTACAAATTGAATTTTCACGTGTAGAAATTTTTGATATCAGGAAATATAGTTTTTACTAAAAAATTGATTCTTGATAACATAAATGTAAATTTTACCAGTAGGATTTAAATTCTTGATATTAAAAATTACATTTTCACTAGGAAAGATTACATCTTTGATATTAAAAAATTAAATATTTTTTTAGTAGTAAAGACTGAATTATTGTCATCAACAATGAATTTTCTAAATTCAGTTTTAACTTGTAAGAATTAAATTTTCACATGAATTCCTTTTATCAAGAAAAAAATGATTAAAAGCTAAAACTCACCATAATGTTACACCGTACCTCGTGACTCTGTTCCCTACTCACTGCTACATCTGAAAATGTGAGTCAGAACAATACAGAAAGCCTAATTACACATTCAATGATAAACATGAGGGAGCACTATGACGTGACAATTTTATGCCCCATTATTGATGATTTTACTTATTATTTAGCTATTACTCTTAGCTATTGAGACGATGCTGATGCAATATTTTTGAACATAATAAAATGAAATAATTAACTGTAGAGAAACTTCCCTGTGATGATAAATGGAACCGTGGCTCACTATGTCTTCAATGCAAATAGATCCATTTTAATTACTAATCTTAAACGATTGAACCTATACGTGTCTTCTGAGGTTTTATATGCAATGTCGATGATGGTAAAATAGCAGTAAATCTTTATCAATAAAAGTCTAAAGCATAACAATTTCACCTCCTAACTTTCTGTGAGGGACGTGTTGGAGGCTTCGGACGTCTGGTTCCTATCACCACCACTGTAATCAGTTCTGACTCAGTAAGTATCTCTTGAATGGAGCGTTTCACACCAAAGCACTCGGGATGACTTTGCGTAGATCTCGGCAATTAATTAGGGAGAAAATTTTGACAAATCAGTGGAATTCCCTTTTAAATGCTATGTGGTTAGATTCTGACCAATAAGGTTTCAGTGGTTGGAAAATACACCATTAAAGGGAGCATTGAGCATCAGTGATGGTTACATAACCTGAACTTTCCCCCATGTAGAAGTCTTGGTAGCCTTTAAGTGAAAGGAGGCTAATCATCACTTTATTTCCACGAGAACTCCATCATAACTTGGAGGGCGAAGTGTAGACCAGCTGAATGAAGTGAATGGATTTTTAAAAAGCTAATGGACTCTTTAGCACAATAGCATTCAATGCAATCCTGCCCATCTAGCATTGGCTGCTACTTAGCAAAGATCACATATAATATACGCGCTACTGCTAACAAATGGCAGGCCTGGCGCAGTTTTAAAGCCAGGAGAAGGCGAGAGGCTCGGCTTTTATCTCCATCGCTGTAAGGTGGCCACCATTAAGGCATTCAGGTCGGTGCCGCCGGCCTAAATGGACAGAGTGAGAGGAGAGAACGAGGAAAGGAGGCGGCTCTTTGACGCAAGGAGCTCAGTCTCGATCCCTCGCCAAACGCTGTCCCCGTCAGAGGCTGAAAGATTACTCCATCATCTGCTTCACAGCACATTTCTGAGATGGAAACCGAGCTGGCGCTCGCCTTTGAAATGCTAAATCTGCGCTTTTTTTTAATCGAAAAGTTTTGGCTTATCAATCCCACCCACCCCTAACCCCCCATCCCACTTTTTTGGCCCTTAACTGGATTGCATTTTACGCTAACTTCATTTCCCTACATGCTTCCTAAAGAGGAACGTTTTATGAACTGGCTTTTCCACCAACAAGTTTGTGGAAATAAACCACTGCTGTAAGAGCAAAACCTCATACCTAAACCAAAACGGTACCTTTACAGGAGAAGGTAAAAACATACATTACGTTCAACGCAAGTCAATGGAACCTGGAGAAAGTCAAAAGAAGAACAGGAGCTTCCAGAACTGGAGATCACAAAACGAGTCAAAGCCACAGAGAAGTTGAAGCTCCTAACAACCACCTGGAAGAGCTGGTCGACCCCAAAACTGCCCCCCATCAGATGAACAGCACTGAAAGCTTTGATCTCTGAGAGAGAGGAGAAGATCAAGCTGCTTCAGATCTGAAAACATCCACAGGTGTTTCTGTCCATCCTTCCACTGTGAGAAGACCACTCAGCGCTGTGGGTCTGAAAGGACGTGTAGCTGATCGAGAAGAACCTCACTGAGAGAAGGAGACGGACGCACCGAACAAAGAAGCTGAACGATGGACTGACCGCCCCAGAGTCCAGACCTCAGCGCCACTGAATGGGTTTGATCACCTCAGAAAATCATCCACCAGCTTCTAAGGCTGATCTTCGGAGGTGTGGAAAAACATCCCTGGACATCTCTGTGAAAAACTGCAAGCGAGTCTGTTGAAGAGAATGGAAGCTGCAATGAAGGAGAAGAGTGGACACAGCACTGCACAGCACTGTATGGCGACTAGTTTCCAGCTGTCAGAACGTCTTCAGTACTTTTTCAGTGCTGAAATGGTCGTGTGTGGTAATCGACCGCGAGCTCCACAGCAGATGAGAGCGGCGGGCTCTTTTAGCCCTCCGCTTGTGGCCGAGAGGTCAGCGAAGGGCACGTTTTGGGGTTTATTCCACTGTCCTCCGCAGCTCTGTCTCAGTGCATCACATCAGCTCTTTTTCCCTTACCTACTTCTCTCCTCTCGGTGCGCTAAAAGCCCTCATCGAAAGCTGCGCAGTGGGCAGCCACACGCTTTCGTCTCGGCTAATCGTCTGAAACAGCGAGCCACCCCGGGCTAGACACCTGACCTTGAAGGAAGCAGTGTGAAGGAGGGAAAAAGGCTGAAAAGCTAGCAATCATCATTAATAATGCAGCGCTGTGCAGCTCTGTGAATGTGTATCACCGAGTCTGTATGTGTGCTGGTGGAGGGGCGAGACACAACCTGAAGCAAATCACCTTTGGAGCAGTTAACTAATGCAGACGGGTGAGAGCTAGCCACGCTTCGGGCCGTCGGTGGACCGGCCGGCCAGCCAGGCCGGGGCAAAGACGCTTTTGCTTTGGGCACTGACACTGTCCTCCAGCCTTCAAGCGTTCAGTAAGCCCTGCCTAACCTTGAGCTCTTTGAGTTGGCAGGAAAATCCGCAAAAACTCAAAGCAGCTCAGCTCTTACCCATCACCTGCTAACCTTGGGCCTACAGGAGTGGAAACTATTGACAAAGGGAAAGAACACGTGGGAAAGTCTTTGTGGTTTTTGTGGGAGTCTCTGCCACCGGACTTATCTGCGAGCTGCCGAAGGAAAAGTTTGCTGAGTTCTCCTGTAGCCACCAGTGAGGAGCCCTCGGGCCTTCAGACATGGCCTAATGTTTTCTGTTAACTAAAATCTGTAATTACATGCCTGTTATTTTTAGTCAATGCATATTCAACGGACTAAACTTTGCCAGTATTACACCAATCTTGTTTCATTGTGAGGTTTTGGAGGGAAATAAAAGGATTATATTCATGAAATGGCCAATCAGGAGCTGTTTTCCTCCAAGTTACTGTTACTACAAAGAAAGGTAAAACTGTCTGACGCGAGCTTCAAGCGAAATGTTTTGAGCGATTTTTGACATTTATAAGCTGAATTGAAGGCCTAGCTTCAATTTGATATATATGTTCTATATGTCGAGAGCCGTTATCAGAACAAAACCTTGCATGTCCAGAATGGTGAGTTTACAGGAGAAGGAAAAAACATGCTCTACTTTTAATGGAAGTCAATGGAACCAGAATTTTTTCCATGTCATTTTGGGCCATTCGTCATGAAATTTACACAGAATGTAAAGAACAACAGGCATTTTTAAACGAGGTCAGAAACTGAAAAACAAGGTTTTCTTCCAACAGCAGTGACACATTATATATATATATATATATATATATATATATATATATACACACACACACACACACACACGCAAAACGTGGACAGAAGAAACAAATCAAAAATATCCCTGGACTCTACTGGATTCATAACTCTGCAATTTAAAAATTAATACTAAATATGTGTATAATTGTATTTTAGATAGATTTGTTTTATGAAGGGGCAGTCGTGGGCTGGAGGTCAGGGAACCAGCCCTGTGACCGGAAGGTCGCTGGTTCGATCCCCTCAAATGACAGTCCGTGACTGAAGTGCCCTTGAGCAAGACACCTAACCCCCAACTGCTCCCCGGGTGCCGTGGATAGGGCTGCCCACCGCTCCGGGCAAGTACGCTCACTGCCCCCTAGTGTGTGTGTTCACTAGTGTGTATGTGGCGTTTCACTGCACGGACGGGTTAAATGTGGAGGTCTAATTCTTGGCTAATGGTCCTGAACAAATTGGTACTCGTGTGATTTTGTATTGATTGTTTGAATAAAGTCTATTTTTAAAAAGTCAAAAAAGTTGCCTTTCTCCCACGGTTTGGCGTTGCCTTGGTGCGCTTGGTTACCTTGATTAGATTTTCCCTCTAAACACCCAGAAAATCACACTGAAGAACCTCCACTCCAAACAGTAGATTACACTTAATTGTCTTGGTCATACCAGCCGGTCTTCATGCAGTTGTGTCATTATGTGGTAATAACATGGAATTGCCCGTTGAAACCATGACCGAGGGGTGGGGCTGCACTGAAATGACTCAAAAGAACTGCTACACTTGCTGCCATAGAGTATATCTATGTATTTTCATGGGGGCCCTAAACGGTTGCCTACCTTTGCCTGGTGCAGGAGTTGTTTTACTGCCCTGTTGTGGCTCCACAGCTGATTTAGATTTGTAGGTAGTAATAAAATAATCCTCCTTTACAATAAAATAAAGCTATAAATGGTCTTAAACTCTGGAGTTCATGTAGAACTGCTAATTCCCTCTTTAACCCTGAAGATCAGCGCAGACGGCTGGTCACCATAGCAACACAGACAACAGTCTCGCCCAGCTAGTAGCTACGAAACGGCAAAGAGAGAGATTTAAGACGAATAGAGATCATTTGGAGAATAGACTTATATAACCAAATCAATCAACCTTTATTTAAACTCGGAATACACTGAGGGAGACTCTCATTTACAGTGCTATAATTAAATAATAAAAAGCATAAAAATAAAAGTTAATAATAAGAAGGGACCAATAAACCGTTAAATCAATAAAGGACTAAAACTACAATGACAACGCATCATGTAAGAGAGCAGGTAAGGATAAAATTAATGAAATAAAAAAATAGACATAAGACAATAAACTCGACGATAAAGAGAATATAAATAAAAAGAATGATAAAAAGCAGAGATAAAAGTGCAAAAGTGAAAAAAGGAACCATACAAAAGTAAAACCAGTAGCTGAGACTTGGGTGAAACAAACCAAAAGGCACATTCAAAATGAAATAAAATCAAATAAACAAAATGATCCCTGCAGCTGGATTCCTGTCAAACACGAAAACGTCACGAGGCTGAAGTCGCTTTTCATTCACCAGCTTCTACTTCTAATTTTCCCGGTCCACCTTAAATGGTGCAGCAGCTACATTCTGGCACCATTTAAGGCGGAATGGGGAAATTAGAACGAGAAGCTGGAGAACGAAAAGTTGAGAGACATTTTACAAGAAACGGTCCTATTTTCGCAGAAAAGTTTCCTGCTGGAGATGCGGGAAAATCATCTTTAGCTGAGTTCAACTTAAAGCGGAACAGAGTGAGTCTGAGTTTTTGATCATATTTTGATCCTTTACTGGTACGTTCGCACATACTGAGACATATTTACAGCCAAGGTGGTAAAATGGACATAAAATTTTGTGGTTTGATTTTTGTGGTTTGATTTTTATTGAAAGAACCCGACGGCTCTTCATCATTTGGGTTGCGACTCCTGCTCTAGAGCAAAGACTGCCTTATGTTCAAGTGTCCAGCAGTCAGTCCCTTTTATCCTTAGGACTGCATCACTGATAAGCTCTGAATGGTAGTAACATATTTCGAATAAAAAAAAATTGAAGTATCTAGACGCGCTCCTTTTTTGTTTATCGTATTTTATATTTCAGAATGTAAAAAGTAGAACGTGCTAGCCAGCATTACCTGCATTTGGACAATGGTTTTAAACGAAAGAAGAAAACAAGCAGAACAAAGAACCGAAAAGGCCACCCAGTACCGTCGCCTTCCTATAACCACACATCCCGGGTCCAGCTGTGTTGACTCGCAGCCTAACGTTTACATGCACTGATCCAGAGCGACGTACAATTTTTGTACAATCAACAATCATTTGACACAGGGAAGGTCAACGTGGTGTTGGGAGTCTAGCCCAAGGACTCCCATTGGTATAGCATAGGGTGGGGATTGAACCCCAGCCCACAGTGTGGAAGGCAGAGATGTTTACCCACTACACTATCCAACCACACCACATTGAGGAACCGTTAGGCCCATTAATATCAATAAACATGAAAGGTAAACAGGTTCTACCTGCTTGAAATATTCTCACAATCTCTCTCAAAGAACGTGGTCTGATGGCAGTCGTGGTATGAAACAGCTTCACCGTCAATGAGTCGTGTTCCCCTCGCTCAGTTTCACCAACCACACTTCAACACCACGGTTCTTGAGTAAAGCAAATGGTTTAGTCCCATTTGCGGTCCTATGCAGAACCGTTTCATGCTTAAGCGGTTCTTTGCATGGTCAAATGGTTCTTCAGACTGATGCAGAACGCGTTGTATATGGTTCTATACATAGAACCTTTTTGAAAATGGTTCTATTTGAGACCAAAAAAAGGTTCTTCCCTTTTTAAATGCTGGACATCCAAACAAGAACCTTTTTTTTTTTACAGCTATATGACATTTTGAAAAATATACAGCACCTTCTCCATCAATCTGAAGAACTTTTAAGGGCGATTTAAGCACGAAATGGTTCTAAGTTCTATCTAGAACCGCTCATTATATTATCTTTTTTTTTCAGAGCGTGCTAAAAAAAATGAGGTTAAAGCTAAACCCCTCTGAATTACCGTCCCTGTGCGTTATACGTGAGGGGCGAGCCAAAACGTTAAAATGTGAACGTGATGATTTATAAATAGGTAATAAACGTGTTTAAAGACGTTATAACGACAGGATTTTGAGGCGACAGAGAGATAGACGTCGTAACTAAGGTAACGCGGTTTTGCGCCGCGTAACCGCCGCGCGCGGCAGTCTGCACGACCAATCGGTGAAGCCCTTTCGACAATGTGGGCGGAGTCACCACGGCGTGTGACAGCCGCGCAGACTTTTTTCCCCCACCCGTATTCCGACACCGCCCGCCTTCCGCGCTTTTTGATTGGCCCGCCTTCCGCGCTGAGGCTGAGATTGGCTCCTCGCTAGCCAATCCGAGCTGAGATGAGCGCTCGAGGCCGGCCAATCCAGGGCTGGGAGGCGGCGCTTGTCGGGATACGGGTGGGAAAGCAGGTTTAGGAACAGCACAGAGAAAAAAGGGCGTGTGTTTATTACCGAGCAGTAGAGCAGAAAGTCCCTCAGTTGAGCCGAGAGAGCGCGGCGAGCGGCACGGGAGGAGCGGGCAGACGTGGAGAGAGCCGTAACCGTCGTCGTTTATTTTTAAAAACGCAGTTTTCCCCCCGGACACGGACGCTGGGACTTGTTTTTCTGTACGGAGCTCCTCCGGCTTTGGTGGATACCGCGCGTGTTGTGGGTTCTTCTGCCTTGTGGACGGCTGAGGCAGCTCGGCAGAGGCAGGATGCGTGGGGTAACGTATCACCGGCCGAGCGTCGTTTCATGTCACACTTGTGCTCTCTGACTAATCGCACACGCACACACACGCACGCCGAGGACTTTTGACTCACTGGATTCTTTCATAGGGAAGGTTATTTCTCAAGCGCCAGTGATCTAAAAGTCGCTGATCTCGCCGCCCGGGTTTTCCTGTCACCTACACAGACAGTAAAGCGGAGCCCACTCGCGGCAGAGACTTACTGTAATAATTATTCATCGCCGAGCGTTAGAATGGATACGACGTGAGAATTAGGCAGCCTACACGAAGCGGCTTGAGCGTCGAGGACGAGCCCCAGCCTCACAGACAGGGGAGCTGAGCGCTGAGTGCCGATGCTTTGAACAGTAGGTGTTCCAAGCAGGTCCTAAATCTAGAGGTAGTGATGCACACGGACGCCCCTCCGGCTCACAGCAGCCTCCGGAACGGGGTCCGTCGTTCAGCTGTGCTCCACGGCAGTTTGGCCGCTGAAGGTCGGGTTCGTTTTAGATGCTTGTCGGCCTCCGCAGGCCGGGGGGCTCGGGGTGGTCGGCTAGGACGCGCACTCAAAGGTCGAGTCCGTATATGCGTGTGTATTCATCCCACCTGTCTCTCTTTCGCAGGGCTGATACGGGAGATTCGCGCCGGGGTCGCTTTTCCTCTTCTGGACTATGCTGGCGTGGAAAGTCTGGCAGTTCTGAAGCCTCCTGATCAGATTATGAAGATTTCGTATCGCTGTGTCAATGACGGGTAAGATGGAAACACCCTTCTATCACGATGACACGCCAAGCGTTCCAAACTTTGGACAGATTCCAGATTACGATCGATATCAAAGCCACAAGATGATGAGCAAGAAGAACATGGCTGTGCATAACTTCCCTGGCGCAGTGGGAAGCGCCTCCGGCCTCAAGCTGC
This sequence comes from Pygocentrus nattereri, assembly GCF_015220715.1. NCBI lineage: Eukaryota > Metazoa > Chordata > Actinopteri > Characiformes > Serrasalmidae > Pygocentrus > Pygocentrus nattereri. Next base: position 2,918,793 of record NC_051233.1, on the reverse strand, counting down.
TGCCGGGCCAGGCCGGGAGCAACGGCAACATCAACCCCAACAGCCTGGGCATTAACAGCAACCCCAACAGCTCTCTGATGGCCTCGTCCGACATGAACCTCCTGAAGCTCTCCTCTCCTGATCTGGAGCACCTGATCATCCAGTCTAACCAGGGGCTGGTTACGACAAGCCCTGCTCCTAGTTCTGCTGGCAACGCTTTCATGTACAGGAACCAGGCCACGAACGAACAGGAAGGCTTTGCGGACGGCTTCGTCAAGGCTCTAGCGGATCTTCACAAGCAGAACCAGCTGGTTGGAGCCCCCATGTCCCCTTCCTCCTCCATCCAGGGCCAATACCAGAGGAGCCTCATGTCGAGCGGGGAGATGCCCATATACACCAACCTAAGCAGCTACAACCCTAACCAGCTCTCGTCCTACCCTGGAGGGCAGATTCCCTACAGCGCCTCCGCCCATGCCGCGGCCCACTCCAGCCAGGGTCAGGGTCACCACCCCCACGGCCGCGGTCTAGACGCTCCTCAGACCGTCCCGGAAGTTCCTCACCCGCCCGGCGGAGATCCCACCAGCTCCCCGCCGTCCCTGTCGCCCATCGACCTGGAGACCCAGGAGAGGATCAAGGCCGAGCGGAAGAAGCTGAGGAACCGCATCGCGGCCTCCAAGTGCCGCAAGAGGAAGCTGGAGCGGATCTCGCGGCTGGAGGAGAAGGTGAAGGTGCTGAAGGCGCAGAACTCGGACCTGGCGTCCACGGCCAGCATCCTGCGGGAGCAGGTGGCGCAGCTCAAACAGAAAGTCATGAATCATGTGACCAATGGCTGCCAGATAGCAGTCAGCTCAGCCACCATGGCCAAAAGTGGGGAGAGCACCAGCTGCTGAAACAATGAGAGATGCAAAAAGGGTTTTTTCCTCCCTCTCTCACTCTCTCTCACTCTCTCTCACTCTCTCTCACTCTCTCTCTCGCTCTGTGTCTCTGCCTCACCCTGAACTCTCGTTCTCTCCTCCGCAACCTTGTCTCGCCGTGGGAGTCAGCAGCGCGAAGAAGCGATGAGGCAACGCGAGACGGACGGCGTAAAAGCGGAGACGGTCCAACCGACATGGACACAATTCCAGAAACGGAGAGAGCGCGAGAGAGGGAACCTTTGGTGCGGCGGAGGCAGCCGCGACTCGGCCCCAGCCTCCGGGCGTCACTCTGAAACGGTTTCACCTACGGACTGTGCGATTTTCCAGAGAATACAATCACGAGCACGCCTCGCCTCGCCTCGCTTACACGGCTTTTAAGCGGCGTGTTATTGTTTGACTGCACTTTGAACTTGAACTCCATGAGGTCAATAGGGAACCTGCGGACTGGGACACAGCAATACTAACCAAACCCCCAACAAACGGGATGACTTAGTAAGGGAACAGCAACAATCCGTCAGCACAGGCCGGGTTTAGGACACGAACCGTTGACTCACTGCGGGGATTCCTGCGCTGGAAAAAAAAAAAAAAAAAGATTTTCTCCCCCCAGAGGAAGACGATCAACCCAGCTTATGACTAAAAAGGCAATTTTCCACTTCAAGGAGATGGGAATACGTTTCCTCCTTCCTTTTTTCCCCCCTTTTAACAGCATCGTACTCAGCTGCAGGGTAACCTTTGCTGTCTGTGTTTTTTTATTGTTCAATGCCAAGCACTATTGAGCGTTTATAAATAGCCAGTGATGCGGTCACACACAGAAAAACTCTTTTTTTTGTGCTGTTCCTGTTTGAAGTTGTCACACATTTGAACAATGACCCCCCCCCCCCCCCCCCCCCCCAAGATATTGATATGTCAGCCGTATTGTGACGTAGTTCTACCAGTGGAGGTTTTGTTGAAGTCTGGTCGCCGTGTCTCAATAACACATCGAAGCATACTGTTTGTACGTTTGTTGGTTCGTTTGATATCGTGCAATTTGTGACTACGGGACGGAGGAAAAAAAAAACAAAACTTTTCTACAAAAAACGGAGCGTTTCGGCTTTTTTTTTATAAGTATTAATTTACTGTGTTTGATATTGAGACGTGGAGACGTTGATTAGTACACATCTACGAGGGAGGTGTTTTGGGGTACTGTGGCTCTTTTACCGGTACCTGTTTCCTATTTTTTTGAGCCTGAACTCAACTGAAAGATTCTCTAGCATTCCAAGACCTTTTGCACTGTATTTTCTTGGGGTTTTTTTTGTTTGTTTGTTTGTTTTTTGGGAGATCCATTTTAACAGTGGGTTAATGCTGTGTTATGTGCCCTGACGTCGTGTGTCAACCTTGAACAGCCGCGACTGCTTCTTGATTTAAAGCGCAGACACGTTGTTAGGCTTCGCAGAAACGGGATGGAGGGTCCACACGACCGCGCGGGGTCCACAGGAGACTCTGCTGTAATCAGAGCTGGCCAGCAAAGGGCTTTTGATCAATAGTGTTGTGCGTTTTCTGTTTTCTGTTTGTTGTTCTCCTTTGTTTTTCATTTTGTGAGGACTCTTAAGCAATTTATTTATGCAAAACTTTATCTATGGTATTTATGTTGTTGTACAGGTTGAAATGCTGGTGTCGTGTTGGCACTTTTTTGGGGGGAACTACATAAATTGCACATAAATCGAAACAGTAAATGATGTCTAATATTTATCCTCTGTGTACAGCATAACGGTTTTAATTATTTTATTATGATCTCTTTTTTTTTTTTTGCTTATGTTTTTAGTGGATTCCAGAATAAAAAGTTGCGGTTTGTTGGTACAGTATCCAAAATTTTACTGCATATTAGTGAGATAGTATATCGTTTAGAATAATCCATAAAGGAATATGTTTAGCCTTGCGTTTCATGGAGAGCTCCTAAAGACAGCTCCTTTTTTAGCGATCGATCGATGATCGGTGATCAATGATCGACGATCGACGCTCACACACACACACACACACAGAGTTCCTATAAATCTACTCATTTGTTGGTGCACTGAAATGCCTTTCCTATAAAAACACACATATATAGATTGTTCTATTTATATATGTCTATATTCATATGGAGCGGAACAGATTTGACAGGGGTACTGAAGACAGGAGCTGTCAAATGACCTTCGAGCGGCGAGGAAATATTTATTTTTTTGAAACTTGAACGAGGCTTTGGATGTCACAAACTTATATTTTTGTACAAAAGTCGTTTTGTTTTTTTTTTTTTCTCTCTCTCTTCTTTCTGAGTGAGAACCGTGACTCGTAGACCTTTTATCATTCCAGAAATACTTTATTTATTGAGGTGGTATTAAAACAAGCGGGGAGAAAAGAAAAAGCGTGACATTGTTTTACGACCACGCTTGGAGCATTTCTGTCTCTCGTGAGCTTCGGTTTGTTGTTTGCGATTTCGAGGAAATGCCGCACGACCCCCCCCCCCCCCCCCCCGAGACGCTGTCTAATGTTTACTACCGGTTTGTTACCTGACAGTCGTCCACACGCTGAAGGTGTGTGGTCCTGGAAGGCGCCACCTCTTTTCTACAGTGTGCTGTGTTGTGTGTGGCGGTATCGTTTTCGTTTCCCTGGCCTGAACTGGCAGATTTATAGTGGTTATGTCGTACTTGAAGCCCGCTACGGTGAATCTGAGGGACGCCGCGTCGTTTTCTGTGGAGCCGTTAGGGTGGAGCTGTATATGATCTGCTGCTGCTGCTGCTTATAGTCGTGGACGCCACCCCAGGAACGGTCGGCCGTGCTCTCAGAGAGGCAGAGAGCCGCTTGCGCTCCGTTGTTTTTCACACTAAACTGATTCGGTTAAGCTGAGCGGTTCACAGCTCGTCTGTGTGCTCGTAGGCACGCCGATACACGGGGTAACGATGACGTTAGCGAGTGTTTGACCCAAGTAATGAGCTCCCTGCCCCGCCCTCAAGCCAAAGATTTTCCATATAAAGTACATCACGGATCATAGAGCACCCCCTGCAGTTTCATAACACAGTATTAGCTTCCTATGGGTGTCCAAACGAGAGGGGAAGGAAGGAATGGAAGTTTCTGAACAGAGCTGGAGTTTTAGTGGAAAACAGTGTTTTTTTTTTTGTGAACAATGTTTTTTTAGTGGGGGGGGGGGGGGGGGAGGTAGGGGGTAGGGCAGTTTACCCATCAGCTTTCGCCCTAACTTTCAGACCCCCCCCGCCCCACCCCCACCCCCTTCCCCTTCCCTCTCCACTGACCATCAGTCAAAGACTGAAGGGACCTGTAGTCCTCATGCAATCCCAAAAATCTACAGCGTCACGCGACTAAGGGGCGACTTGCCTTGCTTTGTTTTAATGGTTGTTTTTATTTGGTTCGAAACAATATACAGTCTTGAATATTGTTCACTGTTTCCATGTTTTTTAATCAATAAAGCCGTAGGTTTGTAAACAACACTTCCGCTTGTGTCAGCTCTGATTTCAGGTATTTGGGTTTTTTTTTTGTTTTTTTTTTTTAATTCATTTGTTTATTTGGGGGGGTGGGGGGTGGGGGGGGGGGTGGATTTGGGATTCAACAGAAATTCCAAACGTTGGAGATCCCACGCAGTTCCAAGGATTTCAGAGCGTCCACGAACACCTTCACTGACAGTTATAAATGGTCAGGCTTACAGCCAGCACCGTTCACAGCTCATTTCCAGCTGTGTTCGTAGGAAAGCCGATGGTTTTTTCCCCCCTTTCGCTTTCCCTCAGTTCCACAGAACCTTTGAAAAGATGAGCTTTTGTTTACTTGTGCTGACAACTTATGTTTTGGGTTTGCTTTAAAGATGAGAGTCAGGCAGCAGAACGGTGCTGGGTGCAGATCTGAGGCTTTCAAAAGCCTGCAGGAGAACTTTTGAGTAACCTTTCAGAAGGTTGGTCGATAAACAGAGAAGTGTTCCCAAATCTGACGCAGTGTGAGTGTATGAGTAAGTCATGATGGGCTATGATGACAGACGCTGACTATGATGAATATCGCAGTTGTTGGAAGAAAACCTCCACAGCGGTGACTTTACAGGAGAGGGAAAAAACACGCTTTACTTTTAACGTAAGTCAATGGAACCGGACGTCGTTTTTGGGCCGTTTCTTTTGGTCCAGTCATCATGTGATTTGGACACAACGTAAAAGACAACAGGCGTTTTGAAACGACGTCAAATGACAAAAAAGGAGACAGGATGGTTTTATTCCGACCGCAGCGATAGGTAAGCGATGCAGGTTCATTCCAGAGAGCTGCTGCGATGTAACTGTACAGACGAATGGCTTAGTGGGTTTGGTCACTGCTTAGGAAACTGCGAAAGTCCAGAAGAAAGGAGAAGCTTCAGACATGCCACAATTTTTAAAAAATCCCAAATTTACATCACTGGGCGAACATGCGCCACAGCTGTCAGTCTGTTGCTTCTTATGGAGTTTTCCCCCCACGCAGTGAACTTACTAAACCGCTTCAAAAAGTTGTCACAGACACATTACGTACATTAAGAAGTCCTGTACTCGAGCAGTGTAGTGGTGTCTAGGAGCACAGTCATACATGCACTGCCACCCACCCGGTGTCTGAGGCCTTTCCCATAAGGCTAGGCCTTCCAGTAAAGCGCATGGAATAGGTCATTGTGAAAGTAAAAGTCACAGCTGAGGATGGAGGGTGCTGGGGAATTGGACGGGGGAATCTGCATGTCTGCTGCACTGAATTCAGACTGTGACAGGAGCTAAAAATGCCCTATTGATAGGAAACTGTTTATTTTCACATCCTGCTGACCCATTGACAGGGTGCCCTGTCTGCTCTCATGTGGGTGTGTTTGCTCTGAGCGAAGCCGCTGAGACGGGGTTTCGCTACGAGAGCGGTGAACGTGAATAGAAAGTGCTTTAAATAGCACACCTTCATCAATCTCGCCCCACCATTTTCACGGCAAGGTTAAGCGGACCGCAGCCTGCCCACTCCAAGGCCCGGTCCCAATTTCACCCCTCGCCCCTTCCGCTCAGCCCTCAGAGCTCTGTTTTGCATGTTCATGCCTGGGGTGGGGGGTCCCGATTCTTGTTGAGATAGAGGGGTGGGGCGAAGTGTTGGGGCTACATGACCCTCCAAACGGAGGTTTTTCAGAGGCTCCAAACAGAGAGATGAGAGAGAAGAAGAGAAACTGAAGGGATGGGGAACGAGAGACCAAAGAAACCCACAAATGGGAGAATTTTCTCTGTTAAAAAAAATGACGATAACCATCATATTGTCTTAGTTTAATGTGGTTTCAGTGCATTATGGTCGTTTTCTTCAATACAAGCATTAAAAAATAAATAAAAATCACGAAAACTATGCTAATGTCTTGGTAGCCAGCTCGCTAACTTTCCCATTCCACCTTAAGTAGCCCAGCAGTTCTGATGCCTGAAGCGCCAGAATGAAACTGCTGCGCCATTTAAGGTGGAACGGGAAAATTCAAACAAGAAGCTGGAGAATATCTGACTTCAGCTTCATATCACTAATGAATTAGGGGTGGGCGATAATAAGTCATGGTCTAATAACCCCTCTTTGAAGTCTCATCGCTGCTGTCAGAACAAAACCTTGTATCTCCACTTTTATTGTTTTTCAGTTATTGACATGATCTGAAAGTGCCTGTTGCCCTTTCCATGGTGTGTAAATCCCATGATGAATGGACTAAAGGAAACGGCCCAAATTGGCTTGGAAAGACGTCTGGTTCCATTGACTTACATTAAAAGTAAAGTAGGTTTTTTCCTTCTCCTGTAAAGTCACCGTATTGGAGATGTGAGGTTTTGTTCCGAGGTACGCTCGAGTCCCGGCCTGCTGTGTGTCTGAAGGCCCTTGTCTTCCTCTGAGCCGTGCGGATGTGCTCTCAATCGGGAATGACTAACTCTCCACTTCCGCCCACCTTGGCTGCCCACGCACAGGCAGGAAAAAGGAATTGTGGGTCAACGAGTTGCGCCCATTCTCGGCAAACGTTCCCCCTGAGGACGCTGACCTACTAGAGCAGCTTTCAGTCACCCCTGAGGGGGACAACAGAGTCAGAAGAGGAGCGCGGTAACCTTAGAAATAACGGGTTCCTTGGAGTGATGTCATAGCAGAACCACTTTTGGTTCCCTTAAGAGCTTTTAATAGATGCTTCTTTTGTAAAAGAGATGTGCGAGTGTGAGGAACCTTTTTGTAGTTGACGGAACCGCCACAGAAGGTCAAATCATTGAGCACTAAAAATGATTAACGCCACTGATTTGTTTTTATGCCACGACAAAGTCTTAAGTATCATCTACCGTCTAGATTTTTAAAAACAATGGTTCTTCATGGTTCTGCAGAAAAAACTAAAGAACCCATGTGTTTTGATTGTAGATGATACTTAAAACTTTCTCATGGCATTAAAATAAAACAGTGGTCTGAATTATTTATAGCATTGACCCCTAACTGGCTTTGTTCTTCAGGTTCTTCAGATTGAAGAAGAGGATGCTGAAAACGGTTCTGTATAGCACTAAAACACATTCTTCTATTATCATGATGCTATACAGACCTTTTTTCAAAAAGGTTCTATCTAGAACCATCTACAGCATATTCTCCATCTTTCTGAAGAACGTTTTTGCAATGCAAGGAACACTTTGATCATTAAAAGGGTTCTTTGAGTGTCCGTGGTTCTGTATAAGATTCTATAAAGATTCTATAAAGAACCCTTGAAGGAACACCTTTTTAAGAATGTATCTAGAATCTTCTCACTGTTCACCCCCCACACATTTATATTGCACGTGCTGGGCTGATCCCATGGGGTGTGGGGGTGTGGAGGTGCTGTGTCCTTCACTCTGCTCTCCTCCTACATGGCCTGCTGTTAGTGTGTGTGTGTGTGTGAGGGTGGACAACACTGACAGGCTGCTGACTGGCTACAGCTGCTACAGGAGAACCTACACTGGACACTTGTGATGTTTTAAACATCTTGTATTTTTGCATAAATTGTTGTGGCTGCCTTGATTTAATAAACAATAATGCAGTGGGTCGACCAGACCACTGAGCAACACACACGGGTTAAACGAAAACTGTTGGCTGTCTGTGTGTGAAATATCGTGGCTCTACGTTGAGCTGCTAGCGAGCAATAAAGAGTGAAGGGGGAGCAAAACCACCAGCTGTAAAAACAATTTAATCCTGTACACTGCCACTATAAACAAACATAATACGAGTTGACTTGCTTATAAATACATATTTAAATTAAAACATTTCGTCAAGTTGTTTGAGAAAACAGGTAACTATCAGTAATCACCCCTCAATAAGCCACGGACCCGCCGGCACGCCCAAAGTGTTATTACACACTTCTATAGCTCCATTAGTTTGCACTGAAGTCCCTGTAGTTACTGAATAACAGGCCTTCATATCACTGCTGTTGGAAAAAAAACCCTCGTATCTCCAAAATGAACTTCACAGGAGAAGGAAAAAACATACTCCACTTCTAATGTAAGTCAATGGAACCAGAGTTTTTCCCAAGCCATTTTGGGTCATTTGCTTTAGTCCGTTTGCCATGAAACTTATAGACAATGTAAAGGGTAACGGGCTTTTTCAAAGCATGGCAAAAAATGAAAAACGGCATTTTCTTCCGACAACAGCGACGTATAATCATTGTTAAGGGCTTATGTTATTTGAACCATCTGACAGCCCTAATACCAACTAAAGTTGTTTTTTCTAGAACCGAACCTCACATCCCAGCCAAGAGTCATGTGGAAATCTCTGCTTTGTAGAATTTGTATGAAAAACTCCCTTGTTTTCTGTGAGGAACATACCTAGGAACAGCCTTGAGGTATTTCTACTTAAATGCTGACTCCAAAGTTTGGGCTTTTTCTTTTTTTTTTGTCTTTTTTTTTAAAGACGGGCCAACTTCACCTTCCTCGCTGGTGGATACAGTTCCTTGGGAGTTGGTCATATTGTGTGCATGTGTAGCTTCTGCCTCATCATGTTTGTGGTCGGCTAAGAGGAAGCAGGTGCATTCCAGGCAAGCAATTACGGGCCTTTTTTTTTTTTAAAGCTTACCAGTGATGTATCAATACCAGGCAGTGAGCTTGTCAGGTCTGACCTCATTTACATACTGTGTTAATTCGCCATTCTGCGTTAAGAGGAAGTAAGTGAGGAAGCGAGAGAGAGAGAGAGAGAGAGAGAGAGAGAGAGAGAGAGAGAGAGAGAGAGAGAATGTAGGTTCATGCTGTGGAGGGAAGAGAACAGCGAACGTGTGGGTAGGGCGGGTAAGGGTGGGATCTTTCGCCGTCCTGAACTGTTTGTCTTGGGAGGGTTTGGGTGTGTAAGCGAGATTGCGCCACACGAGTGGGAGGAGGGACACACCCGCCCCTTGTGTGCATGTGCTAACAGCGCTGGTCCCGAACACAAGAGTCCTTTAATAAAAGATGAGTGGAACGAGGAGCCCAAGTGCAGCGATAGCCGTGTGCAAGCTATTTCAGGTGAACACTTCCTCCATCGCCTTGGCAACGGTTCTGGCCTTGACGTGCGCCGTCTCTGCTGGCAGGAGGATCTAATGAACCATGGCCACTCGTAGAAGGAAATGAACAACATCATATCTCGCATTCCACGCACAGAGGCATTCAGATGAACTGAACCAGATCAAATTACACTCAGTGACTGTGCGGTAGTGGCGGTATTAACAAGGAAGGAATGCCCTCTATAACACACAAACATTACTGTAAGTGAAGGACGAAATCATGACCTCATCTCCCCAGGTGTTTCCCCGCCTGTTTCCCATGTGTTCAACACTTGTTATGCTAAAAGGGCAGTGAAAGTAGTGAACACAATATTCAACACTGTGTAGATTCACCTCAGACTCGACTTATACGACAGCAAACGATGCGGAAAATACAGCTGATCGGCGCAATGCTCTCTCGTCGGTTTATTATAGGAGTACCCGTGACCCGTGGCACATATGACTCCAGGCTGGCTTCCAAGAAAGACTGAATGCTCTTAGATTAGAGGGGTGTTCCACAAGGCTCAATCCTTAGTCCCTTTTTATTTGCAAAGCTTATCGTCATCTTCTCCTGTTACGTGCCCCTGTTAGGAAGTTCCTTAACGACAGATCTGACTACCAAAAAAGGAAGTTTCAACTCATTTGCTGCAATCAATACAGAACACAGGACTAAGAATACAGAGCTATTCATTCCATGTACACTGTATGGGCTAAAATGATAAAGCCTCCTTCCTATAAAAGCAAAGAAATGGCTTCCAATTTGGCTGTGCGTTACATTTCAAAGTCACGCAGATACTCCATGCTGCGTTCTAGACTTTAAGCCTGAAGGCTGAAATAACAGTGACACTTCAAGTCGCAGGCAAAACCAGAGAACGAGGGGAAAAAAAAGGAAAAGAAGAAGTTGTCAGCTCTCACATCAGGCAGGCAGCGAAAGGCATGGAGGAGTCATGATCTAATGAGAGCTGAAGAAGCGTAGGGTTAGTTTAGCAGGGGGCTTTCAGGCAGTTGTCATGGTCGTCGTCAGCCCGGAAGTCTGGCAGCTTTTAGGGAAAAGGCATTCTAATATCTGGAGTGCGTAGACATTAAATGTACACCCCCAAGTTAAAAGTGCACTCCTAAAGAAAAAGGTGATAAAAAGGGTTCTTGGCAATCACTTGTCTGCAGTGCTGTGCAAAAGTCAGAGACCACCCTTTCTTCCCGGCGGCACACCGGTTACTCCTCAGACCACCAATCAGTACATCTGCGGTTCGGGCCTGGCTCTGAGCCACCTCACCCTGAGGTGCAGACCGGGGCAGTCGTGGGCTGGAGGTTAGGGAACCAGCCCTGTGACCAGAAGGTCGGCGGTTCGATCCCATGAACCGACAGTACATGACTGAGGTGCCCGTGAGCAAGACACCCAACCCCCAACTGCTCCCCGGGTGCCATGGATAGGGCTGCCCACTGCTCTGGGCAAGACTGCGCACTGCCCCCTAGTGTGTGTGTGTGTGTGTGTGTGTGCTCACTAGAGTGTATGTGGTGTTTCACTGCAAGGAAAGGTGAAGGTGGAGGTGAAGTTTCCCCCTTGTGGGAATAATCTTCATTCATTTGGTTTCCAATCAAAAAACGGCCATTAGGTACAAGTTATTCATCAGGAACAACATTTTATAAAATATTAAATCTATCAGTATTTGAATTGTCCACTCTTTTCTTTGACCAAGAAAAGCATTTGATTGGGAGGAAGCGCATTCTACAGCAAGATAAATACCCCCAAGCACACTGCTGAGAAGATCAAGACGCACTTGTCAAACAAAGAAGCTGCTGGTGTTCTCAGATCAACGGACTGACCGCTCCAGAGTCCAGACCTCAACACCATTGAATGTGTTTGGGATTACTTAGATTTTGAGAAGCAGAGAACGCGACCAACTTCTAAGACTGAACTTTGGAGGTGTGGGGAAAAACAACACCCCCCCAGATTTTGTTGAAAATAGTGTCCTGTAAAGAAGCTGTAATAAAGGCGAAGGGTGGCCACTGTGCGTACTGAAAAATCTGATATTATATTAAAGTGCTGAATCTTTATTGTTAAATATAAGTTTCCTGCTCAGTGGGAACTGCAAGGACCTCTCAATGGACCTCGCCGTCTTTGCAAATGGAATGAACCTTTTTCTATTTAAGAAACCTCCACAGAATGTAAAGCTTCTGAACTGGTCATCCAGGCCACGAACCTTGTACACTGTGAGGAATAAAAGGTTCTGCGCAGGTACATCAAGGTACAAACAATGTAAGTGTTCCCTCAAAGGTTCTACAGTGGGTTTAAGGTCTGATTGTGGAGCTTAAATCAGGTTCTCCAGGTGAAAAGTTGGTATTTGTATCTTTTCATAACCGAATGTTTTAAAACAGAGCAGTAGAGTAAAAGCCTGGAGGCGAGGCGAGGCGGGGTGTGTGGAGTCAGTCCAGCTTAGAACAGATCATTCCAGTGGATTATGGTTCAGTTATGTTCCCTGACTGAAGGCACTGAGGTGGAGGCTTGAGGGCTCCACCCCAGTGACGAGAGGGGCACTGACCCAGAGACCCAGTTTACTACCTTTATTTCTGAGAGTGCACCGTATCTTACCTAATTCTAGGCTTTAAAAAGTTCACACAAGGTCGAGTGCAGGGACCTTCACGGCTGGTTATCGGAAAGACATGTCCAGTGCCAGCTGGCGGTTAATCTCATGTGTTTTGATAGCTGTAAGGGCCATTTAGGACCAAGATAGCGTAATCGGTGCTTGTGCTCAACAAGACATGTCGGACATGATGTGGGGAGCCTTCAGGGGCGTTGGGAACATCTGAACGTGAGTGAAGTGTTCTCCTGGGGGTCCTCTGCTGGTCCTTGACCCTGCAGATCGTGGTTTTGATTACGCCGGTATGTTTCCCATTTGGCAGCGCGGATTTGCTGTGGCTCAGGTTTCCCACTTTGCTTTCTTTCTTTAAGCCCCTTTATTAATAGGGAAAGTGATTATTCTGCCCAGGGGTCAAATAATCACACGTTCCGTCTTCTCCAGCGGACTTGGGTTACACGGACAAATGCCTATGTGATGTTTCGGTTCTGCAGGGTTAGGAAACGGGAACAATGAGCTTAATTTGATGAAAAGAAATAAAACTGGCTGTTTTAAAGTAATTATTTCACTAAGCGGGGGAAGCAGAGCACAACCTGACATTAATACTTTATTTAGACAAGTAGGTCCGGCTACACTGTTAGAAATCCCGGTTCTGTTCAGGTCCATTTTTTGCTCATCAAAATACAAACTGTAAATGTTCCCTCAAAGGCACAGCAGTGGCTTTAACGTCGGATTATGAACCTTAAATCAGTCTTTACAGGTGAAAAGTTCCTATTTGTACCTTTTCATAACCAAATCAAACAAAGGAATCAGATTTGGTGAGAAAATCAGATTCGGGACACTTTTACCTGCTGTGGGAACGCAGCCTTAGTAACTGTTACAAATAGCTCCGCCACCTGTGCTGGAAGTGCTGCAAACAAAGTGCACGAACTCCTTAAGTCACTTTTATGCCTGCTAAAAGGAAAAAACTGAGCTGCTGCCTTCTGAGTTACTTAGACTTAGACGGACTTTGTCATTCAAATTTACACCGTACAGTGCACATTAGAACAAAAGTTCATTGCACTGGCTCAGAGTAGATCGGGGAGAAAAGAAAAAACAACTAATACAATGTAGCTCATATGTAAACATATCACTGTTGTTGGAATAAAACCTTGTATCTCCAGAATGGTCACTTTACAGGAGAAGCAAAAAACATGCTTTACTTTTAATGTAAGTCAATGGAAACAGACGTCTTTCCAAGTCGTTATGGGTCAGTTTGTTCATCCCAAAATTTACAGACCATATAAAGGCCAACTGGTATTTTCAAATTATGCCAAAAATTGAAAAATGTCATGCGAGGTCTTCGTCCGACAGCAGCGATATGAATATCAACATATAAGTACATTTTAAGTAAGTATATATGCAGAGAGTGTGTTGCCCTGGAGCTCCCTGGTATGGAGTAATCAAATAAAAGAATTGGAGCAGCGTTTTATTCCAGCCGTCTTATGGCATGTGGGAAGAAGCTGTTTTTGAACCTGGCTGTTCTGCTTCGAAGTTGAGATCAGAAATGAAAATATTCTGAGTATCTTCCCTCAGGAGTCAACTGCTCGTGGGCAGAGACGCCTGGGCTTAGCGTTAGTAATAGTATTAGTAACAGAACTATTATTACCGCTTAAACTTTCCACATTAACGTTTGTAAACAGCATGACGGGAGTGAGGAACGTTACTCCCTGAATGACAAATACACACATGATGCCGGAGCACCGTCATGCTCCCAAGCTCCCCCGAGCGTATGCAAAGCGAGGCCCAGATGATCTAGAACATGGTTGCACAGGACGCAGCGCAGCGTTGTGCCGGGTTGCATCAGACCATTTTTGTACAGGGATTGCAGCGAAAGAATGACGGATCGGCAGAGATGTGAAAAGAGATGCAGACTGAATGAATGATATGACAACGAGGACGACAGCCAGCCAAGACAGTGGCTAAGTAGCTCTAATCTATAATCTAATCCGATTGGCCACACTGAAAAGTATTAGCCTATCAAAAGCATCCTGAAGGAAAGGCAAGGATAAATCAAGGTCATCCCGAGCTTATGCTTCAGAACAAAGACTCCAAATTCGTCTGTCAATAAACTACAGGCAGACAGCAACACTGAGAACATGGTGTCACACGTCTCTTCTGCACATCTTCCCACTGATAAACCTGCAGATGAAATCCGAAGCCACCCACTGGAGCTCATGTTCAGTCGTACAGACGGAGTTCAGCCTGATTTACAAGTTTTTCCACCGTACCCCAAAGGCTTGGTGTTTGAAGCAGTGGTGGACGGTAACTGAGTAACTGAGTAACTGAGTAACTGAGTAAATGAGTAAATGAGTAACTGAGTAAATGAGTAAATGAGTAACTGAGTAAATGTAATGAGTTTCTGTACTTTAGTATTTTTGGTGTTTCTGTACTGAAGTTTCTCCATTCTGGACTTTTTCCTTTCACTCCACTACATTTCAGAGTCTAATATCCGACTTTTTCCTCCTACGTTTTGAGAAATCTGTCGTTCCTTTTGGTTTCTGTGTGTATAAAAACGTAACATGTCAAAACGAAAGAAGCACAAAGCCAGAGCACCAATCAGGGCCCAGCGGTCACTTTGTTTAGAGCTGGTTTTGACCTGTTGGTCATACCGACCCAGTGCAGCACGCGGTTCAACGTCAGCGCAGCAGCGTAAAACTTTGGGAGAGTCTGTTCAACATAAATGATGAACTAACCTAACTTTGTGTAAATAGAGCTCAATATAGAAATATGTCCACATATGCAGTCGAGACTGACGCGGCTTTTTTCTGAATTTCTACAAACACCATTTCATTTTATAGTAAATGAGTTTGGGCTGGTTTATGTTTATGAACAGACGCCTACAGATCAACATAGTAAAGGAGCTCATCTGTGATCCTGAGTTTAAAGCCAGTTTTTATTCAACTTAAACTTGGAACTAAGTTGAATTAAGTTAATTACTCTTTTAGTACTTTTACTTTATACTTAAGTACATTTGAAGGTAAATACTTTAGTACTTTCATTCAAGTGGAGGTCTAAAGGGAGGAACTTCTACTTTTACTGGAGTGATATTTTACCTTGGGGGTCTCGACTTTAACTTCGTCCACCCCTGGTTTGAAATGTGCTCCTGTAGTTTTGCACCAGAGCCATGAGGCTAATGCTGTTAACACTGAAGCTTCCCTGATGCCAAGAGGATACTGGACCACTGTTGGCCCACCGATGGGAAAGTTGGCTGTCCACTGGTGTCTTGCTCAGTGTTTTCCGGGCGGCCCACCGGAGGTTAAGCAGAATAATAGGTAAAATTCCACCCATCGTCGCTCATTTTCCGTTTACAGTCCAGCTTACTTCCTTTTCCTTCCTTCCTTTCTTTAGGTATACTTTGTAAATTAGTTTCGCAAATAATTTTAATCCGGCTCAGCGTCAGCAATAATATTCATTTAAAAATAATAAATTATTTTACATCAGGACTAGGTTATTTTTTTAAGTTGTTTCTAATGTTTGTTTTACAAAATAAAAGTCTCTGTGCATTTAAAATATTACCAAAATTAGTTTTGCAAATAATTTTAATCCGGCTCAGCATCGGCAATATTATTTTCTATAAATTATTTTACATCAGGACTATTTTTTTTTTGTAAGTTGTTTCTAATGCTTGTTTTACAAAATAAAAGTCTCTGTGCATTTAAAATATTTCCAAAATTAGTTTTGCAAATAATTTTAATCCGGCTCAGCATCGGCAATATTATTTTCTATAAATTATTTTACATCAGGACTAGTTTTTTTTTTTTTTAAGTTGTTTCTAATGTTTGTTTTACAAAATAAAAGTCTCTGTGCATGAAAAAAAATGGTTAGAGGAGATTAAAAACTAGTTCGAGTTTGTTTGCAGGACAGTAAGCTGGGCGGTCCAAGGTTGGACAAGCAGAGGCGTACAGTCCGTGGGGAGCCGAGCTCATGATGCTAGCGGACCGATATGTGCTTGCTATCTGGGTTATGACCCTGCGTGACACACTGTTATCCATAAAAATGAAAATAGCAGTAGCCGCAATCTTCCAGCCTGAATTGTCCATTTTTAAAGATAGCAGTATGTCACACAGACTCAAAACGCCGTATAAAGGTCTCTACGCGGCGAGGCTCCGCGCTAACTGGGGGCCGTAGTGTAAATGTCTAAACTAAGCGCCTCTATTTGGTTCCAGTGGTATGATTTTTGTCTTAAAGGGGAATTCCACCGTTCAGAGCTGTTCACAGTGGTGGTGATAGGAACCAGATGTCCCCCCCCCTCTAAAAGCTCCCTCACACGCAGTGATGCTCGATGCTCACTTTGGGCTGTTCGTTTTCATGATGTGTTAGCTGTTAGCTACATTAGCCTTGTAGCCAAAGACACAAACTTCAGACACCAAACTTTGTGGCGGAATGATTACATTAAGGCTATAGAGGGAAATACAAACCACGCAATCACCTCCATAATGACGCAAATACCTGCGAGCGCCCTTATTTGGTTCTAGCAGTATGATGCCGCTATTAAGACGCTGCCTAGTTTATTTGAAGTTTGTTCTATTTAAAAAACATTCAGTTTAACAGTAGCTCAGCGAAGACTACCGCAACATGTGATGGTTTAAAGTTTATGTGCTAAATATATTTGACTGTTCTGTTCCGAATATGAGCCATTATTTGCACGCATTTCAAACACATTGAAATACATGACCATGCAGTGTCGAGTGTGTTTAGTTACATATATGTCAAAAGTATATGAAATATAAGGTAAACCTGACACATATTTTGAAAAATATATGGAAATATGTTTCCTTTGAATGCGGCCTGCCATTTGCCACTCATGTTAGTGGTTAGTCTTACATGTTAGGACTTCTGCTTAGCTCCTGAAGTCCTAGCCAATGGGAGAGCACGCTTGGTTATATCTGCCGGGACACCTTATAGAGGAAAAAAACGATTGGGTCATTGACATTGGACGTTTTGGGAATTCAACCCTTTTGTTTGCCACCAAAGTTGAGCAATATGAGTACTACTTGTAGAGTTAATAGAAGTAACATCTGCCGAGCTGAAATACCAGAAGGACGGCTATTGAAATATATGAAATAAAAACAAACTTATATGAACGTGAACATGTCTATTTTTTTTCATTTAACAGAAATCATCAGGCCTTCTCTGAAGTTTCCCGGGCTTTTTCACTCAAAAACCAACCGCGTTTGTATTTTTAGGATCAAAAGCGGTTCTTAAATGAAGTTCAAGTACTCAAGCGCAGCTGAAGATCACAAGTTAGCTGCAAAGTCACGGAGCCATAACAGCCTTGAAAACTCCGACTCAGCAAAGCCGCCGCTCAACCCGAAAAACCTGTGGGATTAATCTTATTTGCATGGATAAGAGGAATAAATCTCATGAACATATCTCCCTGTCATGAAAAGGCTTTTTTTATGAGCGCAGGCTTTGCAGATGTCAAACACAAATAGCTGCGGCCCATCCCGTTCCTTCAACACAAAGCCAAGTTAGGGGTGGGGCGCTTTTTTTTCTCACCTGGGCTTTATAGGCCCCAACAAAGGCTCAGCTACACGTGAGCCCTCCGCCCAGTCATTAGCAACGGCAGTTGAAACCAAAACCTCTTTAACAGGGCAGGGGACCTCGGGTGCCAAGCGTTCGTGACGTTCGGCGTTCGTTGACGTGCCTTTAGGCGCGTTTGCGGTTGTGTGTGTGTTCCTCTGTGACGAAGCACTTTTTATAAGCACTCCTTATGCTGTGAGGTCAACTCTGAGAGGCATGGCTTACTGATAGGCATAAACCCACGAGGGCAGACGACTCTCGGTTCTGTATACAGTCACTGTTTTAATGCACGCTGAAAACACATCGACTTTTACACAGTAAGAGCACTGATCCCGATATACACCCATCAGGCAGAACATCATGACCACCTCCTTGTCCACTTTATCAGCTCCACTTACTGTATAGCTGCACTCTGTAGTTCTACAGTTACAGACTGTAGTCCATCTGTTTCTCTGATACTCTGTTACCCTGTTCTTCAGTGGTCAGGACCCCCATGGACCCTCACAGAGCAGGTACTATTTGGGTGGTGGGTCATTCTCAGCACTGCAGTAACACTGATGTGGTGGTGGTGTGAGTGGATCAGACACAGCAGTGCTGCTGGAGTTTTTAAACACCTCAGTGTCGCCGCTGGACTGAGAACAGCCCACCAACCAAAAATATCCAGCCAACAGCGTCCTGTGACCACTGATGAAGGACTAGAGGATGACCAACACAGACTGTGCAGCAGCAGATGAGCTGTCGTCTCTGACTTTACATCTACAAGGTGGACCGACAAGGTAGGAGCGTCTAATAGAGTGGACAGTGAGTGGACACAGTGTTTAATTACTCCAGGAGCACTGCTGTGTCTGATCCACTCACACCAGCGCAACACACACTAACACACCACCACCATGTCAGCGTTACTGCAGTGCTGAGAATGACCCACCACCCAAATAGTACCTGCTCTGTGAGGGTCCATGGGGCTCCTGACCACTGAAGAACAGGGTAACAGAGTATCAGAGAAACAGATGGACTACAGTCTGTAACTGTAGAACTACAGAGTGCAGCTATACAGTAAGTGGAGCTGATAAGATGGACAGTGAGCACAGAAACGAGGAGGCGGTCAGGATGTTATGCCTGATGGGGGTATATACTGTATGCATATATATCATCAATCTAAACTTGACATACAGGTGATGAATCAGAACACTTACCTCATCCATTTACACTCTAAACAAAAGAAGAAGAAGCACTCCTGCTGTTTTTGTCTTAAAGGGGAATGTCACCAATTTTTCTAAATCTTCTGCATAAATATCTCACTGCAGTGTAAACAGAGTCGCTCAGAGCGGTTCGGTGTGAAACGCTCTGTTCTAGAGAAACTGGCCGAGTCAGAAGTGTTCACAGTGGTGGTGATAGGAACCAGACGTCCACCTCCGAAAGCTTCCTCACAGAAAGTGATTACACAATAGTCACAACTGCGCTGCCTGATGCCTGAGGCTTTGATTTATGACCATTTTGACCAGTGGTAGCAGTATTATTGGGCCTAGACCCACCCACCTTTTCATTGGCCATCCCAAAATGACCGTTCTCATGCACTTATTAATGAAGAAACCTAACCCATAAGTGAAAATGAATGTCACATTTGAAAGTCTGTTTCGGACACTGGCCAATCAGAACAGGACAATGTCATCACCAATGAATATGGATGGGAAGCGCTAACATGTCCATTCAAAGCACAAAAGTGGCCATAAAACTTTACATGAGTACAATAACGGCAGTTGCCCAGCTCTGAACGTGGTATGTTAATCCAACATTATGAGAGCAAGTACAAAAAAATCTATTCACTTCTCTTGTGGGCCTTGATTTATATTTTCAGATGTGATTATTAAATTAAAAAACATTTAAAAATGTCTGCAGGGGCTGCTTTTGGAGTATGTTGCCTTGGGGCAGCATTGTGTGTAAATTTAATAGTAACTCAGCAAAGACTACAACACTACCAAACAAAACTGCAGTGCTGGACAGTATCTGAGTAACTGAGTATCTGAGTATCTGAGTAAATGTAATTAGTTTCTGTACTTTAGTATTTTTGGTGTATCTGTACTGAAGTTTCTCCGTTCTGGGCGACTTTCTCCTTTCACTCCACTACATTTCAGAGTCTAATATCCGACTTTTTCCTCCTACATTGTGAGAAATCTGTCGTTCCTTTTGGTTTCTGTGTGTATAAAAACGTCACATGTCAAAACGAAAGAAGCGCAAAGCCAGAGCACCAATCAGGGCCCAGCGGTCACTTTGTTTAGAGCTGGTTTTGACCTGTTGGTCATACCGACCCAGTGCAGCACACGGTTCAACGTCAGCGCAGCAGCGTCAAACTTTGGGAGAGTCTGTTCAACATAAATGATGAACTAACCTAACTTTGTGTAAATAGAGCTCAATATAGAAATATGTCCACATATGCAGTCGAGACTGACGCGGCTTTTTTCTGAATTTCTACAAACACCATTTCATTTTATAGTAAATGAGTTTGGGCTGGTTTATGTTTATGAACAGACGCCTACAGATCAACATAGTAAAGGAGCTCATCTGTGATCCTGAGTTTAAAGCCAGTTTTTATTCAACTTAAACTTGGAACTAAGTTGTAAATAAATCTGAAACTGAAACTTTGCTTGTGTGTAAAAAGTGATTTCAGAGCCACTCGGTTCTCCCTGATGGAAACTGTTTACCTTCAGTGTTTTGTGCTTCTGATCATTTTAATAGACGTCAGCGTCACTAATTAATGACGTTCTATTAAAAGACTGGTTTACCAAGAGAGACGCTGGAGGACTTTCACCTGAAATGAGTTCATGAAGCCAGTCTGGTTATAAAAATGATAACAGGACATCAGAGCCAGAATTACTCTTTTAGTACTTTTACTTTATACTTAAGTACATTTGAAGGGAAATACTTTAGTACTTTTACTCAAGTGGAGGTCTAAAGGGAGGAACTTCTACTTTAACTGGAGGAATATTTTACTTTGGGGGTCTCGACTTTAACTCCAGTACAGGGTTTGTGTACTTCGTCCACCTCTGATAAACTGGTTAGATTTGCTCCGGTTCCATTCACCAACACTGTAAAGAAACCTGAGTCAGTACGTTTCTCTACAGTGAACCACTTCACACATCAGACCACTGCGGATGACATCTCAGTGGTTGAATTCTGCAGAATTTGTTTGAAATTTCTGTGGAATTCCCCTTTAGGCCAACTGCCACCCCGAGCTTATTTTCCTAATAAAACACATTCGGTCACATTCTGCCTTTTACAGGGCCGTGTGTGAGTAACGATAAGTCACTGGATGGTTCACAGAGGGTTTATCCTACTCTTTGACACAGTCAAGAACCCATTCACTTCCCGATACCGCTAACGGGACAAAAGGGGGGCTTTGAAGTGTCGGCTAATAAAAGGCGCTTTAATCGTGACCCCTACCGCCTCACCTCTTTGTAATGCGAACCCTCCGTGTCTGCGCCTCCAATCGTCCCCCTTGTTTGCTTTCACTGCCTTGATTAAATCAAGTCTCCGGCAATTACCTCACAGTTTAAAAGCAGGAGCCTTTTTTGCTTTGCGACGGTCCGGGTTTTAACGCTAGCCGAGCGCCGGATTGGATTTATCCAAATATTTTTGCAGTTTCCAAGGGTAACCTTAACTTGATAGAGCCCACCCCACCAAAAAAGCCCTCGCTTAGCGAGGGATGGGACGTGGCCCGCACAGACATACGCCGTCCAATCAAAGAGATTAATTGCTTTCAGGGACGCGCGAGTTGCCAAGGTTGTTTTACAGCTGTGTCATGTATAAACACCGTCATGTTTACCGTACCAAATGTTAATCTACAGCAACAAGCAGGCCTGGGCTTTAAACGCTGTGCTGAGTTCTCGGGCAGATGCGGCGAAAACCCCGCGGCCAGCGCGCAGCGTTCCGATAATTGGGAGTGTTACGAGGCCATATAATCCTCAAATGTTTGTTTTTCCCCTTCAAAGATATTTAATTGCAGTCTTACATTCAGCAGCCACAAAACACATAAAGCCTGGTGCTCATAAGGCCTCTTTCTTTTTTCTTCCCTGCGCACGTTGGTCGACATCATTCGCGGCGAGTGACACCCTGGCACGAGCCGGCGCTGTTCCGCAGCGTCCCACTAGAAGAAGCCCACACATCCATCCCAGTGACATCACTGGGAGATTATTTGGCAGGCAGGCCGATGCCTGTGCGATGTGTAATGGAATAAGTCGTCCTTGTGCTGGCCGCAGCAAGCAAAAACACATCTGAAAGCTGTTATCAGCTCCAATGACATCAGCCTCGCTTGGCCTGGGCCTGCGCTGATCTCATTTGCTCTGTCCACTCACTCGCTGTGCGGACAAGCATGTGCGAGAGGATACGAGTCCAGGCAGGAGGGACACAAAGCCAAAACAACACCTCTGTTAGGCTCTGAGAAAAGGGCATCATTTTAGAAGATGAGGATCTACCTAACTGGTAGTTATATACATTATGGTTCTCCCAAAGCGTCGCACTATCCACATCCAATGCTCCACCCACAGATGTGCTCTTTCTTAACAACTGTTGTGAGATGAAGCAGAACACTGGCAAACATCCCATTCACTATAATGAGGAACTGTCGCTTTTTTTGGTGAAAATAACAATTTAGAGCGCGCTGTTCCAGATTTAGAGTGCGCTGCCCCGAATGTAGGGTGCGTTATTCACAACTGAAGTGCATGTTGTGCTATTCAAAAATGTTGTGTGCTGTCCAAATTTAGAGCGTCTTTTCAAAATTCAGAGTATTCGAAAATCAAAATGCAGTGTTCGAAATTTCAAAATGTTCACTGCCCTATTCAAAATTCAGACTACACTATTCAAAATTTAGAGTACGCTATTCAAAATTTAGAGTACGCTATTCAAAATTTAGAGTACGCTATTCAAAATTTAGACCATGCTATTCAAAATTTAGAGTACGCTCTTAAAAATTTAGAGTACGCTATTCAAAATTTAGAGTACGCTCTTAAAAATTTAGAGTACGCTATTCAAAATTTAGACCATGCTATTCAAAATTTAGAGTACGCTATTCAAAATTTAGACCATGCTATTCAAAATTTAGAGTACGCTCATAAAAATTTAGAGTACACTATTCAAAATTTAGAGTACGCTATTCAAAATTTAGAGTACGCTATTCAAAATTTAGAGTACGCTATTCAAAATTTAGACCATGCTATTCAAAATTTAGAGTATGCTATTCAAAATTTAGAGTACGCTATTCAAAATTTAGAGTATGCTATTCAAAATTTAGAACACGCTATTCAAAATTTAGACCATGCTATTCAAAATTTAGAGTACGCTCTTAAAAATTTAGAGTACGCTATTCAAAATTTAGACCATGCTATTCAAAATTTAGAGTACGCTATTCAAAATTTAGAGTACGCTATTCAAAATTTAGACCATGCTATTCAAAATTTAGACCATGCTATTCAAAATTTAGAGTACGCTCTTAAAAATTTAGAGTACGCTATTCAAAATTTAGACCATGCTATTCAAAATTTTGAGTACGCTATTCAAAATTTAGACCATGCTATTCAAAATTTAGACCATGCTAGTCAAAATTTAGACCATGCTATTCAAAATTTAGACCATGCTAGTCAAAATTTAGACCATGCTATTCAAAATTTAGAGTACGCTATTCAAAATTTAGACCATGCTAGTCAAAATTTAGACCATGCTATTCAAAATTTAGAGTACGCTATTCAAAACTGACATCATCATGATAAAACATTATCATGGTTGCAATGAACATCATTGTTTGGATCATTTTATTTTCAGGGTTTTATCTTCAATAAGGTCTTGTTTAATGTTCAATAAAGCCATTTTAGACATCTAAATGATTAGTTTTCTATGCTTTGAGCTTTATTTATTATGACTTGTATTGGTATTATTATGACTTATGTATTGGTACATAATTAGAAGTCTTTTATGAAAATCACTAAGAAATGCATTATTGCAATAATGCAAAACAAACAATTTGTTAAGACCTTGTTTTGCAAATAACAGCATGAATTATCATCTCAATGTATTGCGTAATTGGCAAAATCTGCTTCCTGTAGGTTCTAGAAAGTGTTGTTTTGTGTTTATTTTTTTTTTTTTTTGCTTTATTGCATGTTAAGGATGAATGCATCATTCTCCATCAATCTGCAGAACCCTTTGACCATGTAAAGAACCAATTAAGAATGAAACAGTTCATGGTTCTAAATAGAAACATTGCCATTACTAAAAAACCCTTGAAGAACCATCTTTTTAGGAGTGTACTGGCATTTCGAGGCATATAAATGCATGCAAATCACATAGTTGCCCCTTTACTGTCAAATGAACAAAATTTTGTTGGGATATGGCAACATTTATGCTTAGTTCATGAGACATCAGTGGGATTACAGGAGCAGCAGTGGACTGAAGCAGGAGATGAAGTCAAAATAATGTTGAAAATAATGCATAGCAGTAAATGGGAGTAACAGCAAGAGTTCAATAAAATTGAAAATTCTATTTTTTCAGTGCTCTATTCAAATTTAGAGTGAGCTATTTAAATTTACAGTGTACTATTTAAAATTTAGAGTGCATTTTCCAAATTTAGAGTGGGCTATTCAAAAATTAAAGTACACTGTCCAAAATTTTGTGCACTATTCAAAATGTTCAGTGTGCTATTCATATTTATAATGAACTATTCAAAATTTAGAGTGAGCAATTCAAAATTTAGAATATGCTATTCAAACATTTCAGTGTGTTATTCATATTTAGAATGAGCTATTCGAAATTTAGAGTGAGCAATTCAAAATTTAGAATATGCTATTCAAGATTTTTAACGTGCTATTCATATTTAGAATGAGCTATTCGAAATTTAGAATATGCTATTCAAACATTTCAGTGATTTATTCATATTTAGAATGAGCTATTCGAAATTTAGAGTGTACGGAAAAATGCAGATTTCTGAAAGTGAGTTTCCTGGAAAAAATGGACGCTGTAATAAAAGCAGAGTGGACACAATGAATGCTGACAAATGTGATTTTTATGTTGAGTTTTTGGTGTAACTTTCAGTTTTTGGTGTATTTTTCCCTCAAAACACATTACAGCGAAATTCAGTGGGAATTTGTTCGTATCTTGTTTCTTTCATTTTCCTTTATCGGCTGAATAGATTATTAACAGAATACCAGCGTGCCAGCGTGCCAGCGTGCCAGCGTGCCAGCGTGCCAGCGTGCCAGCATGCCAGCGCTAACCAGCACGGCCATAATTCAGCACAGAGGAAATGTCTAATATGCTCTGTATGTGTCTCAAGAGCAGATCTGGAGCTCCAGGTTTTACAATGTGAATTATGTGCTTATATCACCATTAACTGCTTTATTAAAGCACAGCGACTTCCTCCGTCTCTTGAATAAGGCATTAAAAAAAGCCTTTCTGCTGCAGACGTGTTTCAAAAGAGGACAGCCCTCTGTTTCACCACAGTATTGCTTTCACAAGCCTCCCGCGGACACAGTCCAGCAGATCGATTCGTGTGATCATGTGGTGCTTTGACTTCAGGGGGAAACGCTTGCGATCGGGGAGTTAAAGCACTGAATAGACAGGAAAACTAAGCAGGATTTATGAGGAGGAAACCAGGGAGGAAACTCCGTGTGCGACTGATGTCTTACACTTCCACCCACCACTTCAGTTTCCCCTCGACCTCAGAACGTTCAAGACCTTTGACATGTTCTGCGGTCTTTAGGAGGAACCCATGAAGAGAAATACTTCCTTCAGTCGAGTTCCGCAGTTCCTTGTGGACAGAATTAAAAGATATACAGTCAGAAACGACGAGAGAAACTGGAAAAGTGCTGATCTAATGTTTCGTATCACCGAAGTCGGTAGACGTTGGTTGCATTTTCAGCTGCAATCCAAGTAATTCCAAACACATTCAGTGATGCTGAGGCCTGGTGGTCAGTCTAGCATTTTCCCATTTATTTTCCTTTGGCTTTCTTTTCTTTATGCAGGCGAATCACCTATATACACAGATCAGGCCTAACGTTCTGACCACCTCCTCGTTTCTGCGCTCACTGACACAGCAGTGCTGCTGGAGTTTTTAAACACTGCGTCCACTCACTGTCCACTCTATTAGACACTCCTACCTCGTCGGTCCACCTTGTAGATGTAAAGTCAGAGACGACAGCTCATCTGCTGCTGCACAGTTTGTGTTGGTCATCCTCTAGTCCTTCATCAGTGGTCACAGGACGCTGCCCACAGGACGCTGTTGGCTGGATATTTTTGGTTGGTGGACTGTTCTCAGTCCAGCAGCAACACTGAGATGTTTAAAAACTCCAGCAGCACTGCTGTGTCTGATCCACTCAGACCAGCGCAACACACTCTAACACGCCACCACCACGTCAGTGTCACTGCAGTGCTGAGAATGACCCACCACCCAAACAGTACCTGCTCTGTGAGGGTCCATGGGGGTCCTGACCACTGAAGAACAGGGTAACAGAGTATCAGAGAAACAGATGGACTACAGTCTGTAACTGTAGAACTACAAAGTGCAGCTATACAGTCAGTGGAGCTGATGAAGTGGACGATGAGCGCAGAAACGAGGAGGTGGTCAGAATGTTCTGCCTGACCGGTGTATGTAAGATGATTTGCCTGCATAACGAAAAGAAAGCCAAAGGAAAATAAGCACACATGGGCAAACGTGAAGCATTCAGGCATAAGCCTTTAGATCAAAACATCTTTACGACTGGCACGTTAATGTATGTTTTCACCGCTATTGCCTGGCACTCTAAATAGATTCAAATCATTATGTGGTAGACTGTATTACACAGGTAAAGGGCAATGAGCACCCCTGTTTGGTTTTAGACAGTAAATTGCCCTCATGGGACGTTTCAGGTATTGCAACACATATTTTTCGCTCCGTGATAACAAGCCATTGTCCCAAACAAGAGCAGACAAAGCTGTGATGAGTGCACGCTGTGATTACGAGTCTGCTTGTGGTGATGTGCGTCTGTCAAGAGGCACAGAGGAAAGAGAGGGAACGAATGGGGGGGGGGGGAGACGAGAAAGCAAAGAGCTATTCATTAACCTTTCCCGGGATGAATACAGCATGAGTGAGCGACTCCTCCAGACCAGTCATCAGCCGTGCGGTGGCCTACACGCTGGGCTACGCGGGCAAACGCGTCAAAGCTTCAGTGCGGGCCTTTCGCCTCCTCCCAGTTTAAGCCGACTGCCGCTGAGCTTCGTACAAACTTCTTTCTCCCTTTTCTGATTTGAAATGTGTGCCTGGAAGCGGCGGCGTGGTGCGACTAATCAAATTAAGTGTTTTTTTTTTTTTTTTTTAAATCCTCGGCAACCACAAATGTGTCGCTAACAGAGAGAGTGCTCATTACTGTGCCGATCTTCAGTCTGGATGCTGCTGAATGCAAATGGGAAATGGCCAAGCCAGGCCGGGAAGCAGGATTAATTAGGCAAGTGGGCAACCAAAAATACCGAGGGGGGCACAACCGCACCTACACCCAGTGATAATAAGCCCAGAACCTAGCTAACGAAATGCATCACTGAAATTCATGAGTCATTCTCCCAAAATCGGTTCAAAGTCACATCTCAAAGCACATGTTGGACTTCAGGCTGAAATCCTTTTGCTTTGAGTGGCCCTACAGTTTAATTACGCCTATTTTAACAAAATAAAGGCTTGAATATTCAATTCTGTCACAATCGTTACCAAACGTCTCAGCAGTGACTGTTCCGGTGGTGACAGATTTAGATCATCTTGAGCTCAGAAACGCAGCCAGTACAAGACAAAAAAGTGTAAAACTAAATTTGACTAAATTTAACATCAGAAAATCTGTGTTTCGGTACTGACCGCCCTTATTTTCCCACACTGATTTTCTGACGTTGGGACATATTTATTTCCAAACACTGGGATTTAACGGCCCACCGTGTGGTCATGAGGGACAGGGATGCAGCCTCACCTCCTGCTCTACAATGCATGGCTAAATCTTGGCTCCGCCCACTGACAAAAACTCTGTTTCGGTAACGACAATTTTAGCTCATTTTGAGCAGAAATCAACAACACCAGCCAATACATGACAAGCAAACACAGCTTTGAACAGCTATACACCAAAGAAAAGGGTCACATTATTATTATTAAAACAGAATTTAACTAAATACCAGAAAATCTGTGTTTCGGTGGAGACAATTCTTATTTTCCCACACTGATTTTCACACTTTGGGACATAGTTACTTCACAACACTGGGATCTAACGGCTCACCGTGTGGTCATGAGGGACAGGGGTGCAGCCTCACCTCCTGCTCTGCAATGCATGGCTAAATCTTGGCTCCGCCCACTGACGAAAACCCTGCGTTTCGGTAATGAGAAAAGACGAACAGCAGTTTGAGTATGATTTTTTTTTTTTTAATCTAAGAATTAAACACATGATAAATCTGAACCTTTTCGTCAAAAGAAACCCGAAATATCTTGTTTAAAAAACAACGCTGAAAAAATACGTCGAATTTTAGAGGTTTTGATTTGCAACAGACACCAACCGAGAAAACGAACCGTATAAATGATGACTGTGTATATATTTAGCTCACTGCGATCTGAATTAATGCCTTGGGTTTAAACAGATCATGACATAATCCTTGTAAACATCTAAATATAAAGAGTTTTTTCCCTTTTTATGGCAGGTTGATCAACGCAGTGGAACGTAAGTAAGTGATTTGTTCAGCTAGTGTGGGCTGCACTGCGTGACAAACTAGGAACACAAAACTGAGAGGACACCGCCCCCCTTCTCACCACCCAGGGGGCCCTAACCACAGCTAACAGGGCTACACAGCATGGAGAGTGAGTCTCTAACTCCATAACATATCTCCCGTCTTATCTAGCTTTCTAGCCTTTCAGTACTCAAATGAATTGCTTGTATGCACACCGTGCAGGAAGAAGTCAGCAAGGGGAAAACAAATAAAAAGCTGTGGCACACCTCCACCTTCACCCAGGGGTGGATGTAGTGATTCTGGGGCTGTGGATAAAAGACAGGAATAGAGCCCGGCGTGGCGTGGTATCCATCTGCACTGCAGAAAATCATATGTTGGCATGAGAAATCATCAAAAATCTACTTCATCTATTCAATAATTCTCATTTTGAGTTTGTTGTAAGAATGTCATAAAATTATGTTGTTTATTTTGGGGCATTTTTACTTGAGTAAACTCTATTCTGACAAAAAAAAAAGCTTTGGAAGTCTAGACAAACTTTTTGCGTTCCTCTGCTTGATTTTCCATCTCGACACCAAGCAGATCGCACCTCTCCATAATGTAGATCACTGCTTTGTTGCCTTGTTCAGACCAGCCTGTCTTTACACAGCTGTGTCATCACATAACTACATGGAATCGTCTATTATAGCCATGACTGGTGGTTAGGGCTGCATTCAAATGACGGAAAATAAGCACAATCAC
>NC_051233.1:2819844-2884844 GCF_015220715.1 Pygocentrus nattereri | reverse complement strand
AACAACCACAGTCACTACTAAAACAGTCACTACCAAAACAGTCACTACCAAAACAACCAGTCACTACTAAAACAGTCACTACCAAAACAGTCACTACCAAAACAACCACAGTCACTACCAAAACAGTCACTACCAAAACAACCACAGTCACTACCAAAACAGTCACTACCAAAACAACCACAGTCACTACCAAAACAGTCACTACCAAAACAACCAGTCACTACTAAAACAGTCACTACCAAAACAGTCACTACCAAAACAACCACAGTCACTACCAAAACAGTCACTACTAAAAGAGTCACTACTAAAACAATCACAGTCACTACTAAAACAGTCACTACCAAAACAGTCACTACTGAAACAGTCACTACCGAAACAGTCACTACTAAAAGAGTCACTACCGAAACAGTCACTACCAAAACAGTCACTACTAAAAGAGTCACTACCAAAACAGTCACTACCAAAACAGTCACTACTAAAAGAGTCACTACCGAAACAGTCACTACCAAAACAGTCACTACCAAAACACTCACTACTAAAAGAGTCACTACCAAAACACTCACTACTAAAAGAGTCACTACCGAAACAGTCACTACCGAAACAGTCACTACACTGTGTGCACAATTATTAGGCAAGTGAGTATTTTGACCATATTATCATTTTTAGGCATATTTTCTAACTCCAAGCTGGAGTAGACTGGATAGACAAAATGGGCCAAAAAAGAGATTGAACTGACTCTGAAAAGTTAAAAATGACCAAAAGTCTCTCAGAGGGATGCAGAACTCTTGAAATTGCTGAGA
This sequence comes from Pygocentrus nattereri, assembly GCF_015220715.1. Classification (NCBI taxonomy): domain Eukaryota; kingdom Metazoa; phylum Chordata; class Actinopteri; order Characiformes; family Serrasalmidae; genus Pygocentrus; species Pygocentrus nattereri. Next base: position 2,884,044 of record NC_051233.1, on the reverse strand, counting down.
TATTGGGGCGCGATCACAGAACCATCAAACGTTTTGTTGGAAATAGTCAACAGGGTCGCAAGAAACGCGCTGAGAAAAAAAGACGCAAATTAACTGCCAAGGATTTGAGAAGAATCAAGCTGAAGCTACCAGGACCCCATTATCTTCCAGTTCTGTCATATTCCAGAACTGCAACCTAGCTGGAGTATCAAGAAGTACAAGATGTTCAGCGCTCAGAGACGTGGCCGAGGTAAGGAAGGCTGAAACCCACCACCACTGAACAAGACACAAGCTGAAGTGTCTAGACTGGTCCAAGAAGAATCTGAAGACCTTTTCAAAGGTTTTATGGACTGATGAAATGAGAGTGACTCTTGACGGACCAGATGGACGGGCCCATGGCTGGATCAGTAACAGGACAGAGCTCCATTTCGACTGAGACACCAGCAAGGTGGAGGTGGGGTACTAGTATGGGCTGGTATTATTAAAGATGAGCTGGTTGGACCTTTTCAGGTTGAAGATGGGCTCAAAATCAACTCCCAAGCCTGCTGCCAGTTTTTAGAAGACACGTTCTTTAAGCAGTGGTCCAGGAAGAATCTGCATCTTTCAAAAAGACGATGATTTTTATTTTTTCCTCACCTGACCTGAACCCAACTGAGAACCTGTGGGCAGTTCATTAACAGGAGATTTACAGTGAAGGAAAACAGGACCCCTCTCTGAACAGGGTCTGGGAGGCTGCGGCCGCTGCTGCACAAAAAGTTGATCGTCAACAGATCAAGAAACTGACCGACTCCATGAATGGAAGGCTTATCACTGTTACTGAAGAGAAGGGCGGCTGTACTGGTCACTGATTTTTTTTTTTATTTCTCAGAAATGTTCATTGGAAAGCTTTGAGTTTATAATTCTCACTTGAACAGATGAAAATAAAAAAGTGAGATTTGAAAATGTTTTTCTTTTAGCTGCATAATAATTCTGCACCATCATAGTTGCCCAATAATTGTGCACATATAGATATAGATATAGATTCTCCATAGAAAGCCAAAACCTCACTTTATTTTTCTTAAACATTCATGTTTGGGGTTTCGTTAACATTTTGGATTAACCGAGAGCGCTGTAGCTGGTCATTAATAAAAATAATCCTCAAGAATAAGACTTGCCTAATAATTGTGAACACCGTGTATCGAAACAGTCACTACCGAAACAGTCATTATTGAAACAGTCACTACCGAAACAGTCAATATTCAAACAGACACTACCAAAACAGTCACTAATGAAACAGTCACTACCGAAACAGTCACTACCGAAACAGTCACTAATTAAACAGTCACTACCGAAACAGTCACTACCGAAACAGTCACTACCGAAACAGTCATTATTGAAACAGACACTACCGAAAGTCACTTCCAAAAGTCACTAATGAAACAGTCACTACCGAAACAGTCAATATTCAAACAGACACTACCAAAACAGTCACTAATGAAACAGTCACTAATGAAACAGTCACTAATTAAACAGTCACTAATTAAACAGTCACTACCGAAACAGTCACTACCGAAACAGTCACTACCGAAAGTCACTAATTAAACAGTCACTAATGAAACAGTCAATATTCAAACAGTCACTACCGAAAGGCACTACTGAAAGTCACTACCGAAACAGTCACTACCGAAACAGTCACTACCGAAACAGTCACTACCGAAACAGTCACTACCGAAAGTCACTAATTAAACAGTCACTAATGAAACAGTCAATATTCAAACAGTCACTACCGAAAGGCACTACTGAAAGTCACTACCGAAACAGTCACTACCGAAACAGTCACTAATTAAACAGTCACTAATTAAACAGTCACTACCGAAACAGTCACTAATGAAACAGAAACTACCGAAACAGTCAATATTCAAACAGTCACTACCGAAAGGCACTACTGAAACAGTCACTAATGAAAGTCACTAATTAAACAGTCACTAATGAAACAGTCAATATTCAAATAGTCACTACCGAAAGGCACTACTGAAAGTCACTACCGAAACAGTCACTACCGAAACAGTCACTACCGAAGCAGTCACTAATTAAACAGTCACTAATGAAACAGTCACTACCGAAACAGTCACTAATGAAACAGTCACTACCGAAACAGTCACTACCGAAACAGTCAATATTCAAACAGTCACTACCGAAAGGCACTACTGAAACAGTCACTAATGAAAGTCACTAATGAAACAGTCACTACCGAAAGTCAATATTCAAACAGTCACTACCGAAACAGTCACTACCAAAAGTCACTACCAAAACAGTCAATATTCAAACAGTCACTACCAAAACAGTCACTTCCAAAAGGCACTAATGAAACAGTCACTAATGAAAGTCACTAATGAAACAGTCACTACCGAAACAGTCAATATTCAAACAGTCACTACCGAAACAGTCACTACCAAAAGTCACTACCAAAACAGTCAATATTCAAACAGTCACTACCGAAACAGTCACTACCAAAAGTCACTACCAAAACAGTCAATATTCAAACAGTCACTACCGAAACAGTCACTACCAAAAGTCACTACCAAAACAGTCAATATTCAAACAGTCACTACCAAAACAGTCACTTCCAAAAGGCACTAATGAAACAGTCACTAATGAAAGTCACTAATGAAACAGTCACTACCGAAACAGTCAATATTCAAACAGTCACTACCGAAACAGTCACTACCAAAACAGTCAATATTCAAACAGTCACTACCAAAACAGTCACTTCCAAAAGGCACTACCAAAACAGTGACTAATGAAACAGTCACTACCGAAACAGTGACTAATGAAACAGTCACTACCGAAACAGTCAATATTCAGACAGACACTACCGAAACAGTCACTACCAAAACAGTAGGTAAAATTTTCTGTAGTGTTATGATCGTTTTGGTAGTGACAAAATATGATGTTTAATTGTTTAAAATAAATTAAATATAAATAAAATAAACATAAAATAAACATAATTGCGGTGTAGGGTCACTCAAAACAAAAGGTTGTCAGTCTAAAGTCTAAAATACATTTTCAGCCAGTTCTGTAGGTTTAAGTTGTATCGCTGTTGTCGGAAGAAAACCTTGTATTTATAACTTCACGGGAGATGGAAAAAAACATACTTTACTTTTAATGTGAGTCAATGGAACCAGAATATTTCCAAGTAATTTTGGGCTGTTTCTTTTGGTCCGTTCTTCCTGAAATTTACCATCAATATAAAGGGCAACAGGCATTTTCAAGTTATGTCTGAAACTGAAAACGACAGAAATGGACATACGAGGTTTTCTTCCGACAGCAGCGACAATCCACTACAGCACTTTGTGTCCCGTTTAAAGTTCAAGGTCAGTTCATGGCAAAATCACAAGACGAGGTCAGCAGTGAGGTCACACCGCCACCACTCACACAGCGCTATTACACAAAACAGGAAAAACCAGAAGGGGAGTCGGGCCTGTTTTATCTGTGCCGTCGGTCCTATTGAGAAACAAAACCACAAACACATGGATTCCTCTAAGTCAGTCTTCACACCCAGGAAAAGCGCTTAGAAGAGTGGGCGTTCTGTCGAGCGCTCTCCTCCACAAGACCAGCACTGCACCAGACAGCGGAGCATCTCCGTGGCCACGGGCCATTCAATCAAATATTTCTGCGGCATTCCGTCGGAGCATCGCACAACCTGAGAGAATTCACACATCACTGGTGCATATTAACTTCTACAGGCCTACATGGTGCGTTCGGTTTAACAGGCAGAGAGAAGCACGGTTCGTGTGTGTGTGTGTGTGTGTGTGTGTGTGTGTGTGTGTGTGTTTATGTTACTCAAACAAGGAACAGTAGGCAAGGCAAACATTCAGGAGGACATTATATAAAGTAAGGGAAAATAAAATACCATAAAAGAGAGGAAAAATGTATTTTCAAAAAGCCAGAAATAGAGAAGAATATGCAAATTTACTACACCCTAACTATTTCCCAGCAGAATTACACAACATCTATTTCAGTACACGGGGAGAAAAGAGAACGAGAAAAGGTATCGAACCAGCTTTCCTTCCACGGCCTTTCTGAATTACCATCTACCTGAACTGCTTTCAGTGTCGCTGCAGTAAAGCAGCTTGTGTCACCTAACAGAACGGAAGCAGGTGCCCATTGACTTCCATTAAAACAGTGTTTTAGGTCGTGTTTTAGATTTGCTGGTCTTTTCTAAACACAAGGAAACGTACTGATAGTATTGTCTGTGGTAATGAATGATATAATGCAGGTGCCATTGATAGAGATGCTGAAATATGCCTTAAACATCTGCCCATTGACTTCTACCGTAAGCATGTTTAAAGTCTGGGTTTTCTGATCTTTTCTAAGCACAGGGTCATGTGTTAACATGAGTGTCTGTGGGAATTCACGATACAGTGCAGGTGCTGTTGACAGAGACAAGCTTTCTTTTAACATCTGCCCATTGACTTCTATCACAAGACTTCTATTACGGGTACCGCGTTCTTTTCTAAGTCCAAAGAGATGTGCTGAAATTACTGTCTGCGGTGATCGATGATATAATGTAGGTACGACAGATAGAGATCGCGTTCAAAAACACTGAAGTGTTCCTTTAACAGCTGCCCATTGGCTTCTATTAAAAGCACGCTTTGACTCAACGGGTTTCCTGTTCTTTTCTAAGCACGGTGAAACTCACTGAGATCACCGTCTGTGGCAACTCACGATGCACTGCGAGCGCAATAACAGAGGCCGGGTTGAAAAACAATGAAGTGGCTCCTTTAACATCTGCCCACTTTCAGTCCAGCGGGTCGTCTTCTTTTCTAAGCAGTGGGGTTGTTGTCTGCGGCTGTCGGTGCCACAGTGGAGGTGCGATAGATGGAGATTAGATGGAACAGCACTGAAGTATTCCTTTAACCCTGTCAGCTCGCAAATCTAAATCAGTCGGCTGCACCGCAGCAGGCAAAGCGGAACAGCGCTGGGCGGCCTGATAAAGCGACTTCACAGCCAGCGAACCCTCCTTCTGAGAAGAGCTCCAAGTTTGACTGGAGCTGCGCGGATCCACACCAACACATCTAATTATCAGCCTGCGCCTCTGACAGTAACGGCGGCTGTTTGATGGTGTTATCGGCGGTAATTCCTGGTGTAGGTGGGTATTACTGTAATTAGGTGTCAATAGAGACATGCAAATTAATATGTGATAAACCGAAATAGCCCTAGCAAGCAGCTAATCCCCCCCCCACCCCACCGCACCCCTCCACCCCCCTTCCCATTTCCACACCGTTTGAAATTGCATGGATTTGGAGATTTCCAACATTTTTAGATTCAGACGGAAAACACCGTCGCTGAGCGTTTTCGGGGGGATTTGGGAGCGGAACAGGCCGCGCAGGGGGGGCTTGCTCACCAAACGTGGACAAAACTCTGGCCTCTGGTCTCTGCCATAGCCACGTGTGGCCTCCCACCGGCGCTCATCGGCTCTCTGAGAGTTTTATTTCAGGCTGTGAGTAAAACGACGCAGTCATTTCAGCAGCATCGAGAGTAGAAACGCACACCAGATTGATTTGACTGATTTCCCCCCTTTAGATTGTGTGACTGCTTCACACTGAACCACAGCTCGATTCCACTGCAGCGAGACACGGCGGCCGCCGCAGGCGAGGCACAGCCTGAACACAGGCGCGGCGTTGTGAGTTAAAGGGCCCATATGCGACATTTTCTGTGCTATTTTTTCCCCCCCACCTATGATGAACTTCATGTACCACAATGAGTCACATTTCATTTTAAAATGATCGTTTCCCAACTTCTGCATCCTGTAGCTGTTAACAAGCTGTTTTGGTTAATATGGCTTTAAAGGGCCCATTTGATAGAAAGTGAACGGGCCTTGTTTGGCGTAGTATGAAAACATTGTTCAAGTTTGAAAACGTACCATTCACTCCCAGTGCGTACACGGGAACAACTACACTACAGAAACGGCCCGGTTTGAATTCATTATAAATAAATAAATATAATTATATACACACACACACACACATTTTTCAGTTTTTGACATCCTTTGAAAGAACTCGTCATTCTATATGTTTATTATAAATTTCAGGATGGATGGACCAAAACAAATAACCCAAAATGACTTGGAAAGACGTCTGGTTCCATTGACTTACATTAAAAGTGGAGTGTGTTTTTTCCTCCTCCTGTAAAGTTCTCATTTTAGAGGTTTTGTTCTCACAACAGCGATTTTATTTTTATATATGTGTGTATATATATATTAAAAATACACACAGTACTGTGTGAAAGTCTTGGCACCCAAGACACATTTACAAAATCTATTTATTTGTGTAGTTTGTGTTTATTTGCTGAGAAAGTTTTAATATTTAGAGAAACAAAATTTATAGGATATTAAATAATAATGATCATTATATATATATATATATATATATATATATATATATATATATATATATATATATATATATATATATATATATATATATATAATAACTAGTGATTTTCTGGATATCAGTGTGTTTGTTTACCCGTCTCCAAGCCTCTCCTCCTCGAGGAAGTCCAGTATTATATGTAGTTAAAAAGCAGCTCCTGGTTTGACCAATCAGTGCTCAGTAAATTGAGCTCATGATGTAATTGATGATATTAACGAGTCTCTGTGGCGGCTGTGAAGGTGTCCAGGAAAAATATGGACCCAAGAAATTCTTGTTACTTTTTATTGTTTTTCTGTTTATTTGAATTATGAATACGACTTTATTCTGATGTATATGGTGATAAACTCACTGCTGAGGTCAACTGGTTAAACATTCGCTTAGATGCCTAAAACCTTCACACAGTACTGTATATATACACTCACACACACTCACACACACTCACACACACACACACACACTTATACACTCATCCTAGTTTAGCTGATGTTATAAACAGTGATTCAGGCTGGATTGCTATTAAAATGAGGCGCAATACAGAGCAGCCAGTCAAAACAGAGCTCATTTACATACATCAGCCTTAAAGGCACAGTAACATAAATAGGCTGTTTAATTCTGGGATGAGGAAAAGTTGGAAAATGGTTGTGGAGAAAGGAATTATGACTGACATAAATATCATAGATGGGTACAAATAGAGGTCAGTTGTGCCTACATTATGTTTAACTTCATGTATAATTAATAATATATAATAATGGAGATGATAACAGATATCATATACAATTATAACTCTAATATGAAGGGGTGGGCCTTAACTGTAAGCCAAATACTTGTGTATATGCAAATGAATGTAAAGCAGCTTATAATACAGGTCAGTTTCCTTACCCAGACCGCGTGAACTGGGCAGTGCGCAGTAAATATTAAAATTCAGTGACACTGACCGCGAAATATGAGGCGGTCCATGAGACGAATTATTGCGTACATTCATCCTACGAGCTGTATGTAACTCTTTTTCTCCTGGCGCCCCCTTTAGACGATATTGATATAGGCTGGCAGCAGAAACGCTCATGAGCATTCCCAAACTCTCCTTATCTCAGAATCAAAACAGGCTGCTTCTGTTTTCTGCAGTGGTGTTGAGACTAAAACATGTAAATGGGCTGTGCTCTGATTGGCTGCCTGGCATTGCGTCTTGTTAGAAATGCAGTAGGAGCTGAAATGCCCCTTGTAACCCCTGAAAAAAAAGATATAGCCTGAATGGGCAGGCATATGGAAATGCACGGGGGGGGGGGGGGGGGGCGGGGGGGATGGGGGGGGGCGGGGGGGATGGGGGGGCTGTTGTGACGTCACAGAAGCAAATCGTTCAAAATAGGCTTTTTTTTGCAGCTAGGTTTCACATTTGGGCTGCACGGACTGACGGCATGGTGTAAAACGTTAACACTGTTTACTTAACACACTGATGAAGAAGAAAAGAAGTGAGGAAAATGAGGTTTTCCATGACAAGAGCCCTTTAAATCAGATTAAACTGGTTACTAGTAACTGAGTGACTCGTCTGTACTGGTTTGTGAACCTCGGCCTAACGCAGAATGACCCTCAATACAGCCCTCAATACAGCCCTCAGTACAGCCAGGGCAGATCAGTGGAAAAGGTGGCTGTACTGCGCTGCCACCTGGCGGTCGTGCCGGGAACTGCAGGCTGGGTCGGGGAAAGCGTCGCTGCCCAGGTTTCCTGCAGGAATCGTTCATTTGCAAAGTTACAGCGTTCACAGTTTCTCGGTAAATCACACGATGCAGTCCGTGAAGCCACGTGCCAACGAGGTAAACCTGCAGTCACACCTGTACGTCTACAAAACAGCCTGCAGCCGAGCAAAGGGGTCAGCAGCAGGACGAGGAGCGCATAATAAGGCCTGTATCTTTATACAGACCACTTTACATGCTGAGGGTTCAGCCTACCTGGCCTGCAGGTGAAGATGCAGAGGCACAGTTATTCCAGAACAAGGCTCAGGTTGAAATCTCGCCGTCTGCGTGAGGCGCAGCGTGCGGGACCCTTCACACCTGAGCTGGGGGAGTAAACACCGTGTACTCTACCCGTCTGACGTGTGAATAGTACAATTGGGTTTCCTGCTTCAATCCGCCTGTAAATTTCCTGTTTACACCGCAATCGCAAAAAGCCAGCAGCCGCTCTGAGCCGCGGGGGTTTCTGCACATGCAAGCACGCGCGTCTAGGAACCCAGACGCCAAACTGAGTTCATCTCAACGCAAATGCAAAAGTTATGAGCTCTGATTTGCGTCAGAACCGTTTTTTTCTTTGAGAGCATCTCAGCCATAAACGCCGGTATAAACAGAACCAGAGCCACTATTCGCGCGTGGGGCGTGGGGGGGGGGGGGGGGGGGTATTAATAATTGATGATCATAACTGAATATTTATTGGCGCGTGGTCTTTTTTGATGATGAAGCTTTAATTCGCGTGTGCGCGTTTAATTCGCGCGGAGGAAATCTACGCAGCTACTATCTGTTTCGTGCATCTACGTCACCAAGACAGGGAAATCCTCTAGCGTGGCGGGCGCGTTCCAATCCGCAGCGGTCGGGCCTTGTGCCCTACTCCCTACGAGGGCTCCGTGCTGGCTTCTCCGCCCTCCTCAGTCCGAAGCTTTCCCCCCCAGATATTCCAGCTCCACGGAAGCGGGAGTGTCACCTTCTACTGTTCTTAGTCTTTATGTTGTCCGATGATTTAATCCGCGTTATGCCTGCAGCCCAGGAGCCGGTGTAGGAGGAGCCTGGCCACTTCTTATTTCCCCCGTTATGTCAAAAAACAGGACTGACTCATTGGCTGTTTGCGCTCACCGACGTTATGAGCATACATAAGGCATAGAGGAGAATTATCACTTCGTAATGTGTTCCAGGTTTCTCAGACACTAGAGGGCGCTCTCGAGCGAGTCCAAAATGAATGGATTAAGATGAATTAAGATGGAGCCTTTGAGCAAAATCATAGTTTATAAATGCGTAAATGTTTTTAATATGAAAGAATTAAATAATTTCCCGAACAAAGAACAGCGTAAAACAGTTTAACACTGCTCTTAAGTTTGTAAGAGCTTTTAAACTCGAGTCATAGGAGTTTAAAACAGCGCATCATGAACGTTCATCAGTCAGTGAGCACGAACAGCCAATGAGCTGCTCCACTCGCCAACCAATCAAAACCCATTTGCTGTAGAAAAAAGGAAACACAGGTGAGCTTTCCTCGCTTTTTTAGTGATTAGAAGCTGTTTTAACTTGTCGTTTTTGGCCATTGAGCTCCCTCTGCGGTTGTGCAGTCCTGTTTTTGATATAACAGGGGAAATAGGAAGTGGCCAGGCTCCTCATACACTGGCTCTGCATGCGGCGCCGCTTTAAACTCCTATAACTCGAATTTAAAAGCTCTTAAAAATATAAAAGTGGTGTTAAAATGTTTTATGCTATTTAATGTTCAGGAAATGAATGAATTCCTATACATTAAAAACGTTTAAGCATTTATAAACTATGCTTTTGCTGACTTGCTCGGGAGTGCCCCCTAGCGTTCCCAGAACCTCTAACAGAACCTGAATGCTTACAACGTCCTAACGCGATAGAAACGTGGGAACAGGTAAATATAAAATAACCTTAATAATATCAATAATCTTTATTTTTATTATTTATTGCTCGACTACTTGCATGCCGATTTTTCTCCGTGACACTTTAAATCAGATTAAATCGATTACTGGTAATTAAATGACTCGTCTATACTGGTTTGTAAACCTCAGCGTGTTTCTGAATCATCCTGTTTTTATTTCATCCTATTTTTATGTCCTTCTAGAAGGTTCCTCCTCTGGAAAGTAAAAAGGAAATATAATATTATATATATATATATATTTATTTATACATATGCAAATTTTAAGATAAGTGTCAGTGTCCAGTAATCTGGACATGTAGACTCCTGCAACACAAAACACAATCATTGAGGATTTTTGTTTATTTTGTTAACAGTAGAACGATATTTGTAGTTATGATGGACAGTAGATGATGTGCTATGAATTTGGGAAAAACTTTCAATGGACTTGTCCAGTAGCGTGGACGTCCGGATAGCGAGCGTGTATCTGTCCGCTGACTTCATAAGGTCAGCACCCTGCGGACTGCTTGCCACTGCTGGTCACTAAATCTAATCTGCTCAACATTTAATCTGCTCCAACAGATTGAAATGCACAGAGACTTTTATTTTGGAAAATAAACTAAGACAAAACAGTGAAGGGAGTTTGAGAAGTCAGTCCACCAATCGCCAATTCACTCTGATCTGGGGTCAAACTAATATACTGTGGCCACAAGTTACCATAGTCAGGCCACAAGTTAATATATCGAGGGCACAAATTAATTTATTTAGGCCATAATGTCTGGAGGCCTCAAATTACTACTTACTTAAAAAAATTACTACATCGAAACCATAATTTACTATATAGAGGCTACAAATTACTATAGTGAGGCCACAATTTACTATAAAGAGGCATCAATTTACTACATTGAGTGCATAATTTTCTATATTGAGGCCACAAATTACTATAGTCAGGCCACAAATGTATATATTAAATCCATAATTCACTATATTGAAGCTGCCATTTACTAAATTGGGGTGACAAATTTCTATATTTATTCCAGGAATATATTAATTTGTGGCATCAGTATAGTAATTCGTGCCCTCACTATTATAATTCTCTATATTTAGGCTACAAATGACTATATTGAGGCCACAGATTACTACTTTGAGGTCATAAATTGCTATATTGATTCCAGGAATATACTAATTTGTGGCCTCACTATTATAATTCGTGGTCACGCCTTATTAAGAAGTAGCCACCGTGTCATCTTAGCGCCTCGGGGTCTCCAGTGAACCCCGAGCCAGTTTACTAGGTGCTAAAAAGTGTCTGAGCTGTTCGGGCGGACGTCACAGGCCGAGCGTGCGCCCTTCGAAGTGCCCTAGGTAGGGTTCATGTCCGCAGATTGGAGCGCCGCCAGAAAGCCGGGACGTGCTAATCACATGGTCGGATGCGACTTCCTCCATCTTGGAGCCTGCGGACGGATCCACGGCCAAGAGAGGAGAGGACGACATAAATAACGACTGTCTGGCCGAGCGGCGATCCAGGAGCGCGCCCTTTAGACGAGCTGGTCCGCGGCGTCGCCGGTTCTCCTGCGCGGTCGGAGCCATGGTGCAGTCCTGCTCCGCGTACGGCTGCAAAAACAGATACCACAAAGATAAGGACGTCTCATTTCACAAGTACGTCCAACTTCGCCATCTCCACCAGGCTGAAGTTGGCTCCCTGCTCGCCAGCTTCATGCTCCGGTTTTCCCGTTCCACCTTAAAAGGCGCAGCAGCTTAAGGTGGAACGGGGGGGTCCGAGCGAGGAGCTGGCGAGTAGGAGGCTGACCTCAACAGCTTCATGCCGTCTCTGCCGAGTGGCGAGATGTTGCTCTGCAACTCTTACATGTTGGACCAAGAACCTGAAGATGCCTGCCTGAGAAGATTGTTGAGCTTCAGCTCCAGCTCTCGCTTTCTCAGATGTGTCCAAGTGGTCAGAGTTCAGTGCTCAGAATGGTTTGCATGCTCCGCTCTCGATCCTGGTCGCTGGGTTGCCCTGCCTGCCCTGTCCAGCCTGTCCAGCCTTTGACTGGAACACCGTCAATACTTACTTACTAGTAAAGTCCAAAAAGAAGGACCTTAATAATGAATTCTTTACAAACACTAAAGTTCCTGCTGAAGCCTGAGTGGACTGATCAATCAATGTGATCGGTTATTAATCTCAGCGTTACTGAGCTCTGCTAAAGTCTGAGTAGACTGATAAATCAATGTGATCAGTTATTAATCTCAGTGTTACTGAGCTCTGCTAAAGCCTGAGTAGACTGATAAATCAATGTGATCAGTTATTAATCTGAGCGTTACTGAGCTCTGCTAAAGCCTGAGTAGACTGATAAATCAATGTGATCAGTTATTAATCTCAGCGTTACTGAGCTCTGCTAAAGCCTGAGTAGACTGATAAATCAATGTGATCAGTTATTAATCTCAGCGTTACTGAGCTCTGCTAAAGCCTGAGTAGACTGATAAATCAATGTGATCAGTTATTAATCTCAGTGTTACTGAGCTCTGCTAAAGCCTGAGTAGACTGATAAATCAATGTGATCAGTTATTAATCTCAGCGTTACTGAGCTCTGCTAAAGTCTGAGTAGACTGATAAATCAATGTGATCGATTATTAATCTCAGTGTTACTGAGCTCTGCTAAAGCCTGAGTAGACTGATAAATCAATGTGATCAGTTATTAATCTCAGCGTTACTGAGCTCTGCTAAAGCCTGAGTAGACTGATAAATCAATGTGATCAGTTATTAATGTCAGCGTTACTGAGCTCTGCTAAAGTCTGAGTAGACTGATAAATCAATGTGATCGGTTATTAATCTCAGCATTACTGAGCTCTGCTAAAGCCTGAGTAGACTGATAAATCAATGTGATCAGTTATTAATCTCAGTGTTACTGAGCTCTGCTAAAGCCTGAGTAGACTGATAAATCAATGTGATCAGTTATTAATCTCAGCGTTACTGAGCTCTGCTAAAGCCTGAGTAGACTGATAAATCAATGTGATCAGTTATTAATCTCAGTGTTACTGAGCTCTGCTAAAGCCTGAGTAAACTGATAAATCAATGTGATCGGTTATTAATCTCAGCGTTACTGAGCTCTGCTAAAGCCTGAGTAAACTGATAAATCAATGTGATCGGTTATTAATCTCAGCGTTACTGAGCTCTGCTAAAGCCTGAGTAAACTGATAAATCAATGTGATCGGTTATTAATCTCAGCGTTACTGAGCTCTGCTAAAGTCTGAGTAGACTGATAAATCAATGTGATCAGTTATTAATCTCAGTGTTACTGAGCTCTGCTAAAGCCTGAGTAGACTGATAAATCAATGTGATCGGTTATTAATCTCAGCGTTACTGAGCTCTGCTAAAGCCTGAGTAGACTGATAAATCAATGTGATCAGTTATTAATCTCAGTGTTACTGAGCTCTGCTAAAGTCTGAGTAGACTGATAAATCAATGTGATCAGTTATTAATCTCAGCGTTACTGAGCTCTGCTAAAGCCTGAGTAGACTGATAAATCAATGTGATCGGTTATTAATCTCAGCGTTACTGAGCTCTGCTAAAGTCTGAGTAGACTGATAAATCAATGTGATCGGTTATTAATCTCAGCGTTACTGAGCTCTGCTAAAGCCTGAGTAGACTGATAAATCAATGTGATCGGTTATTAATCTCAGCGTTACTGAGCTCTGCTAAAGCCTGAGTAGACTGATAAATCAATGTGATCGGTTATTAATCTCAGAGCTCTGCTAAAGTCTGAGTAGACTGATAAATCAATGTGATCAGTTATTAATCTCAGTGTTACTGAGCTCTGCTAAAGCCTGAGTAGACTGATAAATCAATGTGATCGGTTATTAATCTCAGCGTTACTGAGCTCTGCTAAAGTCTGAGTAGACTGATAAATCAATGTGATCAGTTATTAATCTCAGCGTTACTGAGCTCTGCTAAAGCCTGAGTAGACTGATAAATCAATGTGATCAGTTATTAATCTCAGTGTTACTGAGCTCTGCTAAAGCCTGAGTAGACTGATAAATCAATGTGATCGGTTATTAATCTCAGTGTTACTGAGCTCTGCTAAAGTCTGAGTAGACTGATAAATCAATGTGATCAGTTATTAATCTCAGTGTTACTGAGCTCTGCTAAAGCCTGAGTAGACTGATAAATCAATGTGATCAGTTATTAATCTCAGCGTTACTGAGCTCTGCTAAAGCCTGAGTAGACTGATAAATCAATGTGATCAGTTATTAATCTCAGCGTTACTGAGCTCTGCTAAAGCCTGAGTAGACTGATAAATCAATGTGATCAGTTATTAATCTCAGTGTTACTGAGCTCTGCTAAAGCCTGAGTAGACTGATAAATCAATGTGATCGGTTATTAATCTCAGCGTTACTGAGCTCTGCTAAAGTCTGAGTAGACTGATAAATCAATGTGATCGGTTATTAATCTCAGCGTTACTGAGCTCTGCTAAAGCCTGAGTAGACTGATAAATCAATGTGATCGGTTATTAATCTCAGTGTTACTGAGCTCTGCTAAAGTCTGAGTAGACTGATAAATCAATGTGATCGGTTATTAATCTCAGTGTTACTGAGCTCTGCTAAAGTCTGAGTAGACTGATAAATCAATGTGATCGGTTATTAATCTCAGCGTTACTGAGCTCTGCTAAAGCCTGAGTAGACTGATAAATCAATGTGATCGGTTATTAATCTCAGCGTTACTGAGCTCTGCTAAAGCCTGAGTAGACTGATAAATCAATGTGATCAGTTATTAATCTCAGTGTTACTGAGCTCTGCTAAAGTCTGAGTAGACTGATAAATCAATGTGATCAGTTATTAATCTCAGTGTTACTGAGCTCTGCTAAAGCCTGAGTAGACTGATAAATCAATGTGATCGGTTATTAATCTCAGCGTTACTGAGCTCTGCTAAAGCCTGAGTAGACTGATAAATCAATGTGATCAGTTATTAATCTCAGCGTTACTGAGCTCTGCTAAAGCCTGAGTAGACTGATAAATCAATGTGATCGGTTATTAATCTCAGCGTTACTGAGCTCTGCTAAAGCCTGAGTAGACTGATAAATCAATGTGATCGGTTATTAATCTCAGTGTTACTGAGCTCTGCTAAAGCCTGAGTAGACTGATAAATCAATGCGATCAGTTATTAATCTCAGTGTTACTGAGCTCTGCTAAAGCCTGAGTAGACTGATAAATCAATGTGATCAGTTATTAATCTCAGCGTTACTGAGCTCTGCTAAAGCCTGAGTAGACTGATAAATCAATGTGATCAGTTATTAATCTCAGTGTTACTGAGCTCTGCTAAAGCCTGAGTAAACTGATAAATCAATGTGATCAGTGATTAATCTCAGCGTTACTGAGCTCTGCTAAAGCCTGAGTAGACTGATAAATCAATGTGATCAGTTATTAATCTCAGCGTTACTGAGCTCTGCTAAAGCCTGAGTAGACTGATAAATCAATGTGATCAGTTATTAATCTCAGTGTTACTGAGCTCTGCTAAAGCCTGAGTAGACTGATAAATCAATGTGATCAGTTATTAATCTCAGTGTTACTGAGCTCTGCTAAAGCCTGAGTAGACTGATAAATCAATGTGATCAGTTATTAATCTCAGCGTTACTGAGCTCTGCTAAAGCCTGAGTAGACTGATAAATCAATGTGATCAGTTATTAATCTCAGTGTTACTGAGCTCTGCTAAAGCCTGAGTAGACTGATAAATCAATGTGATCAGTTATTAATCTGAGCGTTACTGAGCTCTGCTAAAGCCTGTGTAGACTGATTAATCAATGTGATCAGTTATTAATCTCAGCGTTACTGAGCTCTGCTAAAGCCTGAGTAGACTGATAAATCAATGTGATCGGTTATGAATCTCAGTGTTACTGAGCTCTGCTAAAGTCTGAGTAGACTGATAAATCAATGTGATCGGTTATTAATCTCAGTGTTACTGAGCTCTGCTAAAGCCTGAGTAGACTGATAAATCAATGTGATCAGTTATTAATCTGAGCGTTACTGAGCTCTGCTAAAGCCTGTGTAGAGTGATTAATCAATGTGATCAGTTATTAATCTCAGCGTTACTGAGCTCTGCTAAAGCCTGAGTAGACTGATAAATCAATGTGATCGGTTATGAATCTCAGTGTTACTGAGCTCTGCTAAAGTCTGAGTAAACTGATAAATCAATGTGATCGGTTATTAATCTGTGTTACTGAGCTCTGCTAAAGCCTGAGTAGACTGATAAATCAATGTGATCGGTTATTAATCTCAGTGTTACTGAGCTCTGCTAAAGCCTGAGTAAACTGATAAATCAATGTGATCAGTTATTAATCTCAGCGTTACTGAGCTCTGCTAAAGCCCGAGTAGACTGATAAATCAATGCGATCGGTTATTAATCTCAGCGTTACTGAGCTCTGCTAAAGCCTGAGTAGACTGATAAATCAATGTGATCAGTTGTTAATCTCAGTGTTACTGAGCTCTGCTAAAGCCTGAGTAGACTGATAAATCAATGTGATCGGTTATTAATCTCAGCGTTACTGAGCTCTGCTAAAGCCTGAGTAGACTGATAAATCAATGTGATCAGTTATTAATCTCAGCGTTACTGAGCTCTGCTAAAGCCTGAGTAGACTGATAAATCAATGTGATCGGTTATTAATCTCAGTGTTACTGAGCTCTGCTAAAGCCTGAGTAAACTGATAAATCAATGTGATCAGTTATTAATCTCAGCGTTACTGAGCTCTGCTAAAGCCTGAGTAGACTGATAAATCAATGTGATCGGTTATTAATCTCAGTGTTACTGAGCTCTGCTAAAGCCTGAGTAGACTGATAAATCAATGTGATCAGTTATTAATCTCAGCGTTACTGAGCTCTGCTAAAGCCTGAGTAAACTGATAAATCAATGTGATCAGTTATTAATCTCAGCGTTACTGAGCTCTGCTAAAGTCTGAGTAGACTGATAAATCAATGCGATCGGTTATTAATCTCAGCGTTACTGAGCTCTGCTAAAGCCTGAGTAAACTGATAAATCAATGCGATCAGTTATTAATCTCAGCGTTACTGAGCTCTGCTGAAGCCTGAGTAGACTGATAAATCAATGTGATCGGTTATTAATCTCAGCGTTACTGAGCTCTGCTAAAGTCTGAGTAGACTGATAAATCAATGCGATCGGTTATTAATCTCAGCGTTACTGAGCTCTGCTAAAGCCTGAGTAAACTGATAAATCAATGCGATCAGTTATTAATCTCAGCGTTACTGAGCTCTGCTGAAGCCTGAGTAGACTGATAAATCAATGTGATCGGTTATTAATCTCAGCGTTACTGAGCTCTGCTAAAGCCTGAGTAAACTGATAAATCAATGTGATCAGTTATTAATCTCAGCGTTACTGAGCTCTACTAAAGCCTGAGTAGACTGATAAATCAATGTGATCGGTTATTAATCTCAGCGTTACTGAGCTCTGCTAAAGCCTGAGTAGACTGATAAATCAATGTGATCAGTTATTAATCTCAGTGTTACTGAGCTCTGCTAAAGCCTGAGTAGACTGATAAATCAATGTGATCAGTTATTAATCTCAGTGTTACTGAGCTCTGCTAAAGCCTGAGTAGACTGATAAATCAATGTGATCAGTTATTAATCTCAGCGTTACTGAGCTCTGCTAAAGCCTGAGTAAACTGATAAATCAATGTGATCAGTTATTAATCTCAGCGTTACTGAGCTCTGCTAAAGTCTGAGTAGACTGATAAATCAATGTGATCGGTTATTAATCTCAGCGTTACTGAGCTCTGCTAAAGCCTGAGTAGACTGATAAATCAATGTGATCGGTTATTAATCTCAGTGTTACTGAGCTCTGCTAAAGCCTGAGTAAACTGATAAATCAATGTGATCAGTTATTAATCTCAGCGTTACTGAGCTCTGCTAAAGCCTGAGTAGACTGATAAATCAATGTGATCGGTTATTAATCTCAGCGTTACTGAGCTCTGCTAAAGCCTGAGTAGACTGATAAATCAATGTGATCGGTTATTAATCTCAGCGTTACTGAGCTCTGCTAAAGCCTGAGTAGACTGATAAATCAATGTGATCGGTTATTAATCTCAGCGTTACTGAGCTCTGCTAAAGCCTGAGTAGACTGATAAATCAATGTGATCGGTTATTAATCTCAGCGTTACTGAGCTCTGCTAAAGTCTGAGTAGACTGATAAATCAATGTGATCAGTTATTAATCTCAGCGTTACTGAGCTCTGCTAAAGCCTGAGTAAACTGATAAATCAATGTGATCAGTTATTAATCTCAGCGTTACTGAGCTCTGCTAAAGTCTGAGTAGACTGATAAATCAATGCGATCGGTTATTAATCTCAGTGTTACTGAGCTCTGCTAAAGCCTGAGTAGACTGATAAATCAATGTGATCAGTTATTAATCTCAGCGTTACTGAGCTCTGCTAAAGCCTGAGTAGACTGATAAATCAATGTGATCGGTTATTAATCTCAGCGTTACTGAGCTCTGCTAAAGCCTGAGTAGACTGATAAATCAATGTGATCAGTTATTAATCTCAGTGTTACTGAGCTCTGCTAAAGCCTGAGTAGACTGATAAATCAATGTGATCAGTTATTAATCTCAGTGTTACTGAGCTCTGCTAAAGCCTGAGTAGACTGATAAATCAATGTGATCGGTTATTAATCTCAGTGTTACTGAGCTCTGCTAAAGCCTGAGTAGACTGATAAATCAATGTGATCGGTTATTAATCTCAGTGTTACTGAGCTCTGCTAAAGCCTGAGTAGACTGATAAATCAATGTGATCAGTTATTAATCTCAGTGTTACTGAGCTCTGCTAAAGCCTGAGTAGACTGATAAATCAATGTGATCGGTTATTAATCTCAGCGTTACTGAGCTCTGCTAAAGCCTGAGTAGACTGATAAATCAATGTGATCAGTTATTAATCTCAGCGTTACTGAGCTCTGCTAAAGCCTGAGTAGACTGATAAATCAATGTGATCAGTTATTAATCTCAGTGTTACTGAGCTCTGCTAAAGCCTGAGTAGACTGATAAATCAATGTGATCGGTTATTAATCTCAGTGTTACTGAGCTCTGCTAAAGCCTGAGTAGACTGATAAATCAATGTGATCAGTTATTAATCTCAGTGTTACTGAGCTCTGCTAAAGCCTGAGTAGACTGATAAATCAATGTGATCGGTTATTAATCTCAGCGTTACTGAGCTCTGCTAAAGCCTGAGTAGACTGATAAATCAATGTGATCAGTTATTAATCTCAGCGTTACTGAGCTCTGCTAAAGCCTGAGTAGACTGATAAATCAATGTGATCGGTTATTAATCTCAGCGTTACTGAGCTCTGCTAAAGCCTGAGTAGACTGATAAATCAATGTGATCAGTTATTAATCTCAGCGTTACTGAGCTCTGCTAAAGCCTGAGTAGACTGATAAATCAATGTGATCAGTGATTAATCTCAGCGTTACTGAGCTCTGCTAAAGCCTGAGTAGACTGATAAATCAATGTGATCGGTTATTAATCTCAGCGTTACTGAGCTCTGCTAAAGCCTGAGTAGACTGATAAATCAATGTGATCGGTTATTAATCTCAATGTTACTGAGCTCTGCTAAAGCCTGAGTAGACTGATAAATCAATGTGATCAGTTATTAATCTCAGTGTTACTGAGCTCTGCTAAAGCCTGAGTAGACTGATAAATCAATGTGATCAGTTATTAATCTCAGTGTTACTGAGCTCTGCTAAAGCCTGAGTAGACTGATAAATCAATGTGATCGGTTATTAATCTCAGTGTTACTGAGCTCTGCTAAAGCCTGAGTAGACTGATAAATCAATGTGATCAGTTATTAATCTCAGTGTTACTGAGCTCTGCTAAAGCCTGAGTAGACTGATAAATCAATGTGATCAGTTATTAATCTCAGTGTTACTGAGCTCTGCTAAAGCCTGAGTAGACTGATAAATCAATGTGATCAGTTATTAATCTCAGTGTTACTGAGCTCTGCTAAAGCCTGAGTAAAGGAAAGGTTAAATAAAGGAGAGGCACTAAAAATCATGTGGCACATGAAAGAATATAATGATATAGTGTAATATCTGCACTTATTTAAATGATAGTCATATTTCATAACCTCAGTTACTTTGTGGAATGATTGTTGAAATGAACTCATGTCTCATGTTGCTGATCCCACTGTAGGTTCCCTCTCGCGAGACCCGACCTCTGCGGGAAATGGATGGCCGCCATGAAGAGGAGCAACTTTAAGCCCACGAAATACAGCAACATCTGCTCTCAGCACTTCACCAAAGACTGCTTCAAGCGCGAGTGCAACAACCGGGTGCTGAAGGAGAACGCAGTGCCTTCTCTTTTTACCTTCACTAAACTGCAAATGAAGGTACAGAAATCAGTAGCACACGTCCTGTTATGTGTCTGTTGGTCATCCTTATCCTTACCCTCTCAAATTCCAGCCACGTCGGAATACTCGTATGTATATTTTGGTATATTTTGCCTGCCTCAGGCAATTTCCCCACCTAAAGTTTAAGTGAACAAACTCTGTTGTGCACAATGTTGCGATAAATTGTTCAGCCCTAGTTAGAAATTCATCGTTCAACTCTATTTGCAACTTTACAAGGCCTGCCTGAACGCACCGTTATCAGGTTCTTGAATTGTGCTGGTAAGAAAGTCACCGAACTGTGCTGCACTCTGTCTTGGACCCGAACTGGACACACCTTCATTATTACTTGTGCATGTTGAACAGCATCATGAATTCAGGCTCTTTTCCAATCTCTTTTATCTTGCAGGCAGATTCACTGGAGGAAACGTTCATTCCTGAGATTGACTTCCCTCTGACTCTGTCCAACACGGACAGAGAGCAGCAGGAACCTCCAGACCCTGATCTTTCTGCTTCAGTTCCAGCCCATGTTCCAGTTCCTCTTCCAGCCCCATCCTCATCCCCAGCTCCAGCTGCTGCCGTAGACGACGAGAGCCCAGACTTCAAGCTCAGCGCCTTTGTCTCCTGCGACCACAACTACACAGTGGAGGTCACGGTCCAGCAGAAGAAGCGCATCGACCAGCTTGAGGAGCAGCTGGAGAAACTGCGCAAGAAGCTGAAGACGGTGCGGCAGAAGTGCCGGCGGCAGGAGCGGCAGCTGGAACGTTTCAAAGCCACGAGGAAGCTCCGTAAAACCGGCAAGGGCCTGACGCTGGGAGAGAGCTACGTCATTCTGCCCAAAGAACTCTTCAGCATCAAACGGATTGTGAGGGAGGAGGTGTCTCTGTGAAAAGGCCACACAAAGATACTCTGTTCAAGAGGTCTTGCTACCTTTTATGTTTGAGATTTGAGGGTTTTTTGTTTTGTTTTTTTGTAGTTTGGTTTCGTCTCCCCTTGATAGCTAAAAGTATGGGGGTAACTTTGATGTTTAGTTACAAGAACACATGTCCAACCTGGTGGGGGAGGATTTAAGCCAGGATTAAGAAATTTGCTGCTTTAATTATCCTGTCAAATATGTCACTGTCCTATCAAAACAAGTTCTAACTTTTTCTTTTTTAAGCATCATTTGCCCTTTGCCTAAATGGTCCACAACGGTTGTGATGTAAACAAAGTCATTCAGGCTACGTTCACAAGCCTCGTTGCTCAGATCCGATCTCTCTGACTCAGATCGGTCATCAATGTGATGAACCGGCCTGAACTGACCCTCATGAGCTCCTCCTGCTCAGTAACGTCACGTGACTGAATCACTGCATCATCAGCACAAACTAACGAGCAGAACGAGCTTCGCTGAGAAGATCATTAACTCTGATCAGCTCTCAGGTTCATTATTAGAGCCAGACGGAGGAGAAAAAGGTGAGACGAGCTGCTTTTCCACCGTTTACAGGCTTTAACGTCTGTTCGGCGCTGTTGCCATGGTAACGCTGAATGATGGGGAAAAAAGCGCATGAATTCTGACCTGAGCGTCACGTTAAGGTCGCGTGACCACAAATCGGATACGTATCCGATCTAGGACCACATATGAAAGTCAGTCGGGTCGGATTTGTCCACACAGCCCTGAAGTAACATTTGGGCAGAAAACCGGATTTGTGCCACTTCAGCCTGGTAATGTGAACGAAGCCTTAGATGTGGTTTTATGTGAAATGTGCAATTTTAGAAAAAAAAAACTTTTTTTTTTCTCTTCACAGTGGTGGTGATAGGAACCAGACATCCAAAGCCTCTAAAAGCTCACGAAATTTCACAAATCAGTTACGAACATGCTGCCTGATTGTTTTATGGTAGTTTTAAGACTAAATATTTATTTTAATCCACTCGAAACTCGTATCTCCAAAATGGTGACTTTACAGGAGAAGGAAAAAACCTGCTTTACTTTGAAGTCAATGGAACCAGACGTCTTTCCAAGTCGTTTTGGGGTCGTTTCTTTTGGTCCAATCAAAGGACAGCAGGCGCTTTCAAATTGTGTCAAAAACCGGAAAAAGACAAAAATGGAGATAGGAGCTTTTCTTCCGACAGCGGCGATATAAAACCTCAGAAGGCCTGTGTTGGTTCACTGGTCATTTTGCATAGCGAATACAATGGGCAGTTACACTGGGCGCATTGTGACACCTGGTTCCTGAAAGCACCACTGTACAGAGATCAAATCAAACCACTGTTGAATGATCGAGTTAAAAACCAGTGGAATTCCCGTTTAACTTGCGTTAGAGTTTGTTTGTTTTTTTTAGTTACACTTTAGGTTTTGTTAAGACAGTGACCATATATTACACCCCGAGTTCAGATTGGAACGAGTGATATTGCGTTTTTTTGATTTAGCTTTTGCAGAACGTTCTAGTACCATTAACCACATGGGGCACATTTCCTTTGCACAATAGCAGTTGAACTTTGTCAACTGCTTAATAATAGGAATTACTCTGTGTACAATCTGGACCTGTTATCCTGAAAAAATAGTTAAAAAGTGAGTTTTTCTGTTTTTTTTCCTAGAAAGGTCTATAGCACTTGTTGAAACTACTAGCGTGTGCGAACCTGTTACTGGCGTGATCGGACGTCTTTATCCATTTCTGCTCATGTTGTTAGTTTTCTTTGGGTTAATGTACTTGAACATTAGAAACGATGATTGGGCGTAACATTCTGACCACCTCCTCGTTTCTACGCTCATCGTCCACTTCATCAGCTCCACTTACTGTATAGCTGCACTCTGTAGTTCTACAGTTACAGACTGTAGTCCATCTGTTTCTCTGATACTCTGTTACCCTGTTCTTCAGTGGTCAGGACCCCCATGGACCCTCACAGAGCAGGTACTGTTTGGGTGGTGGATCTTTCTCAGCACTGCGGTAACACTGACGTGGTGGTGGTGGTGTGTTAGTGTGTGTTGTGCTGGTCTGAGTGGATCAGACTCAGCAGTGCTCTCAGTGTCGCTGCTGGACTGAGAATAGTCCACCAAGCAAAAATATCCAGCCAACAGCGTCCTGTGGGCAGCGTCCTGTGACCACTGATGAAGGATTAGAGGATGACCAACACAAACTGTGCAGCAGCAGATGAGCTGTCGTCTCTGACTTTACATCCACAAGGTGGACCGACAAGGTAGGAGTGTCTAATAGAGTGGACAGTGAGTGGACACAGTGTTTAAAAACTCCGGCAGCACTGCTGTGTCTCATCCACTCATACCAGCACGACACACTAACACACCACCACCACGTCAGTGTTACCGCAGTGCTGAGAATGATCCACCACCCAAACAGTACCTGCTCTGTGAGGGTCTATGGGGGTCCTGATCGGTGTATGATTCGTTCATTGTAGTCGTGACCATGAAAAGTCTGATGCTGGTGGAGTTTGATCTTTAGCGCTGATTCAAAATGTGAAAATAATCGATCGTGGACTCCCGGCGAGTAGCTCATGCCTCTGAAACTTCGACTGACCACAAATCATTTCCTTGGCGTTTTCTCTTCACTGGACTGTTCCACTGGAATGTTTTTTTTCCCGAAAAGTTGTTCTTTTCCTTCCAGTCCTTTTCAGAAGAGGACAATCCCTGTCAAAGAGAGCTTTCGTCAGCTGACCAAGCTGGACTTACCTTACAAGCCGTGCAGACCGATGCAGAAATTGACGATGTTAATTTTCAAAGGGCTTTATTTGTGGTTCTGTGGTGTCTGTAGGTGACCTAGTGATATTTATTGCTCCCTAAACAGTAATAATGTTTGAAATCAATGAAAGCCATATACACAGGAAAGAAAAGAAAAGATGTGCTTGATCTTTGGCTCGGAGTTGTTGGCTGAATCAAAGCTGCCTTATGGTGTGGTCCCTAATCTGGACTGACTGTTTGAACACACATGCATTAGATTAATCCCGTGTTTGTGTTTTAATCAAACACTGCATTTTTCGTTTCGTTACGTAACTGTTTCTTGTCGTTCGGCTATGTCAGTTCGTTCCGTGGCAGGTTCACAGGTCCTGTTGCACCATTCAGAAATTCAGAGTCAATTCAGAAGGCGTGGATGCAATCTTGGAAATCCTGACCGCCCTCGGCGTCCTGTTGTGAAACCAGTGAACTAACACGGAGCTAAACTGACTAAACTGGAGAAAGTTCTGATTTACACATTTAGGCCCTGTCCCATTTCGTCTTTCTACCCTACCCCCTTGTTTTCAAGTGTCACCCTAACTCCTTGGAACTGAGTTACAGGGCAGTGGTTGAGATCTTCCCTCTGAAACGGGACCCTCTAATAAAAGAGCATCACTTCATTAACAGCTACTAGCGCCGCTCTGTAGGCGACGCGGCCCGTCTGCAGGGACAGCAGAGGAGGGGAAAGTTCAGCTCCTCACTGCTGGGCTTTAGTTACATTTAGGGATCATACGCCTTCAAAGAGGGGGGCAGTTATTTATCATCACCCCCGTTAATTCTTCAGTGATGTGAAGCTGAAGTCAGAGATTGTCCAGATTCTTGTTTGAATTTTCCTGTTTCACCTTAAATGGAAATTTGTCTAGCTGGCTCCCGAGGCATCAGCAGAATGCTATTGATTTTTTATGCTTGTTATGAAGAAAAGGACCATAATCCACTGAAATGGCATTAAACTAAGATAAAACAGTGGTTATTGTCATTTTCTAACTGAGAAGATTCTCACATTTGTGGGTTTCTTTGGTCGCTTGTACAGCCGTTTTGCCCGTTTCTCCGTTTGGAGGGTCATGTAGCCCCAACACTTCGCCCCACCCCTCTATCTCAACAAGAATCAGGACGCCCCACCCCAGACGTGAGCGTGTGAAATGGAGGGCTGAGGGCTGAGGGGCCGGGGCGAGGGGTCTCTAGGCCTGTTTTATTCCGTACTCGCTTAGACCCAACTTTGAGGTGGTCGCAGGTTTTTGGGGGTGCGGTAAATTTCCGCAGTCATTGGATTTCTGCAACCAGCAAAATGTGAACCGAGTGTGGAGTTGAATAAAGAAAATAATGCGAAGTAATAAAGAAGCTGCAGATTCGTTCATGGAGCCGTGGTCCTAATTTGGTGCTTTAACATGTTTAGACGGCGATGCTGAGTGATGATGTGTTTGTTAGCTGTGTGGCTAATGCTCACTTTTTTTTTTCTTTTTTTTTTTTGACTAATGTTTTGTTTTTCATGTAGCTTCCTAGATAGCGAGCATATGTCAGTCCACTGGCTCAATAAGGCCAGACCACCCACCACTGCTGACCCACCCTCAGACCACCCAGATTACAGTCCTGCGTGGAAGTTCCGAGCCCCACTGGTGACATCCCATATACATAGTGTGTGGAAACGACTTGGTGAGGGGTGGGAATAAGATGATTAAGTCATGGTCATAAGTCAAGATCATGCCTGACTAAGTTGTGGCTATGCATTAGGATTTAATTCCCATGCCTTACTAAGTCATGGTGATGACTTATCCTGTTCCCATGCCTTACTATGTTGTGGCCACGCCTTACTAAATTATAGCCATGCATTAGGAGGTCATTCCCATGCCTCACTAAGTCATGGCCATGACTTAATTATCTTGTTCCCATATTATGTTGTGGCCATGCATTAGGATGATCTCATTCCCATGCCTGTGGTTGGTTAGTGTAGTGGGTAACACCTCTGCCTTCTACGCTGTAGACTGGGGTTCTGTCCCCCACCAGGGCAGCGCCTACTATACCGATAAGAGTCCTTGGGCAAGACTCCCAACACCGCCTTCACCAGCCTGTGTAAAATTAACAAATTGTAAGTCGCTCTGGATAAGATAAATGCCTTACTAAGCCGTGACCACACCTTACTAAGTTGTGGCCATGCATTAGGATGATCTCATTCCCATGCCTTACTAAGCCGTGACCATGACTTAATTGTCCTGTTCCCATGCCTTACTACGTTGTGGCCACGCATTATTTATACAGGCTGTCACCAGCAGGACTCTATCTATCTGTCCCTCTTCCTCTCGGCTCCTCTATCTGTCCCTCTTCCTCTCAGCTCCTCTATCTGTCCCTCTTCCTCTCAGCTCCTCTATCTGTCCCTCTTCCTCTCGGCTCCTCTATCTGTGCCTCTTCCTCTCGGCTCCTCTATCTGTCCCTCTTCCTCTCGGCTCCTCTATCTGTCCCTCTTCCTCTCGGCTCCTCTATCTGTCTCTCTTCCTCTCGGCTCCTCTATCTGTCCCTCTTCCTCTCGGCCCCTCTATCTGTCTCTCTCCCTGTCAGCTCCTCTATCTGTCTCTCTTCCTCTCAGCTCCTCTATCTGTCTCTCTCCCTGTCAGCTCCTCTATCTGTCTCTCTCCCTGTCAGCTCTTCTATCTGTCCCTCTTCCTCTCGGCTCCTCTATCTGTCCCTCTTCCTCTCGGCTCCTCTATCGGTCCCTCTTCCTGTTCCTTTGCATGGTATCTCTCTCACCCCCACCCTACCCCGCTTTCCTACCCCTGACCCCTTTTGACCAGGCCACCATGGCTCATGCCATCACTCTTCTGTATTGGTGGTCTTCTGCCTTCCTGCTTTTTTTTGGCCTTTATATCCTGTTCCTGTCCCCCTCCTCCTTTTTGTGGTTGTCCTCTTTTTCTTCACAGATTCTTGTGGCTGCCCTCAGGCTGAGCAAGAGAACAGAAACTAATTGCATTTACTTAATTACTGTCCACCACTGATCACATCCGTATATCGTCGCTGTTCAAAGTAAACCACGTATCTCCATTTTTGTCTATTTTTTTTGTTTTTTGCATCATTTCAACACACCGGTTGTCCTTTACGTTGTGCCAAAATTTCATGATGCATGGACCAATAGAAATGCTCTAAAATCACCTGGACTCAATCCTTTTGCATTGACCTACATTAAAAGATAAGAGAGTTTTTGCCCTGTCCTGTGAAGTTACTATTTTGGAGATGCTTGTTTTTCATTGGCCAGCGATGATATATTAGCCTCTACATCAGGAGGTGTCTATCACTGTGTGTGTATTTGGGGGTCTCCCAATGGTTATATGATGTGCTTGCGTAATGCATTCTGGGTATTGTATTAAGAGAACACAGATGAACATAAAATGAAAATGATATAAAACCATGAGACCCAGTGAGACTGAGGGATGCAACACTGCACTACTAAACACCGCATCACACCTCCAATACCTTAAAGGCTAGTTTTAGGCTGGGATGTAAGGACAGCAACACACACAAGACAAAATCTGACTTACCCCC
This sequence comes from Pygocentrus nattereri, assembly GCF_015220715.1. Taxonomy (NCBI): domain Eukaryota; kingdom Metazoa; phylum Chordata; class Actinopteri; order Characiformes; family Serrasalmidae; genus Pygocentrus; species Pygocentrus nattereri. The sequence goes on along the minus strand of NC_051233.1, from coordinate 2,856,439 downwards.
ATCAACATTTGGGACCCTCATGCAGTTCCTGGACCCCCATCCACATCGATCGCTATAGGAAAGAAGTCGCAAAGCAGCTTGTTTGGGATTCACTGATTTACGTATACGCACCTATTCAGCCCACAACAGTTTAGCCCCGCCCACTCACTGAAGCTATAAGGAGTGTTTCAGCCCAGACTGCTTTTTAAAGGAGGCGCAATACAGCCAATCAGAACAGAGGTCATTTACAGAAATCAGTCTTAAAGGCACAGTAACAAAAACAGGTTGTTTGATTCAAAGGGACAAAAACTGTTTGGAAACACTCAAAAAATGAATTTGGACTGTTTTTGGCACATGGAACCTCAGATTTGTTGGACAGCTGGAGAATATGACAGTATAAAAATAACAACAATAATAATCATTTTAAATAATATAGCGCAGGTGATAAAACAGTTATAGACGAGATGAGTATTCATTTAGTATCAGAAGAAAATGACACATTAATTTAAAAGATATAAAAAAGTTTCTTTTAGCAAGGTGTACCTAATAAAGTCATTTTAACTACAGATAACTACAGATAACTAATAATACAGATTATTAATACAGAGGCCACGAGGTAGTTACAACTTTCTCAATTGTTATTTTAAGATAACAGGTTGACAATTTTGTTATGTTGAGATAACAAGATAATCTTGAAATAATGAGTTATTTGTCTTGTTATCTCAAGGTAAAAAGATGTTATCTTGAGACAATGAGTTAATTATCTTGATGTAACAAGTTATCTTATCGCAACATAAAATTGTCTGAAATAATGAGTTGCTTATCTTATCTCTAGATAAAAAAGATGTTATCTTGAGATGAGTTAATTATCTTGGGGTAACAAGTTACTTATCTCAAGATTTAAAAATGTTATCTTGAAATAACAAGTTACTTATCTCGTTCTCAAGATAAAAAATGTTATCTTGTGATAAGTTAATTATCTTGAGCTTATTTATCTTGTCATCTCAACATAATGAAGCTGTTAACTTGAAATAGTGAGATAATTGTTATCTTAAGATAAACATCCAGATAATTATGTGTAATTATAACAGCTCCTGGCCGCTCCAGGCCTGGATACTGAGTCATTACCTTTTGTTATCTCATACTTCTGAGATACTATGTGATTATTCTGAGATACCAAGTCATTATTTTGAGATACTAAGTCATTATTTTTTGATATTTCTTTATCCTGAGATCCATTTAAAGATCCATCTAAGCACGCAAATGATTCTTTGTGTTCGTGGTTCTGTATAAAACCGCTGTCTTTGCTAAAGAACCTCGAAGGACCGTTAATTTAGTGTACGGGGTCATTATTGCGCGATCTCTTACTTTAAAGGCGCGCATTTCGCTGAAATTCAGCTTCTTTATAAAGGATTAAACTTTTCCTTTGATCTGAACGCTTGTGTTATAGACCGTGTCCACAGGATGGCACTGCAGTCCAGATCTGACAGCGCAAAAAGTTTGCTTGTGTTGGATGTGAGAATCGATTCCTCTGATTCACTGAAAAGAACCAATTCACATAACCGATTCATTCACGAGTCGGATATCATTTGCGCAGAAAGCGAAGCGGGAATCAGACGGAGAGAGAGAGAGAGTGTGTAGAGAGAGTGTAGAGAGAGAAAGAGAGAGAGAGAGTGTGTAGAGAGAGTGTAGAGAGAGAAAGAGAGAGAGAGAGAGTGTAGAGAGAGTGTAGAGAGAGAGAGAGAGAGTGTAGAGAGAGAGAGAGAGAGAGCGCGTGTGTAGAGAGAGGGAGAGAGAGAGTGTAGAGAGAGAGAGAGAGAGAGAGAGAGAGAGAGAGAGAGAGCGCGTGTGTAGAGAGAGGGAGAGAGAGAGAGTGTGTAGAGAGAGTGTAGAGAGAGAAAGAGAGAGAGAGAGAGTGTAGAGAGAGTGTAGAGAGAGAGAGAGAGAGAGAGAGAGTGTAGAGAGAGAGAGAGTGTAGAGAGAGAGAGAGAGCGCGTGTGTAGAGAGAGTGTAGAGAGAGAGAGAGAGCGCGTGTGTAGAGAGAGGGAGAGAGAGAGAGAGAGCGTGTGTAGAGAGAGTGTAGAGAGAGAGAGAGAGAGCGTGTGTAGAGAGAGGGAGAGAGAGAGAGAGAGCGTGTGTAGAGAGAGTGTAGAGAGAGAGAGAGAGAGCGTGTGTAGAGAGAGGGAGAGAGAGAGAGCGCGTGTGTAGAGAGAGGGAGAGAGAGAGAGAGAGAGAAAGAGAAAGAAAGAAAGAGAAAGAGGGGGATTTACAGACGGGACACGGACAGCCGAAAGGAAAAGTGGAGGATAAAGTCCAGCAGAGGTGAGTGCGAGCGGAGCACCGTCCGGCCGGTCTGCAGTGGCCGGCGGAGCACCGTCCGGTTCACAGCTGCGTTTTTCACGTGGCGCTGTTGTTTGGACTTCAGGCTCGGTTTGGACGCGGCTGAAGTCGGTTTCTTGTTCGCCAGCGTCTTGTTCGATCTTCCCGTTCCACCTTAAATGGTGCAGCACTTCCATTCCGGCGCGTCACCGCTTAAGGTGGAACGGGACAGTTTGAATAAGAAGCTGCTCCAAGTAGCTCGTGTGGGGTCTTTCATTCATACTGTAAGGGGGGTCTATTACACAACAAGCGCGCGTGCGGTTTTAACCCACCAGTGTCCGTGTATGAGATTTTGCATTACTCTGGTTTCTAAGTTGTCTAGTCTGGTTGAATCAAAGAAATGCGTGGCCACGACTAAGTAAGGCATGGGAACAAGATAAATAAGTCATAGCAGCAACATAGTAAGATCTTGATGCATGGCCATGACTTAGTACGGCATGATCTCGTACCCAGTCGTGGCCACAGCTTAATTATCTCGTTCGAATGCCTTAATAAGTCGTGGCCACGGATTAACATCATGTTCCCCTGTGTTAGTAAGGCGTGGGCACACGTTACTTTTATTTATACAGGATGTCACCCGCAGCATCTGAGTAAATGATTCAAACTGGTCAAACGTTTGAGCTTAAAAAAAGGGAAATTTATCACTTAATTCATCGTAAAATTCAGTCTTTTGGTCGCGTGGCGTTATGAAAACGAGAGCTGGAGGTGAGAGAAGCTCTGTAGGTCTTACATGTATGACATTTGGCTGGCGCTCTGATCCAGAGCGACTTACAATTTGATCGTTTTACCCAGGAAGGCCAAGGTGGTGTTGGGAGTCTTGCCCAAGGACTCTTATTGGTATAGTGTAGGGTGGTTACCCAGGTGGGGGATTGAACCCCAGTCTACAGCGTAGAAGGCAACGGTGGTATCCACTACACCAACCACTGGTCTCGTATTGTGCCAGATGTTCCTTGAATTAGCTAGTGAAGCTGCACTGTAGCTCTGGCTTCAGCAGGTCAGCCGCTGGACTGGCGGCTCACAGAAACAAGTAGAGGCCTGCCGTGTGTCCATTATATCCTCCTTTCATCTCTTCTCTTTCATTGCTTCTGCTCCTCTTCCTTTCTGCTCTTCTCCTCGGTTCCGTTCCTTTCTGTTCTGTTCTACGCGCTCACTTAAAGGGCCCACAGCCTGCATCTTTCCCCTCTTACTGCGGGAACGTCGAACTCAACCACGGAAAAGGCCCTATAAAAACATTTCACCAAATCCGAGGGCCACAGGACGCCTTTGTTTTGTTTCATTTTTAATTGACATTTTTCTATAAAAACCGAACTGACCACTGTTTATTCAAAAACAACGCAAAGATTTCAAATATCAAAATTTAAATGTCTCAATCCTAAAAATGAGGTCAGCTCAACTCATAATGATGTCGTAACTGATTACATGGCTTTTCTTGAGTTGACTCAACTTGAGGACGCCAGAGTTCACACAGCTCAAACTTCTCAGGTGAGTCAGAAGTTCTCTTATTTCTCAGCTCTGCGTCTCTGTTTGGTAAATAAAAGAACTTGTTTTAATTTTTTTTATATACTCAGCTGCCGCAGCAGCCAGGACTCTTTCCATCACACACTCTAAACATTCCTAATCTTGGCTAACACTTACGGATGGCTGTGGCATCACTGGGGCTTAAACTCACAACCTCTGGGGTGATGGTTTAGTCCACCGCATCGTCTCATGTGGTGCAGCTGTCTAATAAATCACCCCGACACCAGGAGGTTGTGAGTTTGAATCCCAGCAATGCCACAGCTGTTCATATCCAGAAGTCCAAGAGGAAAGTATGCCGGATGGGAGTGTGTGATAGAAGGAGCGCCAGCTAGTGGAGAAACTGAGTAAAACACACACTCAGTTTTGTTTATCTAACTGAGCTGCAGACCCAGAAACAGCAGCAGGGACTCAACTAAGAAGTTTGAGCTGTGTGAATTCTGGTGTCCTCAAGTTGAGTCAACTCAAGAAAAGCCATGAAATCAGTTAGTAAATCGTTGTAAGTTGAGCTGACCTCTCATTTTTTACAGAGTATCTCCCGTGAAGGCCACTAGGACACACGTGGATCCTGTAAGAGTCAGTTCAGCAACAGTTTGACTGCTCCGTAGTGAACGCAGACCTTAGCTGCACGTTCCTCATTTGTGGCCAGCGGGAAGAGCAGGAGCAGAGATGACCTTTAATTAAGAAGTCAGGAGGAAAAGCGAGGAAACACAGTCAGTAGCACAGAATGCATCTGCCTGCTGTGCCAGTGAGGAAGCAATATCCCTGCCTGTCCGTATTCACCCGTCATTAGGACTTTAAAGTAGTTACGGTGGATATTTTTAGCTTCAGCCAGAGAGAATGACAGCGTTGTTCGGAGTCCTTCTCATGTTGTGTTTATGGCAGCAGAGCTTCGTGCTTCCTCTGATTTCAAGGTTTATGTACTTGTGCCAGTCCAGAGTTATTACTTTCCAAAATAGCCCAGACAAGTCCGCCGCACCGGCAGCGCACACTGTAATCGTACAGAGCGTTTACAGACCCTAGCTGTGTCCCGATTCAGGGGCTGCATCCTTCAGAGGCTGCATTTGAAGGCCGATTGCGTCACAGTGGCGCGATTAGACTGTCCGATTTCGAAGGCTCCTTCATATGCGTCCTTCTTTTCCACGGCAACAAAGGTTCCGACCTTCTCCAGCCAACACATTCCGAGGTAAGGATTCAAGAACGTGCCGGCGTCAGCACAGAAGCGAACGGCGGCTGAAGAGACACTTTAAATATTTGGACTGGGTTTAAACTGAGGCGAAGAGATAATGACACACATGCTAAAAAACAACCCAATCGCATCAGTGAATCCAATAACTGCCCAAATTCAGAGTCAGACAGTAATCAGATTTCTGCTTTGCAACCAGCCAGTAAACTCAAAGAAGATGACGTGACGTAAACGTAAAACTCAAACTTCACGGCGTTTTTTTAACATCACGCCACTTTAACTAAAGATGTGAACATGCATCATTTAGAAGAAGAAGAATATTTAAATCCTTCATTTTGTGTTTGGTTTCAGCATCACTCCAAAAGTGCTCGCTTATTTCCGGTACCGCCGTCTGTTTTCCGGTACCGCCGTCTGTTTTCCGGTACCGCCGTCTGTTTTCCGGTACCGCCGTCGGACTGAGAAACCTGAGAGAAATCAGAGTACGAGCTCACAGCACTGAGGAATCTGGATACTGAGCTAAACTCCAGCCTCTTTATTGTGTTAATTGGATTACTAGCGCGTGGTGTGGTGTTTGTGTGACCATTTGAATAATCCGATCACTGCAGAAATCTGATTACGATCAGATTATTGAGTGCATGTAAACGCACTCGCTAGCCGGCGGAGAAGCATCTCCAGCTCAATTAATTAAAAAAATAATAAATCAAACAAAAGTCAAAGTTTCTGGCTCCATCTTTAAAGGAGCTTGACAAGAGCAGCGTTTCACGACTCAGCGGTCAAGCAAATCTGATCTTTTCAAATCCAACCTGAGCCACTTTTTATATGTGGTCCTAGATTGGATGCGTATCATAGCACCATCACTCAGCGTTACCATGGCAGCAGCGCCAAACAGCCGTCAAAGCCTGTAAACGGTGGAAAAGCAGCTCATCACCTTTTCCTCCTCCGTCTGGCTCTAATAATGAAGCTGAGAGCTGATCAGAGTTAATGATCTTCTCAGCGAAGCTCGTTCTGCTCGTTAGTTTGTGCTGATGATGCAGTGATTCAGTCACGTGACGTTACTGAGCAGGAGGAGCTCATGAGGGTCAGTTCAGGCCGGGTTCATCACATTAATGACCGATTTGAATCACTGACCTATACGAGTGTGAACCATCGAGTCAGAGAGGTCGGATCTGAGCGGTCCCAAAAACTCTGTTGTTACAGCGCAGTCCCTGTCTGTCTGATGGCAGCCGTTCAGATGAGAAGTGGAAGACGCCTGATGAAAATGAAGTTGAGTGCTGAAGCTAAATAGACAGAAAGGGTTATCAGATAGCTCTTTTATGCCAACAAGACCTTTTAAAAAGAAATTAATATTTAAACGGAGCGCCAAACGTCCCACGCTTGAGAAACGAAAAAAGCCAAGTTGTCCCCAAACTTTTGATGTACAGCGTAAATAAACAATGCGATGAAAAGCGAGAAAAGCCTCGTGCAATCTGTCGCCGTCCGGCTGGACCCCTTCTCTGTTGTCATTTAATTTAAAGGCCGTTACGCAATGACTCGCTCGCATCCCCAGGCTGTCCCGGCAGTCTGTCACTGGCTTATTTGCCCCGGGCCTCTCTGGAGCTGTGGGACACGAGAGATCAGTTCTGCTACAACAGACTCTGCAATTACAGTAATCATTAGAACAGCAGACAGATGACTGAGCAGGATAGGACTGACCTTTGATCATAAGCATGTTGAGTGTAGATCTCTTAGCAATTTGGCCCACAGTTAAAGTTCCACAATTTTCCCTTCGTTCCAAACGGATCAGCCAGGACAGCTTTGGTGTCTGAAGTTTCTTTAGTTTTGCACTTGAGCTGCGCAGCTAATGTAGTTAAGAAGAGAAGTATGCCCCACCAATTAGCATGGAGCAAACTGTGGACTAAGGCCCAGTCCCATTTCTTATTATTACCCCTACCTCTTGTTTTCGAGTGTCACCCTAACCCCTTGTTCCTGAGCTACAGGGCAGTGGTTGAGATCTTCCCTCTGAAACGAGACCCTCAAATAAAAACAGCATCACTTCATTATCAGCTACTAGCGCCGCTCTGTAGGCGACCCTGCCCGTCTGCAGGGACAGCAGAGGAGGGGAAAGTTCAGCTCCTCATCACTCGCCTTCAAAGAGGGGGGCAGTTATTTATTATCACCCCCCCTAATTCTTCAGTGATGTGAAGCTGAAGCTTAGATATTCTCCAGATTCTTAAATGGAGCAGCAGGTACATTCTGGCGCTTCAGGCCTCAGAACGGCTGGGCTATTTAAGGTGGAACGGGAAAGTTAGTTAACTAGCTACTGAGACATTCGCATGATATTAGTGATTTTTTATGCTTGTTATGAAGAAAAATGATCAAAAAACACTGAAACAGCCTTAAACCAAGATAAAACGGTGGTTATCATTTCGACAAGTGTGTGTTTGGCTCCAGCACTGCTCTGAAAGGATCTCGTTGCTGTGTTAAACACAGCTCGCTGTTTCCAGGACAAATGTCTGTTTTTGAACAGGTGCAGATGGAAAAGGAAAGAAATCAGTTGGGGGTTAGGCGTCTTGCTCAAGGACACCTCAGTCATGGCCTGTCAGTGCTGGGGATCGACCCGGCAACCTTCCAGTCACAGGGCCAGTTCCCCATCCTCCAGCCCACACCTGCCCCCTATGACCAACTACTCAATATTTCATCATTTACCAGTCTGTGTGAGATGACTTAACGACTCTGCACAGTTTAAGGCAAATGTATGACGATTTAGGCTTTAAGCTTCCATTGTTTACGAGCTACATGTTTGCCTTATACCCCGCGACGCTGACGGAGAAGCGGCTTAGAAAATGGATGGATGGATGGATGTTTGCCTTATAGTTCCAGTTCAAAACTCAAAAAGGCAAATCTCAGACACTCCACATGTCTTGGCCACATTTAGGATGAGGTGGTTCAAATCCGATTATTTATTTATTTATTTATTTATTTATTTATTTTCAACCAGCACTCAAAACTTCGACAGTTCCGACATGACTGTGTGGTGAGTTGTACCGGACGGTCTTATCACACACATACTCAGTGCGGTAGCACTCGCCTCATAAATATGATCATTGCAACTTCCTTTCGCTCATAGTGGCTCGAAAAAGACTGCCGGTGAGTCACCCTGCAGGAACGTGTGGGATCTAGCCCCGTTATAAGTGGAGGGCACCGGACGCGAGTTAAACATTGACAGGTTTGATGGTCGACTCATAGCAATGTGTGCTGAAGGCAGATTTACAAGCAGGGAAACGCCGCGCTGTTCCTCTGCCTCCGAGCTGCTTCGTTTAACTGGTCATAAAAAACAAGTGCTGCGAGCTCGGAGTTCCGGCGTTAGTGTCCATCTCGAACCTCCCGATCCGTTTCGCTTTGATTCTTTAGGAAACGTTCAGCAGCAGCAAGGTCCCAGAATATCTGTTTCTTCTTTAGTCCTGTTAAAAAAGCAGTGCAGGGACGCCGATCAGGCATAAAACTGACCACCTCCTTGTTTCTACGCTCACTGTCCACTTTATCAGCTCCACTGACCGTATAGCTGCACTCTGTAGTTCTACAGTTACAGACTGTAGTCCATCTGATACTCTGATACTCTGTTACCCTGTTCTTCAGTGGTCAGGACCCCCATGGACCCCCACAGAGCAGGTACTATTTGGGTGGTGGATCATTCTCAGCACTGCAGTAACACTGACGTGGTGGTGGTGGTGTGTGAGTGTGTTTTGTGCTGGTGCGAGTGGATCAGACACAGCAGAGCTGCTGGAGTTTTTACTTTTGCCAGTGCAGTTGAATCGTAACTTTCAGATCGACGCATTACTCTTAATCAAAAGCCGTTACTCTCTTTATCTCCTCGTGAAAACCAGGTTATAACCGATGGTGCCCTGAGTATTGATGTCCAATTTATCTGCTTTTACATCAAAACACTGGCGTGGCATTTGCATTGTGCCGTTTAGCCGATGTGGAATGCCTGTTTGCGCTGGGAATGGTAGGCAGCCTCTGGCAGCAGTTTCCTTCTCCTCGTGGGACAACAGCAGCTGCCTGACCATGCAATTCCCTCTTGGGGCGGTGGTTTTGTTGCTGGCGGCGATGCTGGAGACAGGCCAGGGCACGTGAGCGTGTCGTTGTGACACGAGGGGAAGACTTTTTCTGAGCACTGCCGGGAGCAGGTTTAATGCATTATAGTCCACACAGTGCTCTCATCATGTAATCCAGCTCTGATCTCTCTCTCTCTCTCTCTCTCTCTCTCTCTCTCTCTCTCTCTCTCTCTCTCTCTCTCTCTCTCTCTCTCTCTCTCTCTCTCTCTCTCTCTGTCTGTCTGTCTGTCTGTCTGTCTGTCTGTCTGTCTGTCTGTCTCTCTCTCTCTCTCTCTCTCTCTCTCTGTCTGTCTCTCTCTCTCTCTCTCTCTCTCTCTCTGTCTGTCTCTCTCTCTCTCTCTCTCTCTCTCTCTCTCTGTCTGTCTGTCTGTCTGTCTGTCTCTCTCTCTCTCTCTCTCTCTCTCTGTCTGTCTCTCTCTCTCTCTCTCTCTCTCTCTCTCTCTCTCTCTCTCTCTCTCTCTCTGTCTGTCTGTCTGTCTGTCTGTCTGTCTGTCTCTCTCTCTCTCTCTCTCTCTCTCTCTCTCTCTCTCTCTCTCTCTCTCTCTCTCTCTCTCTCTGTCAGGCAGGCTGGTACTCGCTTAGTGCTTGATGGTGTGTTTATAGCACAAGGGTCAGCAAACCACAGCCTGAACTTTCCTACATGGCCTGCAGCTCCTCTTTGTGCACCACATCCTCTTGGAATTCCCTCCACTGGCTGTCAGTCATAACTGCTGCACATAGACCTAAACCTGCATCTTGTATGCGCTGTAGGGCTGCAACAAACAACTGCTTTTAATAGTCGAAGATTCTTATGATTATTGAAACGAATAATCTATTATTCAGATTATCCATCGCTCAATTAGCAAATAACTCCGTTACAGCTATCGGCTTCTAAATTTAGCTTCAGGTCATTTTATGCATTTGCTAACTAACACTAGCCACTTTTACGTGAAGCCTAATAACCCATTAATAATTTGACTAATAGCTCGATCGGAATAAAATACGTCCGATTGAGGCCATTCGAAATACAGTTCTTATCCGACTGTACGAGGTGGGTTCAACACGGCGGAGCAGAAACTGGTCTGTAGAGGAGACGAAGTTCACGCTCTGATCTTTAAAAGACGGCGGTGGGACGGACGTCCAGCTTATGTGTCTCAGAGCACGACGTCTTCCTCTCGGCTTTAATAAGGACGTGTGAAGGACGTTTTCCTGAGTCTGACGTCATTTTAAAGCAGTTAAAAACACAAGCACTGCTCACTGCTGCTCATCTCACTGTGACTGGACCTCACGTGATCCTGGTTGTCATGGTAACGTCTACACTAAGCGGTTCTCTACGCATGCACGTCATTTTGGATCAGATTACTTGTAGTGGCTTTTTGCTCAGCTCTTTCCCGGCAGTTAAGCAGAGTGTTAGGCTATGGTCACATTACAAGCCTCTTTCTTTATGTAAAAACTATGAAAAGGCTCTGTCCATTCACTAAAAGGTTCTTTAGGGAACCAAGGTTGTTCTTCTGTGGCATCACTCCACAGAATCCTTTTAGCTTCAAAACTAGAGTATGGAACCACTGAGAAGGCCGAGAAGTGATGTAAAACCAGGCTCCTCCATTCAATCACATTAACCCAGAACGGCATCGAGGGCGTTTTACACAGCTGGGCCTCGGACCACCCCTGAAAGAGGCTTTTCACAGAGGCCGCATCCATCCGGCTGTATGGCTGCAGGGCAGTTCGGCTCCATGGCCAGCCCAGACGGCCTCAGGCTGCCATAAACTGTGGCTGTGAGTTATTTCCGAATGTTTCTCGTCCCTCTCTCTTCCTTGCTCTTGGTTTATCGGTTGCTATGACAGCAGCAATTTCAATTTGAGTGCTCAGTGAAAAATAACCGCTTCCTTTGTAAACGTTTAAAATCAGGCTGGTTTGGAGCACCAAGATCATGTAGTGAATGATGTCCGTGTTGAACGTCGTAATGTATTTACAGAAAGAAAATATGGTCTGGCGGAGTTTTAATGCGGCGTATTCGTTCATGGAGCAGTGATATATAAATCTAAGCTGGCTGACCTCAGACCGGCCTTAACCAGAGTGAGTTCTGTCAAACAAAAACAGGCAGTCAAAATAAATAATACAAAGGCTTGATCTGATATTTTTAGTTTCATCACTAGTCTCACTTATAAGAGGAAGCGGTCTGATGGACAGACTCATTTACATGCAGCTTTTTATATTTTTATAGCTTTTCTTGTATCTTTTTCCAGTTTCTTGGCCTCTTTAAAAAAGGCTATGCATGGTTTGTTGTTGGCCCTTTTTTAAAACCCTGTTTACGCAATTAATCGTATTTAAAAAAAAAAAAAAGGCCCGTGATCAATAGTGCCGGCCCTCGTCTGAGTGTAGTGTTGTTCCGCTCCAGCCGCGCAGGGATCCGGTCACGAGCCTCAGACACACATCGAAGCTGATGCCAGATCAACAGCCCTCTGTGTGGTCCTCATAAAGCTTATTCAAGCTCGGCTGAGACGTGCCTCGCAAAATCCACAGCGCAGAATCTCCCCGCCCGAACGAACACAGCGTTAAACCGGCACAAGGAACGTGTTTAAATCCCACAGTTCCCAGCCACACTGCCACCCAGGAGCTGTGCTTCCTTTTCAGGGAGTCTTAAAGCACATAGACTGTTACACCCAGATGACTTCTGTGAAAATTTTATATGGGAATCAATTGACGATATAAGGTCTAACATAACCCAGAGGCTCCTCACACATAATGACAGTCATAATAAATGACTATTTATGGCAGGCTTGTCCATTTCAGCCTCAGGAATCTGGCCAGAATCTCCTGTCCATACACATCGTTCTAAAACAGCAGTCTGCGGTCGGTTGTTTTGCGTGTCAGTCTATTGGCTCTTCCTGTCAAAGTAGGTGGTTCTTGGCTGTGTTGAGCATCGGACCCCCATGATGGGCAGCAGTCTGGCTCGCAAGACTAAAACAAAGTAGGTGAGGAATGAACGTGTGCGTATGTGTTTGTAAGGGCGTGTGATCCGCCCTCCGTCACGGTTGAGTGCCGTTGTAGGGGTTTCCTCTCGAGCAGTGTATAGCAGTAGCCTACGGGCCATGCTTGTGGAATTTTTACAGCGTTCCAGCCCAGTTGTTCACATTCCCGCATATGGTAATTGGTGATCTGTTCACAGCAGACAATGAGTGGAAGTCTTACAGAAAGAAAGGCCCACCATTGTCATGTAGGATCACCGCTTGAAGCTGTTTATTGCCTTTAACTTTACCACACCCAACAAGTCTTTGGCTTTTGCCCTTTAACTTATCAAAATCTGCGCCAGAGTGCTTAGAATTAGGCATTTTATGTCCAATTTACGGGCAAGATGGTAACAATGTCTGTGAATATGCTCATGTTCGAGTGTATAATATAATAAAATATAATATAAATGAAAGTGCAGACTCACTTGCTCTGCCTTAAGTTTTAGCTCAGCTATAGCCGGTTTTCTCGCATCTCTGGCAGGAAACTTTTGAAGAAAACTTTAATGGTTTCTTGTAAAATGTCAATCAACGTTCAGTTTTTGACAAGGCTGAAGTCGCTTGGCAGTGGCCAGTTTCTCGTTCAGATTTTCCCGTTCCACCTTAAATGGTCTCTGAGGTGCCAGAATGTAACTGCTGCACCATTTAAGGTGGAACAGGAAAACTTGAGCCAAATTACATTTTTTTCTTGATTTTTTTTTTAAAAGTGGAAAAAAGTTAACACGCACTACAGTGGTCAGCAGCCTAACAGGTCAGGCCAGTGCAAAAAATGAAGATTGAAAAACTTGAAAAACTGGGAGAAATACGCCGTAGACGGGTGTCGGCTGGAACCGTGAAAGAATGCATTCCTGTCACATTCAGAATTAAACTCATTCAAATGGAGATTCGCTTTGGCTGTTATCAGTACCTGGCTGATGTTTTGAGTGTCGGGGGTTGTGTTGTCTCAGTCTTTTAAAGTTAACCCTCGTGTGTGGTGATGTCTGCATTGTTGTTTTTTAAATGAATGCAGCCACAATAATTCATGTAAAAATACCAGATGTTTAAAATATCACAAGTGTCCAGAGTAGGGTTCTCCTTTAGCAGCTGTAGCCAGTCAGCAGCCTGTCTATGTTCTCCACTCTCACACACAGACACACACACTAACAGCAGGCCATGTAGGAGGAGAACAGAGTGAAGGACACAGCACCTCCACACTTTTACCCCCCGCAGGTTCAGCCCAACACCACGTGTGTAGTATAAGTGTGTGGGGGGTGAACAGAGTGAAGCTCTGAAAATGGGTTATTTTATATGTTCTTCACAGAAAATGAGCAAAGACCAAGAATCTGAGGCTGAAATAATAATAAACCACATCATTTTTTATTTTGGTAAACACTGAAAACGGGTCCCACAGACCTGAACACCACACAAGGGTTGAGTCAACTTCTGTCACTTTTGAGTCAAAACCAACCAGCATAAAGGAACAAAACAGCGCACAGCAGACGCACTGCTATATTTGTCGGTTGCTCGTTTTCTGGTGTATCTTTATCACTTCAAATGAATATTCTAGCACATAATGACACCGTGGGCCTCTGGCAAGGTGCGCACATTCAAGGATGAAACTGAGTGTGTCTGCTGTTAAAATCCAGCGAGTTATAGACTTTCAAGTCAGATGAGAGAAAAGAAGAAAGTGTTTTCTGTTTTTTTAAGTTTGGTGTAGCAGTTTTGTAGCATACACCGGTAGATGTTCCATGCGTTTCTCTAGGTTGTACTTCAAAGCGTTCATCATTAGGTTCTCTCTCTCTCGTCACGTTTACATGCAGTCTAATCATCCATTAATGATCCGACTAATAGCTCAATTGGAATAGTCGAGTCCAATTGAGGCCATGTGGAATACAGTTCCTATCCAACTGATCGAGGTTCGTAATCCTGTAAATAATCCATTAAATAGAAGAATAATATCCGTGTAAACGCCTGTATCCGATTACATTCCCTATCAGAAAGTTTCAGTCCGTTCTGCATGAGCGTCGCGTCACAGTGAGAGTTTATACCGTTCAACACGGCGGAGCAGAAACTGGTCTGCAGAGGAGACGAAGTTCATGCTCTGATCTTTAAAAGACGGCGGTGGGACGGACGTCCAGCTTATGCGTCTCAGAGCACGACGTCTTCCTCTCGGCCTTCTTTAATAAGGACGTGTGAAGGACGTTTTCCTGAGTCTGACGTCATTTTAAAGCAGTTAAAAACACAATCACTGCTCACTGCTGCTCATCTCACTCTGACTGGACCTCACATGATGCTGGTTGTCATGGTAACTAAGCGGTTCTCTGATCAGATTGGCAAAATTGTTTGCATGTAAACACAGTCTCTGTTAGTCAATCAGCAAACAATATACTGGGTCAGTATCGGCCTGACCTTATTTAACCTGACCCACATTTAATACCGTTTCTATGTCACAGTCATTATTATTCATTTCTTATTATCAGTTTGTTTATTTTTGTATTTCTTTATTTTCTTTCACAAACCCCGTTTCCAAGAAAGTTGGGACATTGTGGACAATGATGTGCAAATGACTCGGTCTCTATATTTAATTGAAAACGTTGAAACTGAGAAATTGTATTTTTTTTTGTTGTTTTTTTTTTATTAATATTTAATATTAATTAGTTTTTTGTACAAACAGAGCTCCACTTAAACAGGCCGGTTATGCTCAGTTTTAAATGAAACGTGTAGATGGTGAGTTCTTTAAGTACAGATGAAATTCACGCTCAGAAAAGTGCATTGTGACATAGTTCATCTAAATTATAATGAAATATTGTCATATTGCCCAGCCCTAATTGGCGCAACCCTATTTAAAGTAAGCAAGTTTTATCCCGTTACTCAGCTTGCAGAAACATTTGACACTTTACTTAACCCCTTAACATGAACCTGTTGGGGGTCCACGCTCCCATTCTTCATGCTTACAACTTAATAATAAATGATTTTGCGTTCATTTCCATGCAACTGAGAAAAGAATGAAAAAGCCATAGAAGATAAAGGGGGTTAGTTATGCTATGATTGTGCTGATTGTGCATTAAAACACACAGAGTACAGAATCGGGTTTTATGCCAGAATATTGGTTCTTTTTCGGAGGAGTCATAAATCTTTTAAAGGCACTTCCCGCTGAAAGCTTTTGCAGCTTTTGTAGAAAATGGGAACATTGCTGCGTAAACTTTTCCACAGACAGTACTGGCTTATGTTATTCGTGTAATAAGAGCTATTACACGTTTTAATCATTATTTGTTACTATAGTGATTACGTGCATCTTATGTGGTACTATATCTCTGCTGTTGGATCAAAACCTCGTATCTCCAGAATGGCAACTTTACAGGAGAAGGAAAAAACTTACTCCACTTCTAATGGAAGTCAATGGAACCAGACATATTTACATGTCATTCTGGGCCTTTTCTTCTGGTCAGTTCTTTATGAAATGTGCACGCAATGAAAAGGACAACAGGCGTCTTCAGTTTATGTCGAAAACTGAAAAATAGAGACACGAGGTTTTGTTCCGACTGCAGCGATACGTGGGTATAACTACAGCGTACTAGATGATGTCCTACGACTACCAATTACACTGCTTTCAAGTCATATGTACTTAGTTTGTGGACACAGATTAAGCTTAATCGTTGGTGTTTTACCATTAACCTCTTAAAACCTCAGGCTTGTTACATCGTAAGACTTCTTAGTAATTACATAATTACTCTTATTCGTAAGTTCCATAAGTTCTTAACAGATTTTTACGTTTACGTTTATGACGTTTGGCAGAATAGGGCAGAGTTTATGCAGAGCATCTTACAAGTGAGGTATTGTTAGGAGTCTAGCCCAAGGATTTGTGTTAATATAGGATTGTGTTCTTGCCCGAGCAGCTAGATCGCTGATTCTCAAAGGTTCTTGAGGTTCCACCTCAAGGCTCAACAAGAAAGCAAAACTCAACGTTTTTTCCTCAAAAATGTCATTTATGGGAGATTTTCAACGCAGTGAAATGTGGGGGGGGGGCTACTCTTGCAATATGTGATGTGTGTCAGTGAACATGAAATATCAGCAGAATATTGGTGCAAGTGGACAACTGAAGGGTCAGGTGTTTCTAGAAAGTTTGAGGTGCACTGTTATCGTGGGGCTTGTATTAATGTTGGATTAACTGTCTGAAAACATCTCATATTTCTTTTTTAATGTTAAGTCAATGATTTTTTCATTGGTTTTTATGACAAAGTGCCATCTCACGCCGACTACTGACCACTGGCTCCACCTCGGTATATGTCCAAGGACCACCAAGGGGTGCTTTGCGGCCCCCAAAGAGAAACCCTGGTCTAGGCTTAGGCTCTGAGTCTGAGAAACTGGTCCATTCTGGAAATAATCCATTCAAATGGTTGACAAAAACAATTTCCTTGATGGCCTGGTCACTTTAACATAAACGTAACACCTTTATATACATTTTTGTTTACTGTACGAATTTGAAAGAGTAAGTAAATGAAATTAAGGACCATTAGCAGTTTTATTTTAGCTGTTCTTTGAGCATCACTGAGGACTTTGTGTCGTTTCTGTAGATCAGTGCAGAGAGAGAGAGAGAATGAGGATAAACCTGTCAAACTACCCAAAAAGATTAAATTTACTTCCTCACTCCGGCTCCAGCACTTCCGTAAAACCAGCCAGTCAGTCTTCTTTTAGTATGTCTGTCCAATGTGGGAGGCAAATCCGGCCACAAAAGAAATTAAAACAATAAAAACAATCAAATGTAAATGCAGACCTCTTTTTGCCCTTTATTTTTCCAAACATCTGGGCAAATATCCTGACAAAATTAAAATGAAATGAAATGCCTACATCTGCAAGTTGATTTTTCACATAAGCACAAGTCATTTGTGACAAAAATTAATTTTAAACGGCTATTTGTGTTTAGTTTTAGTCGTTATTTTAGTGTTTCATGGCCGAATCTAACATGGAAAAGCCGTTTGGTCTGACCGTGTTCGGTCTGATGTTCAGTCCGAGGAACAACGCTGCTCTGACTCTGAGGTCTGAGGTTGTCCTAAAATGCACCCGTAGCCCCACCTAGTGTTAATTAACATCTCGCTGTTGTTAGAAGAGGGCGGCACGGTGGCGTGGTGGGTAGCGCTGTCGCCTCACAGCGAGGAGGGCCTGGGTTCGATTCCCTGGCCGGGCGACCGGGGTCCTCTCTGTGTGGAGTTTGCATGTTCTCCCCGTGTCTGCGTGGGTTTCCTCCGGGTTCTCTGGTTCCTCCCACAGTCCAAAGACATGCAGTCAGGCCAGTTGGACATGCTAAATTGCCCCTAGGTGTGAGTGTGTGAGTGACTGTCTGTGTTTGTCTGTCTGCCCTGCGATGGACTGGCGACCTGTCCAGGGTGTATCCTGCCTTCCTCCCGAAGACTGCTGGGATAGGCTCCAGCATCCCCCCCGCGACCCTAACGGAGAAGCGGCTTAGAAAATGGATGGATGGATGGATGGATGTTGTTAGAAGAAAACCTGGTATCTCCAAAACTTACAGAAGAAGGGGAAAAAAACATAAATTACTTTTAATGTAAGTCAGCGGAACCAGACAGTCATTTTTAAGCTGTTTATTTTAGTCCAATCATCATGAAATTTACACACAGTGTAAAGGGCAACAGGCATTTTCAAATGATATCAAAAACTGAAAAACTGCAAAAATAGAGGTACGAGGTTTTGTTCCGACAGCAGCGATATATTTGCATGTTGGTCAGTTTGAAAACGAAAAAGCAAAGTGGGAAATGAACTGTAAATCTCCAGCAGGTGGCGCTGATGTTCGTTTGCATTTGCCTTTTTATTCTGACACTTAAAGCGCATCAACGCGGAAAACCGAATCCCAAACTATGACTTTGTCGATTTATTAACCCTAACCCTGTTTTCATTTTGCCAGATACGCAGCCCATTGCTGTGAAAAAGGAACGTAAACGCTGCATTTTGATTTTAGTTTTGACACGTATTCTGCATTTCATGAAGAAAAGCCAAAGTGAAGCTTGGATTTTCTGTTCTCTGTTAGCTTTTCCATGTTAGGTTCGGCCATGAAACACCAGAGTAACAACTAAAATGAAACGGCAAAAAGCCTAAATTGCAAATGTAGGCATTTCGTTTTAATTTTGGTAGGAATGTTTGGAAAAAGAAACGGCAAAAAGAGGTTTGCATTTACATTTTATTGTTTTAATTTTAATTTCTTTTTTGGCTGGAATCTGGAGTCAGTCAGATTTCATGAGGTGAAGACTGACCAGGGTTGAAGAGTGCCCTGTGTTAATGTCAGCTCCAGCCAAGTACCGGATAATGAATGTTTGGTCTCCATGCCGTGTCTGATCTTTGATCTGAATGTATTGGCCCATGTTGAATGTATTGGCCCCTCTCCATCCACTCCCTTTTTCCCCCCAACAGCCATAAGCAACAGGCATCAAAGACATAAATCTTCATCTACATGGCAACGAAGATCAGTGGAGGTCTTTTACAAACGTTTGGCGGAGTCATCACCTCTGCGGTGTGTTTGTTATAAGAAACTGACCGTCTGGTTCCAGAGCGAATACATGTTGCCCGCCAAACTTGGTGTCATCTTAAACTTTGATAAGCAAACTCATATCAAACCAGTAGAGCTGCTTTAGCTGCATTGACCTTTAAGCAGCCAGGCTTTGTAAAGCAGCAGAGAAGAAACACAATAGGGGGAAAACGTTAATTTAAGCAAGTCCCTTTAAACATTTCTTCCTCACTGGCTGTAAACAAACTCATAAAGGTGAAGCAGCAGTCAGGGGACTGTATTTGATGATATAACTGTCTTTATTTTTGTGCTTTTGCTGTTTAACATAGGCGAGTTAGCCAGCTTGCTTACTGCTAGGTTAGCTGCATGACTAAGCACTGCTGCACACAGTAGTTACCCCACTGCCACCAACTAAACCAGTTACCACTTTTTTTCTAGAACTAAAAAAAAAACTACGAAGTTATTTAGGAAATGATCTGGTACAGATGTTTTCTTGCGTTCTCTTACTGTGTGTGTCTGGCGAGTTAGCCAGTTTGCTAACTGCACCGAATTGGAACTGTTTTCATTGTCCGGTCCTGGTCATGCTCGTTTGGCAAGGGGATGCAAACTGCAAGAGAGGCTGCTATTTAAACAAATGTGTGAATAAATGAATGAATGCAAATGGCAGTCCTGGACGGTTCTGGACTGCTGAGTTGAGAGATGCCCTTAAAGCACCTGACAGTTTCTGCATTAGCTGGGCTCGTTAGCATATGGCTAAGGTAGCATGCCAGCTGTTCCTAGCATCATTGAATCTGATGCTGTTCTCTTGTATTGAGCTTTTGAAAAGATTTGTCAGGAAACGACTAAAGCAGACAGTTTTGGCTGATTCTGGCTTTCCTGCTCGATTGTAGGTCAACTACTGGGCAGATGTTAGGCCTGTGGGCCGGAAAAGGGCCAGATGCTGGACAGCTTCATGTGGTTTTGCCTCTTGTCTATGCCGATTTGGACCACATTCACCAGTTCTTCTCACTTTACAGTGTGCGGCCCTGATCTGGGCCGAGGACCCAGCCGTATACTGGGCCAGAACAAACCCAAGGATGTGACCCACAAGTGGGTCAGACAGATTTTGCTAACTGGAGTAGCACTTGCGGTGACCTCTTGCTCATGCCTTAGGTTTACAGTCAACCTGATTGTTGAGCAAGAGAAATGAGGCGCTAGACGAGCTTTAATGGACATCTGGTTCACAGCGCTAGGCTGTGTCAGTCACCCCCTCGGTTAAGCCCCCCAAAGCACGCAGGTGGTAGTAGCTCAGTGGTCAGAGAACTTGGCAGGGCTTTCGTTCTGTTTGCTTTGTCGTCTCACAAAGTTCAGGGGAGGATTTCTCAGTATAATCGAAAGGCCTCATTTCCTTTCACAGCAAAAAACAATATCTTAAGTGAAAACCTGTCAAATATTGCCAAATCTGATGTTTCTCGTTACGAGACTTTTGTAAGAAGGTTTTTTTCCCGTTTTTACTTGTTTTACGGGATTATGTCTAGTGAAAGTGTCTTATTCCATTGGCCAATTAAGTTACTTCTTTCAAGAAATAAGGAAGATAATTTTGCTTGTTTCAAGAAATGATGCTTAAAACTATGATCTGCCAATGGAACGAGGCCCTTTCCTTGCTTAAAAACGAGTAAAAATGTCTAGAAATAAGTGAGAAAAATCTCACAATATTCTTACGACAGTCTAATAATTAGAAATATTAGACATACTGACTATATTTAAGACGTTCACCCTTGCTAAGAAATGTTTTTTTGCGGTGTTGTGAAAAAGGTTCATCTGGTTTGAGCCCCCCAAGGCCTCAGGGTGGTCAGCAGCCTCTAGCAGAAGAGAAGCAGCCTTTGGCTGGAGGCTCCTGCAAACTAACAGTTCATTATCTCCTTGTGATAAGGGCACTTTTTATACAAGTCCGTATCATTTGTGCTGAATGCCTGTATTTGTTTGTGTCGAACTAGATTAAGCGACAGCAGAGCTTTTATCTTTTATTTTGTAAGTTTATTCAGATTCTATAGGTACTTTCAATAGCATTAAAGCCCCGCCCCCTGCTGCCCCAAACCCGTTTACTGTAGAAAAAGGAAACATCAGGTGAGATGTCTTTGCTTTTTTAGTGAAACACGTCCTTCTGCTTTCTAAACCCTAAAGGAAAGTTCTGGGCGAGTGATTAGAAACTATTTTAACATTTTTCGTTTTTAACCGTTAAACCTCATTCACTCCCGTTGTAGCACCTGGATTAGGGAAGTTTTATAGCGTCTGGTTTGGCCAGCATGTCAGTGAGTTCATACTCATGCGGAAATTGGGCTTCACTAACAGGACTGCCAAGAATAATCTCTCACTTCACAAAACCTAAACCCTGTGTAGCCTGTGTACACCACAACTGAAGCACAAGTCACAGGTAGGGGAATTCCGAGACTTTCCAAGCCTTCGCTGAATCTCCCAGACAGCACTGCGCCTCCCTGAAAACACTTTTGCTTTTAGTTCTCATTGTACTTTAAGGGTGAGGATTTTTCTTTGTTGCCTGTCACGATTTCCTTGTCAGCTAATGAGGTCACAAATATCTCACAAAGTGGCTACAACACACTTGTAAACAGTAATTATCCCTAATGGGGCTCTGCTGATGATTGATAATGCAATTCCCTCACACCGTGGGAATGTTACTGTGTGCACCTGGGAATGACCTGTTTGTGCAATACGCAGACAAAAACAACCATTTGAGTCAAATCTGTTCTGGATCTCGGAGTTCTTAGGCTTAAAGCAACCCGGGAAACAAATGATGGGGGAAAACCAGCATGCCCTCGTAAATGACACTCCTTCTAAGCCTCTGGAGCAGAAGGCAGGATACAACCTGGACAGGTCGCCAGTCCATCGCAGGGCAGACAGACATACACTCACACACCTAGGGGCGATTTAGCATGTCCAATCGGGGGAGGAAACCCACACACACACGGGGAGAACAAACTTCCACAGAAAGGACGCTGGTCACCCGGCCGGGGAATCGAACCCAGGCCCTTCTCGCTGGGAGGCGACAGCGCTTGCCCACCGTGCCACTGTAAATATTTAGTAGTAGTTTTTTGGGGCTCAGTATTCACCATTTACTCTCAAAAATAAAGGTTCCTGGGGAAAAAACTTTTAAGTGGGATAGAACCTTTACATAATACAGAGGTTCTTCAAAACTGGGGTGTAGCTACAGAGGGACTGTGGGGCTTGTCCAGCGATCGACGACCCAAACGTTGAGTTGTCCTTCCAACAAAAATCAAACCACCTTGGCAGCCGCAACATTTTATGTCTATTTCACCAACTTGGTGAAAATAGTAAAATGGAAGTACGCAGAATTTTTCTGAAATAGAAACGGAATTTCTATCTAAGGAAGTCACAAATTAGGAAAAGTTTGACTGTAGCGTCAAATAAACACCAGCGTAAAATAAAAAAATAATCCCGAAGCGTTTAGGTTTTAACCCTAGTGTGGTGTTCAGGGCTGTGGGATGCGTTTAAAATGTTTATTAAAATAAAAAATGATCTGATTTGTTCTTATTTCAGCCACAGATTCTTGGTCTTTGCTCATTTTCAGTGAAGAACATATATAATAACCCATTTTCAGAGCTTCACTCTGTTCAACCCCCCCCACACACTTATACTACACATGTGGTGCTGGGCTGAACCCGCGGGGAGTAAAAGTGTGGAGGTGCTGTGTCCTTCACTCTGTTCTCCTCCTACATGGCCTGCTGTTAAGAGTGTGTGTGTGTGTGTGTGTGTGTGTGTGTGTGTGTGTGTGTGTGTGTGTGTGTGTGTGTGTGAGGGTGGACAAATGGACAGGCTGCTGACTGGCTACAGCTGCTAAAGTAGACCCTACACTGAACACTTGTGATATTTTAAACATCTGGTATTTTTACATAAATTGTGGCTGCATTGATTTAAAAACCCTATAATGTGGAGGGTCCAGCAGACCACTGAGCAACACACATCAGCACCACATAAGGGTTAAACTAGTCAGTGTAATTTCTCAAACTGTACTTTACGAGAAAAGCAATCCACTACACCGAGGCCGAGCGTGTAGGAACACATCAGCGCTGATGTCTATCAGCCTGTATCCCCTGCGCTACTATTTAAACAGGGCAAACAATAACCCTGCAGTGCACATGTGAGAGTTCTGCCTCACCATGTCTGCGCTGACAGTAATAGCTCAGCTTTTATTACACAACTGCCCTGTTCTGACTCGACCGGCAGTAGCAGAACATCTGTCGTGGGTTTTGCTGATACACACTCTTGCTCATCTGCCCTGCGGTTATGTTTAAATCTCTCGGACCCCGAATCTGGAAAGCACACACGATGACTCACAGCCCCACACCCGCCTGCAGACACTCTGCATCTACTTCAAGAATGGCCCGGTTATAAATGAGTATAAAACAGCCTCACTGGATTTGACTATCATTCTTCGGGTAGCAGTTGCATAGAAATCTGACCAATGGAACGAGCGGACAATTGCAGATAGTAATGTGCAGGGGGCCGACTAATAATGCATAGTTGCCTGTGTACGTACTTGTATTGTTGTTGTTAATTGGGAAACCTAATTTTTAGTTTGAGGAGTATTTGGGTCCTCATTAAGTAATACAAACAAGTATCCGAGGGCCTGCTTGGGCCTGCTGATACCTTACACCCAAGTTTTTCTATTTTTTTTTTTGTTTTTCTTTTTTTCAAAAATTGCTTGATTTGGTTTTTATTTTGGCCCAAAAATAAATGCATACTTTTAAAAATATTATCATAATTATTTATAACGGATTCTAAAGTTCCAAAATTGTTGCGAGATCAATGCCTCACGGTACATTCATATAAAACTAGGGCTGCTTCATAACCAGAATCTGAGTGTAGTTTTTCTGGGTTTTTGATAAATCCTAAATAATAAATGTCACAGAGCTTATGAACTGGCAGCCTGGCCAGCCTATCCGAGCAATTCCTCTCGATGATAGGCGGGGCTGGTGGGGTCTCTTTGAAATGACTGAGGTCAGAGCACCAGCTTGGTTGTGTTTATTAGCCAGTAGCTTAGCAGCAAGCGGTCAGAATTGGTTGACAACACGGAGGTAGCCAATGATTGCATGATGTATTTGTGTGCTGCATGCTGGGTATTGTAGTGAGAGAACAGTAATGAAAACATAGAAAACGATGTAAAATTATATCACTATATCACTATAACTTATGAAGCCGAAACATGAGGTGAAACACGATATTAACGGTTAATATTTAGTTTTCCATGCCCGCTGTCCATGATGTTGCAGTCAGAACTCAGGAGACGCTTTAGAGAAGCGATTGTGTTTTGAGTAGTACGCAGTTAGAAATGAAGGTTCTGTGCAGGGTCATTTTTCATTCGTCAAGGTACAAACAGTGTAAATGTTCCCTCAAAGGTTCTAAGTGGTTCTAAGGTCTGATTGTGAAGCTTAAATCAGTTCCTCCAGGTGAAAAGTTGGTATTTGTTCGTTTTTCATAACTGAATGTTTTAAAACAGAGCAGTAGAGTAAAAGCTTGGAGGCAAGGCGAGGCGGGGTGTGTGGAGTCAGTCCAGCTTAGAACAGATCATTTCAGTGGATTATGGTTCAGTTATGTTTATTGTATTACCTGAAGAACCGCTTTTTAAGACTGTAATCGTGTCTCAAACTCTAACTAATCACTCTTTTCTTTTCAGGTGAGCATGCCATAACGTAGAGGACCACCATCAGCTGAAGGAACCTCAAACTGTCGTGATTAACGTCTGTCCACTGGACACGTCTGGACACTGCTGGAATTTCTCTCTATTCACCCATCCATCCATTCATCCATCATCCATCCCCCTTTGTCCCTCCATCCCTTTCCTCCCCTCTTGTAGGCCCCTTCCTCTCCCACCCTCTGGTCATCGTCATTTTTCATTCCTAGTTTTGATAGACGTCAGAACAGGAGGGATGTCCATCGCGCTCAAGCAAGTCTTCAACAAGGACAAGACGTTCCGGCCCAAGCGGAAGTTTGAGCCGGGCACGCAGCGTTTCGAGCTGCACAAGAAGGCTCAGGCGTCGCTGCACTCGGGCGTAGACTTGCGGGCGGCTGTGCAGCTGCCGCCGGGCGAGGACCTGAACGACTGGGTGGCAGTGCATGTGGTGGACTTCTTCAACCGCATCAACCTCATCTACGGCACCGTGTGCGAGTACTGCACAGAGAAGAGTTGCCCGGTGATGTCCGGAGGGCCGCGCTACGAGTACCGCTGGCAAGACGAGCAGAAGTACAAAAAGCCCACGGCGCTGCCCGCTCCGCAGTACATGAACCTGCTGATGGACTGGATCGAAGTGCAGATCAACAACGAGGACATCTTCCCCACCAGCATAGGTGAGTAAAGCCACTGTAAAAGACTTCACCGCCAGTTAAACGGGACATTTTGTGCTGGGCTGACGTTGAAAAGCACTGAAAGCGATCAGTGGAGATGATCTAGAGAGGCTTGCTAAGAAGATATTTTTAGAAATGAGGGGATGAAATTATCGTCATAATGGACCAATCAGGTAGAACGTTCTGACCACCTCCTCGTTTCTGCGCTCACTGTCCATCTTATCAGCTCCACTTACTGTATAGCTGCACTCTGTAGTTCTACAGTTACAGACTGTAGTCCATCTGTTTCTCTGATACTCGTTACCCTGTTCTTCAGTGGTCAGGACCCCCATGGACCCTCACAGAGCAGGTAGTATGTGGGTGGTGGATCATTCTCAGCACTGCAGTAACGCAACAGTTTAACCTCAAATGTGGTCAATCAGCCAAAACGTGTTTGCTGACTGAAGTTTGCTTCCTCAGTTTTGCACTGAAGCTACGAGGCCACCATTCAATGAGAGAAGTGACAGCGAAAGAGAGGAGTATGAGATAAATATAAACATCAGGAAAACACTCATTTGGTTTCTTTCCGCCAGTTTAAGTGGGATCAGGAGTTCAGGGGAAACTGTAAGGATCTCAGCCTGTTTTATCGACTCTGTCGAGGAACGTTTTTCTCTTCCAGAGTAAGGAGAGTCATTTTAGCCATCATTCACCTCTTGTTATACAACCATTAGACAACCAATAGACAGCCTTCAGAAAATCATTAAACAACCATTAGAAACCATTAGAAAAGCATTATACAACCATTAGAAACCATTAGAAAACATTTAGAAAAGCATTATACAACCAATAGACAGCCTTCAGAAAACCATTAGACAACCACTTGACAGCCAATAGAAAACCATTAGAAACCAATAGAAAACCTTCAGAAAATCATTAGACAACCATTAGAAATCCTGTAGACAACCTTGGCAAAACCAACAAACCACTAGAAACCATTAGAAATCCTTCAGGAAACCCTTATACAACCAATAGACAGCATTCAGAAAACCATTAGACAACCATTTGACAGCCAGTAGACAACCTCCAGAAAACCATTAGGCAACCATTAGACAACTATTAGAAAACCCATAGACAACCTTGAGAAAATCATTAGACAACCAGCATTCAGAAAACCATTGCACCACCATTAGAAAACCTTCAGAAAACCATTACAAACCATTAGAAAACCACTAGGGACCATTACAACACTGTCTGAAAACCATTAGACAACTTTCAGAGAACTTTTGGACAACAATTAGGCTATAAATTCGGTCTCTAATATGGTTGCGAGGACACCCGAGGACACAGCTCACGTGAGCCTCTTGGTTTGGTCCAGTCTCGTAGTCGGGCTATTGTGTTCAGACTTAGTAATTGAGGCATGACCTTTCAGGTGGCCTTCAGGCAAAGTCCACTGATGTCTTATTCTTGTAAAGCTCAGGAACAGACACTGCTATACTACGGGCTGTAACTCAAGGCCAGGACACGTTCTAAAGGAAAGGGTTGCTTTCATCTTGACATGAAACACCAGACTAGACAGCACTACATCAGCACCACCAGAGGCCAAACCCACACCACACTCGCACACCTGTGATCTGGCAGGTCACACCTGTTCATGATCACTTTCATCAGCCTGTTTTTAACCGTCTGACCACAGAGACAAATGTATTAGACGGTCAATACAAGAGGACCGTTGTTATGTTCATGTGACGCACCGGGAATAAATAAAATCTCTAACATTTGGTGCCGGGTGGGTGTTCACAATGATGAGCAAGCCAGGTTTTTGGGTTTGTTTGTCTTGTTCACTCTGAATTGTTTGCTGCTTATAATAGCAAACAAGCATCCCTAAGTAGGCAGACGAAGGTGTAGTGCAGAAAAAAAGAACTAAGTAACACGTTCTGTCAATGTCGTGTTTTTAAGCATCTATGAACACATTTATGACCTTATTATACATTATGAATTGTTAATATAATGCATTATAAACAGTGTTAATAACATGTTATATTCTCAGTGCCAAAGAAGTTGGAGAGCGTAAAGTAAAGACAAACACGGAGTTTATTTACTGAGATTTCCAGTATTATATTCCTCAGCGCTGGAGCTGTTAGAGCTGCATCTTCAGGGCTTCAGTCCTGAATATTCAGATGCTCCAAACAGGCCGTCCAGCCTAGAATCACTGCTACAGTGAGCTTTTCTGACCAGCGTCCCACTTTAAATGCTACATCACAGCAAACCGAGTGCCCACCAGCCCCTCCCCTCAACCTCCTCTGACATCACACTGAGCGTGAAGTCACTCTGGAGTGAAGGCCTGGGGAGCGAGGGGTGAGATAATCGAGTGATATCATTATAATTTGTTCCCTCACTGGTTCTAATGTCATAGAACCCATCACTCTGTAACACTAATATACTACACTTCACTACAGTGATGCTGATTTCTGCTGGCGCTCTATTGGATATGCAGTGTTAAGTCAGCGCCAGGCTAACGGTGGTGCACATTAACAGTGGTGAACATTGACTTTCCCACATTGGGTGAAACACTGAGGGCAGCTCTAGTTTAAACTCTGACATCTGAAGCCTGTAATGAGCTTTACTGTGTGTGTTTTAGTGTTTCAGTAAATCCTTCAGTAAATACTTCACTCTTAACCCTGGAGGAGGCTTCAGTCCAGCACGCCTCACTTTACTTACAGCGGACTAATACAGCTTATGAGCTCTTATAATGTGTTATGAACAGTTCTGACGTGTGTTAACAGCATTATGAATTATGTTAACAATTCGTAATGCATAATAAGCATGGCTGTAACATGTAATGCATTTTTATAAATATTTATAGCCATGTTTATAATGCCTTATAAATGCATTATAGGCAGTTATGAGTGTGTTGCTGAAAATAAAATACAAATAAATGGGCAGATTTTCACATCAGAACCGCTGGTTAAAGTAAAAGTAGCTGGTAAGTGGTGGAGGTGAAACCTGATGTTATTGGTTGATATATTTCCCTACTCACTAGTGCACGGTCATGCCACCAAAACTCAGAAGCCCTTTTAGAGGCAGGCGAAAGTTGATCAGATGTTATTGAAAAGCCAATAATTTTGTATTTAAATGGAATAATGTGGTGATGAATTTCTGCTTTGAATGACTAGGGACACGAGCTACGGTGAAAAGGGTCCATTTGGATTGACTTCAAGCCCTTAAATCTTTCAACGTTGGGCGTTTTAGTCAGTTAATAAAGCCGTTTATTTGGAAAATGTGTAGTCAGTCAGCCAGGACGTGTTTGGTGCCTGAAGTTTGCTTCTTTAGTTTTGGGTAAAACTACGTTGATGAGCCAAAAAAAAATCAGATGTTCACGTTTGAAAAACATTGAGCTTGTGTTGTAGAGCTCTGCTCTAATGCCCATCTCAGTGGCCTCCTGCCTTCCACCAGCCTTTACCTTCTTCCCTCCGTTCCTCTCCGTCACTCTGAGCAGGGCCTGGAGGCTGAGAGGTATTGCTAACCTGAAATACTATCACCAACGTGATGTCAATTATTCAGAGCCATCAGATCCCCCAGAGACCTGCCCTTCACTCCTACCAGTCACCCTCTGCAACCTGAACCAGTGGCTCAGGTGCCAGTGCTGTGGAGCAATGACAAAACAAAGGCTTCATATTAGAAGAAAATTTCCTATCATGTTATCAGTGACCAGCGTCATCAGCTCAGTGGTCATCGTCTGTATAATAGCAGTATTAAACATTTTAACAGTATGAATTATTGCAAAGCCTTCATATCAGAGGAAAACATTTTGACAGCATGTATTATCATTTATTATTATGACGTCGATACTTTTGTGTTTCCAAGGCCCAGTCCCATTTCTTCTTTTTACCCCTACCTCTTGTTTTCGAGTGTCACCCTAACCCCTGGGAACTGAGTTACAGGGCAGTGGTTGAGATCTTCCCTCTGAAACGGGACCCTCAAATAAACAGAGCATCAATTCATTAACAGCTACTAGCGCCGCTCTGTAGGCGACCCTGCCCGTCTGCAGGGACAGCAGAGGAGGGGAAAGTTCAGCTCCTCACTGCTGGGCTTTAGTTACACTTAGGGATCATACGCCTTCAAAGAGGGGGGCAGTTATTTATTATCACCCCCCCTAATTCTTCAGTGATGTGAAGCTGAAGACAGATATTCACCAGATTCTTGTTCGAGTTTTCCCGTTCCACCATTTACAGTGGAATGAAATACTTAGCTAGCTAGCTGTCGAGATATCAGCACTACTACTTACGATGGTTTATGCTTATTATGAAGAAAACGACCGTAATACTTTGAAACGACACTGAAGATAATATTAAGAGACACTTTTTCATCCCATAAATGGGGAAATTTCACCTCCTCATTTAACCCATCCGTGAAGTGAAACACCACACACACACACACACACACACACACACACACACACAAGGGGGCAGTGAGCACACTTGCCCGGAGCGGTGGGCAGCCCTATCCACGGCACCCGGGGAGCATTTGGGGGTTAGGTGTCTTGCTCAAGAACACCTCAGTCATGGACTGTCGGTGCTGGGGATTGAACCAGCAACCTTCCAGTCACAGGGCCGGTTCCCTGACCTCCAGGCCACGACTGACCCCCAATATGGTTATTGTAGTCTTCAAATGGAGAACATTCTCACATTTGTGGGTTTCTTTGGTCTCTTGTTCTCCATCTGGCTGGTTTTCCTTTTTTTAATCATAACTCTCTGTTTGGAGGGCCATGTACCCCTCTGTCTCAATAAGAATCAGGACACCCTACCCCTAGACCTGAACCCAGGGGTAGGGCTAAGTGGTAGGGGCGAGGGGTGAAGTGGGACTGGGCCCAAATCACTGATGAGCAACATTCTAAACTGTAAAAAACAGCAGACAACTTACTTCCAGGTGGACAACGCAGGTAATGGTGCACTGGTTCTACAGGATTTTGTACTAATCCTGAGATTTAACCCAAGGTGCTGAAAAAATTAAGCTTGTTTAAAACGGAACTTCTTAGGTCAGTTGCTGCTCCAACGTGTGTGGCTGAGAAGTGGGAGTGCAGTGCCGCTGTGTTGTTGGGGAAAAGCTCATCAAGGGCTTTATGACACAGCTTAAGACATTTGGTGTGACGAGACACTATATGATGCGCTTTTATAGAGCTGTTGGGGAAAGTGTGCTGTCCTTCTCCATATGTGGTGGTACAGGAGCCTGTAAGAAAGAGTAGCTGGAGAAAGTGATGCGTGCTGTGAACTTCCATCTGTTGCTTCTGTATCCGCCAGAAGGATGTCAATGCAGAGCGATCACACCCAGCACTGTACCTTTATAAAGACAGACAGATAGACAGACAGATGACAGACTAACAGAGAGACAGACAGATAGATATGAATGAGGAAGTTACAACACAGTGAGTATAAGCGTAACTATGAGAGTCGGCAGTGTTTACAGTCTGACGTGACAGTGAGACTCATTACTGCAGCAGTTGTGAGATATTGAGTATTAACAGGAGAGGAGATTCGGTGATGAGGTTCAGCTCAGTTCAGACAGCAGGAGATCAGTACCGTCTCTGCGGTGAGGAGACTCGCTGTAGAGCCGTATATGAGTGGGTAAGAAAGATCTCGCACGGCTCTTTGACACAGCGCAGCTGTAACAGACGCCACTGAACGAGCTTCTCTGTTTATCCAGTGTGGCATGCAGGGGGTGTGAGGTGTTGTCCAGGATCTCTAACAGCTTGTTGAGCCTCTGTTCTGCCACAGCCTCCAAAGAGTCCGGCTTGACTCCCTCAACAGAGCCTGCCTTCCTAATGAGTTTCATTTGTTCAGGACACTTTTGCTTTTATTTTATGTAGATAAAATATCAGACACTCCACAATCTTCCCCTTGTTTATTTGAACAAGTCGTTTATTATTTTAATCTGTCGATGTCTGTTGTGTTTGAGTGTGTGTTGTTGTGTTTGCGCAGCACCAAAGGAATTTCCTCGTAGCCTGAATTATTCAAATTTGAAATTGCATGGTTCTTCTTAGGCTTTGTATCATAATTGCATGATTCAAATCTGGAAGCATCCCACCCTGCTTCATACCGCTGGTACTTGAGCCGCTAGAGGCAATCTTTTTCTCTCTCTCTCTCTCTCTCTCTCTCTCTGTCTCTCTCTCTCTCTCTCTCACACACTCTCTCTCTCTCTCTCTCTCTCTCTCTCTCTCTCTCTCTCTCATCCCTATGTGTTTTAAGGCCCTGTCTGTGCTGCGAGCGAGATATAAATTATTCAGTCTTGATGCGTTCGCCTTAGCCCCGGCTCAAGCCTGCCTCTGTTTGTATTGGGTAAAATATGCATTATTCAGGACGGCTGGAAGAAAAGGCAGAGCGGAGGAGTTTAGCGTACCACGGGGCCGAAACAATGCAGTCCTGTGTTAAGGCTCTGAAGATGTGGAGCTCTTCCAGTAGTGCAGTGCCCACACTCACTGCTTAACAACAGCGAGGGCTTTCTACAAAGTCTATAGTGTCTCTATAACCCTCTCAGCAAGATGGTGTGATTTGATATTACTGTTGTAGGCTTTTTAAATCTAACTCAAAACTCTGTTCTGAGTACGTTCTAAACATTCAGTTCATTGCACGTTTGCATTTGTCTAAGTAGAAGTTTCTGATTTGATTTTGATGTAAAAGATCCTTGACGTTTTCTTTTTTGATAGTAAAACAAACAAAATTGAAACATACAGACTTGATACGAGTTAGTTTCCACCTATCGGCACTGCAAAGATCCCCCATGCTGGACTTTGCGGGTGGTGGGCCCACACAAACGTTGCCTTTTCGGGCTGAGCCTGGCCGGGTTACGTGGGCTGCCTGGTCACCAGGCGCTTGCCAAGGAATACTACCCCCACACCTGGCTCCAGGGTTAGGTCCTGGCAACCCTCTCCCAGGCAAGGATACCCGGTATCCTGCATCCCTAAGTCATAGATGATTTTTGGAGTTGGTCTTCACTCCAAACCTGTTCGCCTTGGGAGTCCCTAAAAGGAGCATAATGAGGCAGACGACTTATCTCTGAAGATCCCTAGACCACACCAGCCCTTCTGCCACTGCAATGCCCTGATCCAAGAAAGGTGGCAGGCTGCACTCTCCCTGACAGGGTGAGGAGCTCAGTCATCCGGGAGGAGCTCAGAGTAGAGTCGCTACTCCTCTGCATTGAGAGGAGCCGGTTGAGGTGGTTCAGGCATCTGATCAGGATGCCCCCTGGATGCCTCCCGGTGGAGGCCTACTAGGACGAGACCCCGCGGTCGTCCTAGGACCTGCTGCAGGGATTATATCTCCAAGTTGGCCTGAGAACGGCTCAGGGTCTCCCGGAATGAGCTGGAGGAAGTTGCAGGGAACAGGGTCGGGTGGGATTCTCTGCTCTTCCTACAGCTACCCTGACCCTATCTGGACTAAGCGGTTAAAGATAATGATGATGATAGACTTGATATGTGATTTGAATGTAAATGTAAAACAATTCATTATGTGATTAATGTGTAATTCCATACTTGCATGTGAATATTACAGCTGAACAAAAGCAATAGCTCTTGATTTCTAAGGGTTAACTGAGGCGATCAGGCCCTTTTTGAGGTCACCATGGCAGCTAGTGGACCTAAACACCTTACAGCATCAGCCGTGAGGGATTGAAGTTGGAGTTCGGAACGTTCTGGACTTCGTGTGTGTAACCTGCACCTTTTGGATCGGGCAGTGTGCCAGCCTGTGCAGCACCAGTGGTCAGTCACCTGCGTCCGAGATCAGAGCATCGTGTTTCCAGGCTGATGTTTCACGCAGCCTCCCGAGTCCAGGGCAGTTTAAGGTCGTGGTCAGCAAGGCAGGTGACGTAGTGTCCTGAGTGGCCTCTTGCAATGCTGTTCAAAAATCTCTTCAACTTTTCCGTGAATTTGACACAACCGACCGTTCCGCCACACTTTGTGTGCAATTACACATTTCCACCAGAGAGGTCTCCAAATCTCCAAATCCCCTGGTTTTGTGTAGTGTAGCTTTAAACGAAATAAATATTAAACATGCGCTAAAATGTATAGAATAAAATCTATATTTAAGTGTGTAGAGGATGTTATGCTGTTTTCCTTCAGAAAATCAAGAAACAAGTCATTTAAAAAGCGGTGTTAAAGTTTTGGTTATTACTGAAAGTGATCCCACCTCTGTGTGTGTGCGCGTGTGTGCGTGTGTGTGTGTGTGTGTGCGTGTGTGTGTGTGTGTGTGTGTGTGTGTGTGTGTGTGCCAGTATGTCATGCCTCTTATCATGTAAAGTCTTTAAGTGCGTCTCTAAAGTTTCTCCCTCTGCGTGTATCTGTTCATTTCTGAATATGTGAGTTATGTAATCCTTTACTTCACACTCTCTCTCACTCCATCAGCAGTGCTACACTCTCTCTCTCTGTCTGTCTCTGTTCCTCTGTCTCCTGCTGAAGATTCACGACTCACAGGCCCTTAGGATGAAGCGTGAGCTGCTGCTGAAACTCTCCACAGCACTTGTTCCCTGAAAGAGGATTTCACAGGCTTTACTGAAACGCATACACAGCCTTGCACGTGTTTAGCCGAGCGCTGACCGGCTGGCCCTCACTCAGTGTTACAGACAATGAGCTTAATGTCTTAAGTGTGTTAGTTTTGTTCGTAATGATGCTCATATTTCCAGTAAGGATATTTGATTCTGAGATCGAGGCCGTTACACACTGAGGGCGAAGGGGAGAAAGCAGTACGAAAACGAAAATGCATAATATTAATAAATATTAGGATCTATTTCAGTGATTTTTAGCCTGGGTGTGTCAAGTTTAAAGGGGAACTCCACCAATCTGGCAAAACGACTCCATCGTTCAGTGGTTTAGATGTAAACGAAATCATTCCGAGTGGTTCGGTGTGAAATGCGCCTTTCTAGAGAAATTTACAGAGTCAGGATTGTTCACCTTTATAGTACTAGGAACCAGACGTCTGAAGCATTTAATGGCTCTAAAAGCTACACCCCGTTGAGTTATTACACAAAATGGTAATGAATGCGTCGCCTGATGCCTGAGATATTGTTTTGTGATAGTTTTATTATAAAGTTTTGGCCTAAAACATATTTTTAATATAGACCAAAACTCCAGGATTGGTTCCCTGTTTCCTTTCAAAACCACATTCTCATCAAAGCGCATGAGCCGACATGCTGTTGCAGTTACTCGCCTGTAACTATAGCCGATCAACAGGTATTGTATCCGATTCAGTTCCCCCTCAAATTCCTGTTCCCGTTAACAAATCAGGTCCTCAGACGCCGCAGTCACTGAACAGATAACGCCAAGCAAAGCTGGAAGGTTTGTACTGCCGCTGTGCGACAAAAAGTCTTTATCAGTACGATTTGTGCTACTGCGGGCTCAAGGAGGACGTTGGAGGCAGGATTCAGAGCTGCAGCAGCCATTTCTTTCATTTCATCCAAAACAAACCAAACCCAACCAGTGGTCCGCTGGCCACTTTTCAGGGGCTTGAGCTAAGTAGCCTTTTCAGCTCGGTCAGTCTCTTGCTGCTGCTTGTGTCTCTCTCTCTCGCTGTGAGCACCGGGGCTGAAAGGGAACGAGAGAGCGCCGCTCCGCCTCCTTGTTACCGCCCCCAGCTGGCAGCTCGGCCGCCTGGGTCGAACGTGAGGTTAAGTGAAGCGGCCTCCTCCTCCCGCTGTCACTGCCGTGACTCGCGTCACTCTTGTCGCGTCACTCTTGTCGCGTTACTCTCGTCGCGTCACTCTCGTCGCGTCATTCTCGTCGCCTCATTCTCGTCGCGACACTCTCGTCGCCTCATTCTCGTCGCCTCATTCTCGTCGCGTCACTCTCGTCGCCTCACTCTCGTCGCCTCACTCTCGTCGCCTCATTCTCGTCGCGTCACTCTCGTCGCCTCATTCTCGTCGCGTCACTCTCGTCGCCTCATTCTCGTCGCCTCATTCTCGTCGCGTCACTCTCGTCGCCTCATTCTCGTCGCGTCACTCTCGTCGCCTCACTCTCGTCGCCTCACTCTCGTCGCCTCATTCTCGTCGCCTCATTCTCGTCGCCTCACTCTCGTCGCCTCATTCTCGTCGCCTCACTCTCGTCGCCTCACTCTCGTCGCCTCATTCTCGTCGCCTCATTCTCGTCGCCTCACTCTCGTCGCCTCATTCTCGTCGCGTCACTCTCGTCGCGTCACTCTCGTCGCGTCACTCTCGTCGCCTCACTCTCGCCGCCTCACTCTCGTGCCCTCCACCCCCTCCCCATTTGAAAATAATATTTATCGCGGAATCTGTTATTTCACTTATGACGTGTTGTCTTGGGTGAAAACACGCGGCCGTTTAATCTTTTTCTCTGAGCCTTTTTGCTTTCCGCAGTTCCAGCGTTGCTTGCCGTTGCTGTCTGTTCAGTGAATGTGGCCTGTCGGGACCTGATTTGTCAAAGGAATCGTGAATTTGAGGGGGGGCAGAATCGCATAGAAGCAGAAGAACCCAGGGCGAATGGAAATTGATGGTGTCAACAACAAACTACTCGCAGTTCGGCTCACTAGTTTATGGGGGAGGACAGTGAGGCACTATAATGGTGACCAATTTTCACTCTAGATTCCTCTAGAAAGGCGCATTTCGCGCCAAACCACTCTGGATGATGACTCGCCAACTCAATTTGTTGAATCAGAATCACTTTGTTCACCAAATGTACGCAGGAATGTCACTTGGTAGACCAACTCAAGAGCATATAGGGTGTGTAAAGTTAACAAAAGTGCAAAAAAAGTTTACATACAGTACAAAATTACACACTATATCAGTCCTGATTATTCTTTCTTGGCTTATTAAGCATTTTATTATGGCTAGACAACGAGCACACTGATTATTAAGCTTTACGTACTTTCTTAATTATTATAATAATGCTGAGGCAGTAATAGCATCACTGTTTATCTCCCATAACGTCCCATGTTCCTGTGATTGTTCCGCTCATTGGCTTTAAGTGCTTATCAGAGGAGAAAAAGCATTATTTTATGAACAAAGAGTACAGTCAGCTGTGGACGCTGCTGCTTTTACATGAAATTCAGTTGATTTCATGCAGCATGTTTTCAGGCCGTGAGTCAAACTACCCTCCTGGTTACATATTTTGAGTGTAGATTTTTCCTCAGATCAAAGACTGGGGTCAGTAGAGGACAGTGCCGTGCTGTGTGCGGCCACAAAGAGAAAATCTTGGCAGGAGAAGAGTCTGTCTTGTGATCTGAGAGCAGATGATTTCTTCTGAAATTACGGCAGTGAAAATCCGAGCAGGTCCTCTGTAGTAGTAATAATAATAATAGTCATAATAATAATAGTAATAACACAGAGAGAGCATTTAGGTAGCAGCTCAAAAGTGAGAGGTGAAAGAGACAGAAGTGAACAACCCTGATAAAAAAGAAGTTGATGTAAAATAAACTGGAAGGGAATCTGTGAATATATATATACATGTCACTGCTGTCGGAACAAAAACCTTGTATCTCCAAAATGGCGACTTTACAAGGAAAAAACATGCAGGACTTTCGCTGTAAGCTTAGGGAACCAGACTTTTTTCCAAGTCATTTATTTTGGTCCATCCTTCATGAAATTTACACACAATGTAAAGGCCAACATGAGTTTTCAGATGATG
>NC_051233.1:2767344-2814844 GCF_015220715.1 Pygocentrus nattereri | reverse complement strand
CTACGACAGATGATCTGGTCACTGTTTAAACTGTTCTGTGAGTTCTGTGTTTATGAGAGTGAGGAATGGAAGCGTGGACCCTCAGATGTACCCTTAGCGTTTGGGGGTTAAATGCATTTCACACTGTAAACTGCAGTCGCAGCTCTAAACGTTCTGGCAGTTTTCTAGGAAGGAGATCTTTGTGAACCAAGAAACCTGATCTGGCACTTCACTGTAATGAGACGTAGTAAAAATTCCCGGCAAGGTTCCGGGTAAAGTTTTCATGACGTGTTCATCCTTTGTTTATCTTTGCTTCAGGACAAACAGCTACATTAACGCTGCTTCTTTTTTCCCTATGCATTTCACTGAAACAAGTGGAGGAACTCAGCTAAAAGCGCTGATTCTAAACTTTCAGTCCTGTGTTTAGAAGCACAGGTAGGAGAGATTTAGATTCATTTCTGTTCCACAGAAAGATTTAAACATTTTTTACATGTAATTTATTATGTAACTAACTATGCAGGTACAGTCCCGATTCCAAAAATGTTGGGACGCTGTGTAAAACGTAAATGATGTGAATAAAAACAAAATGCAAAGATGTTCAAATCTCATAGACCCATATGTTCTTCACAGTAGAACACGTGTCACAGGCTGAAAGTGAGACATTTTACCATTTCGTGAAAAACATTCACTCGTTTGGGCAGCTTCCACATCTGGAAAGCCGCTATCAACACTGAACAGTGTACAGAGGTTTTAGAACAACATGCGCTCCCATCCAGGCAGCGTCTCTTGCAGGGAAGGCCTTGCATCAAACCACACGCTGTCAATCACAGAACATCCACTAAAATATGTAATTTAATCCATTTATATTCTGTTTTTTTTACAGTGACCTCAGAATAAAGTCGGTCACACCAGTGACGTCAGCTAAAAGCTTCATATGAGATCATGAGCTGAATGAGAGAATCTCTGAGAACTGAGAGACACGGTGGACTCACCATGAGCTTTTCTTCATAGATCCTCAGAAAACAGGTCAAAGGAGGTCGAGTGACGTCATCGGTGTGACTTTTATTTCAAAATAAGAGGTTTTTATTCACGCAGTAACACCAGTGACTCGACTCCTGGGGGACTTTTATTCTATATTTTATAATATTTATTTGCTGTTTGTTTTCTTTGTCATTTAAATCATATTTTTCACAGTCATGTAGAGATTATTGCAGTTAAAATTACAAAAAAAACATGATTTTCACTTAAAATATGTCCTCTGCCTTTACACACGACTGTGAGGACGAGCTCTTCTGTGGTGCTTGGAGTTCTACAGGATTGATTTATAAACTGCAGTTGAACTGATTTGGTTGGAAGCTCCGTATTACAGTGCGTATCTGCATGCAGGTTAACGGTGTGAATTTTTTAATGCTCTCGGCTCCAGTAGGATGTGAAAGGTTATCCTGATTGATTGGATTGTTCCACACAGTAAACCCAGCCTGGCTGGAGCTTTATGGTGCATGCCTATTTAAGCACCAACATCCTGGCACCCCCCAACCTCACCCCCCAGCACCCTCCCACAACCACCATAAACACACACACACACACCATCTGTTTACTGTCGGCCTGCCAAATCAACAGGACTGCCTACAGCTCCTGTGGGCATCGGCTCAGCGATATCTGAAACATTCAGCCTCGTATTTAATTCAACGGCGCTTAAATAATCCTAATTATTACAGTGTTATGACAGGTTACAGTCACTACATAGCCATGACAACATATTCATATTCATTCATGTTCTCTTTAGAGAGAGAGGGAGCGAGAGAGAGGGAGAGGGAGAGGGAGAGAGAGAAAGAAAGAGGGAGAGAGAGAGAGAGAGAGAGAGAGAGAGAGAGAGAGAGAGAGAGAGAGAAAGAGAAAAAGAGAGAGAGAGAGAGAAAGAAAGAGGGAGAGAGTGAGTGAGAGAGAGAGAGAGAGAAAGAGGGAGAGAGAGAAAGAAAGAGGGAGAGAGAGAAAGAAAGAGGGAGAGAGAGACAGAGAGAAAGAGGGAGAGAGAGACAGAGAGAGAGAGACAGAGAGGGAGAAAGAGAGAGAGAAAGAGAAAAAGAGAGAGAGAGAGAAAGAAAGAGGGAGAGAGTGAGTGAGAGAGAGAGAGAGAAAGAGGGAGAGAGAAAGAAAGAGGGAGAGAGAGAAAGAAAGAGGGAGAGAGACAGAGAGAGAGAGAGGGAGAGGGAGAGAGAGAAAGAAAGAGGGAGAGAGAGAAAGAGGGAGAGAGACAGAGAGGGAGAAAGAGGGAGGGAGGGAGAGAGAGAGAAAGAGAGAAAGAAAGAAAGAGGGAGAGAGAGAAAGAGAGAGAGAGAGAGAAAGAGGGAGAAAGAAAGAGGGAGAGAGAGTGAGAGTTTACATTTAGACTCTCTCTCTCTCTCTCTCTCTCTCTCTCTCTGTCTCTCTCTCTCTCTCTGTCTCTCTGTCTCTCTCTCTCTCTCTCTCTCTCTCTCTCTCTGTCTCTCTGTCTCTCTCTCTCTCTCTCTCTCTCTCTCTCTCTCTCTCTCTCTGTCTCTCTGTCTCTCTCTCTGAGTGCACGTGGATGCAGGCGTGAGGGAGGGAGGGAGGCTGATGTAAACAGTGGAGCAGGCTGTCTAAATGTAGCGTAATGCAGAGCAGGACTCAGTGATGTAACAGATCTCTCTCTTAACAGTTAAATAAGAGCACTGCCCACATATTCTACACATACTTACAGTTAAAAAGAAGCGTTGGTCTATTTTTACAGCGCTTGTGTGGGGGGAATGCTGTAGGTCAGATTGGTCAGACTTGTATTCTGTGTGTAAAGAGTTCATTTGGACATAATGTAAGTTTTGCATGCTTTCTGATTGGCTCTTTAGAAAACCTGTCATTTGATGTCAGTGTAAATTCAGAATATAAGCCGAACCACATTCAGCTGATGGTGAATTTCAACTGGAGTCAGTACTAGTTTTACCTTTCAACCTCTGGTGCTCGTGGGTATATTTTGGTTTGTCCATCTGAATCTAAATACCCAAATTCTAAGGCAAATTATTCAACTAACTGCATGAAATCAATGTATTTTTTAACAGATCACATGTTTTACGATCCACACATATTACTATATGCTTACAATTTACTGCTGAAAGCCAAAAATCTCAGACGCTCTTTGTGTTATTTTATAAAAGTAAATTTTACACAGCAGATCACTGAAGAGACGCCCGCCGCCTGTTTTATAGTTTATAGCCCAGATATGTGGAAAAATGGGGTCGACTTTAGGGTTTAAAATGACATCACCGTCTATTTGACTGGAAAGAAGACAGTTACAGCTCTGACTGAGGTTCGTAATCCTGTAAATAATCCGTTAAATATAAGAATAATATCCGTGTAAACGCCTGTATCCGATTACATTCCCTATCAGAAAGTTTCAGTCCGTTCTGCATGTGCGTCGCGTCACAGTGAGAGTTTATACCGTTCGACACGGCGGAGCAGAAACTGGTCTGCAGAAGAGACGAAGTTCATGCTCTGATCTTTAAAAGACGGCGGTGGGACGGACGTCCAGCTTATGCGTCTCAGAGCACGACGTCTTCCTCTCGGCCTTCTTTAATAAGGACGTGTGAAGGACGTTTTCCTGAGTCTGACGTCAGTTTAAAGCAGTTAAAAACACAATCACTGCTCACTGCTGCTCATCTCTCTCTGACTGGACTCAGAGTTCTTGTCACTTGCGCATCGTTTTGCATCGGACTACTTGTGAGAATCTAAACAAAGATTTTCATTCAGTTTGTTGAGCACAGTGAGCATAAACACCTCCGTCTTAATCTATAATCGGAATGTATTCAATCAGATTGGCAAAAGGTCTTTGTGTGTAAACACAGACATTAATTTTCCCTCATGTAATGCCGGGGAGCGATGATGATGCGTATGTTGAGAGAAGCAAGATTTATAAGGGTCAAATCCATAATCAGGGTCTAGACAATCCAGGGTCAAAGAGCCAACACGGAGAGATGGAGGGACAGGTATAACGAAAAGGAATACAGGCCGAACACGCAACTGAGGCCAGAAGAACAAACCATACAATACAAAGTCCAGCCACCTAACAGGGGAAAACACAAGGCTTAAATACAGAAACAGGTAACAAGACACGGGTGGTTAGCAAGAGGGTTTACAAGACACAGGTGAAAACGATCAAGGGCGGAGTCCAGAAACAAGGGGGCAGAACAGGGTAGAATTAAAACAAGGACAAGACCAAAAGGTAAACACAACCACATGGAGGACTGACACCTGAATCCTAACCTCCTTTGTAAAATTGACCTGTTCATATTCTGCCCATAGATGTGTGAATTACTGTTGTTTGTTAATATAATCCAACATTTCTATCATGATTACAAAATGGTTCTTCAAGGGTTCTTTAGTAAAGAAAGTGGCTTTGTATAGAACCATGAACACTCAAAGAACCCTGCATGATTAAAGAATTCTTTACATCATGATCTTCAGGTCGATGGAGAATGTGCTGTGGATGGTTCTACATAAAATCTTTTTGAAAAGAGCTCCATATAGCACCCAAATTATCCTTCTATTGCGATTATCTCAGGTTTGAAACAAAAGTAGAACCCTTTTGGGTGCTATATGGAACCCTTTTAAAAAGGTACCGCCCTTTTTGAACCATCGGCGGCACATTTTCCATTGATCCTTTCATGAAGAGCCCTGATGCAAAGAACTCACGACTCTCATTGCACTTTTAAAGTGCAGCTCAATGCTGTGCAGTTTTGAGAGTTCATGTAGGTTTGAGAGCCAGGAACTGAAGTGTGGACCCTCATATGAACTCTTGCAGTTCAACGGGTTAAAACGTGCGCATTAGGTGACCCGTGTGGTTACTGGGGTGTGTCATGGGTGACTGCACTCTGAACTCGCTGTGGTAACATGAGGATGACCTCAGGGCCTGTCAGACTGAAACCAGAACTGTGGACAGGCGCCCTGTTTTAGCACCACATCAGCCAATCACACGGGAGCACAGCGCACACTCAACCCAAACACAGTCGTTATCATTAACAAGCATCACTCAGTCTGACTTCACAGATTTGGGTCATTCTTCAGAAACGCCCCCATAGGAGTCACTGGCGTTACCGATCTTCATCAGTGTTTCACATAATAAAGGAAACACCAGAGACGTTTTTAATGATCAATGCATTTTACAAAACGGCTGCTACAGAGCATCAAACCACACGCTGTCAATCAGGGAACATCCACTAAAATATGGAATTTAATCCATTTGTATTTTATCTTTTCACAGTGACCTCAGAATAAAGTCGGTCACACCAGTGACGTCAGCTAAAAGCTTCATATGAGATCATGAGCTGAATGAGCTGATCTCTGAGAACTGAGAGACACAGTGGACGAGCTTTTCTTCATAGATCCTCAGAAAACAGGTGAAAGGAAGTCGAGTGACGTCATCGGTGTGACTTTTATTTCAAAATAAGAGGTTTTTTGTCACGCGGTAACACCAGTGACACGACTCCTGGGGGACTTTTATTCTATATTTTATAATATTTATTTGGCTTTTGTTTTCTTTGTCATTTAAATCATATATTTCACAGTCCTGTAGAGATTATTGCAGTTAAAATTACAGAAAAACGTGTTTTTACCTCAAAATAAGTCCTCGGCCTTCACACACGACTGTGAGGACGAGCTCTTCTGTGGTGCTTGGAGTTCTATAGGATTGATTTATAAGCCAGTGTTGCTAAAATTGAGGCTCAATGTCAAAATAACATTTGTTTTATTTTAAAATGTAAATAAATTGTAACACTAATATGTTTTTCAAATGTAATAAATCTGTAAATGATCGGAGCGCAAAAATGCATGTTTCCATAGAAAGACGTGTGTGTGTGTGTTGGTGTGTGTGTTGTGTGTGTGTGTGTTGTGTGTGTGTGTGTGTGTGTATTTGTTGGTGTGTGTGTGTGTATTTGTTGATGTGTGTGTGTGTGTGTGTGTGTGTGTGTGTGTGTTGGTGTTGATGTGTGTGTGTGTGTGTGTGTGTGTGTGTGTGTGTGTGTAATCTGTGGGTCAGTGTGTATTGTGGGAGATTATCGGGGCAGATTAAGAGAATGACTCTGAGAATCATCCCTTTGACCTACAACACAAACCCTCACTGCGGTAGAGGATAAAGGATCCGACAGGCCTGCTGACCAATCACACGGCTCCGTGCCTCACTGACTGAAGGTGCAGATAACATGACACACCGTCTAGGAGTCGGACGCTCACACTCGGTTTAGAAACATCAGTCTGAAGATGCCGATTCAGCTGCACCGACTTTGAGGTCATAATTGATTCCAATATTAAGTTTCCGCTCATTATTGCCCAAAAGTAAATTCTCAGGACTTTTTCAGACATAAAAGAGTTTAGTGCGTCTTTTTTACCGCCTGTATTTTGCTGCTTTGTAAACAGTTCTTCTAACTTTTCTGCATTCAGGGGATTTTTATAAAGAGCACCGATTCAGAACTAAATGAATAGAATTTTGATGCATTGAATCATTGAATCACTTCCTAAAGAATGATTCCTTGAATCAGTGTGAGGTTAGAGTTTTAGACTGCTAATTTCAACCGCGTGTTCAGCCATTTGGTAAAGGTCCTAATTTGTGTAATCTTAATTAAGATCTTATTGTTGTTGCCTTTCTAAAAAGCCTCACAGTGAATCTTTTCCCTCCGGCTGTCTGAATGTGGAGTAAATTGACCTGAACGCTTTGCACTTGTTCACGCTGTGAGAAAGTTCTCTTTCTCATGGGTTTTCTTAAAGCACGGAGAAAACGTTTGCCGAGGAGAGGGGTCTGTGTAAAAGTGTG
Organism: Pygocentrus nattereri; assembly: GCF_015220715.1. NCBI lineage: Eukaryota > Metazoa > Chordata > Actinopteri > Characiformes > Serrasalmidae > Pygocentrus > Pygocentrus nattereri. The sequence continues at coordinate 2,808,051 of NC_051233.1, read as the reverse complement.
AGACCGTCTCCAGACTACAAATGAAACATTGGAGGTTATATAATAGCTTACCCAATAGAGAGGATTAGGGATGCCAGTCCAATTTAGGGTAAACTGCTAGATTATGTTTGGCAGAGGAAGCGAGTGGGGCCTAAATTTGGCCCAGCAGTGTAGGGACAGAAATGAATAGCCTATTGATGAAGACTAGGGAGCAGAGGGATTATGGGAAATGTAGTTCAGCTGTACATTTACATTTATGGGTCATTCTACAGAAATGTACACTTTTGTATCTGCCCATAGGAGTCACTGGTGTTACCGATCATCATTGGTATTACAAATAATAAAGGAAACACCATCTGTTGAAGCTGGATGCTAGGGACCGGAGAAGGATTATGGGAAATGTAGTTCAGCTATAAATACATCATACATTACCAGAGAATGTTCCCTAAAGAGGGCACTATAACTGCCATGGCAAAGTAGGACTTTGTGACAGAAATACGTGGCCTGTTAAAGTCTAAGCTGAGAGGAGGATCATGGGAAATGTAGTTCAGCTGTTTGCATTTCAGTTGAAGGTAAGCGCTCAATAACAAGGCTTTGAGGTTCTTGGTAACCGAACGTCTTTATTAAGCGAATGAGGTAATGTAATGATGATGTCTTAGACGTCACGATGTAAGCAGAAGCTGGAAAAGGAACATGTCTTCACAGGCTTGACCTCAGTGGCATGTCCAGCCCGTACCTCTTGGTGGCCATCTGGCTGTCTCCATGCCAGCACAGACACTAATGCTTCGCAGTCTAGCCTGGTGAACTTCACTGTAGCTGCCTTTCTCCATCTCACCATATGGTGTGTTTGCACTGCAGCACTAATCACATTAGGCAACACAGCGAAGGACGTTTGGCCTCAAAAACCAAATGGTATGACTTTCGTTTGAGTGTAACTGTGCTGATTTAGTCTGAACAAAATCCGGCCAATGGGGGTTGGAGTGTTGGTCAACAGTGGAGCGCCTTGTCGAGGGCCCAGCACGCTCCGACTGTTCAAATAAAGAATCTGCTTCACCCGGTGAATTAAGCAGATTAGAAGGAGCTTTTGTTGAGCAACAATGCCCTCTCATTCGGTGCCATTCTCTGCCTACACACCCGCACAAATGTAGGCCCGCTACCACTTCCCATGGAAATGAAACTCTCAATTTATTCCTGTAGCCTACAGACTTCACTTTGGAGGCCTTTCAGTCAAAAACGCTGCTGTGTTTATTGAACGTTAAGATAAAAGCCCTGGATAAAACATGAACGCTGCGCCCGCTAGAATGCCCCAAACGCTGCACGTTCTGCTTCATCATCTAAGAGGAAAATGATGCCGTTTGTAGAGTTGCTTAGTCAGCTCTGGAACGTCACATTTCACTGCCCGTGTCTTTTCATAGCGCCAGTTGTGGAAGACATTTCCTTTTGGGCGTGTATGGCCCATGTAGACTCATCCTGTTTTGCAGCAGTCTGGTTTTAGTTACTAAGGAATCGTTTGGGACCCTACCAGGCCTACCTGTGTACGGTCAAGCCCGGGCATCTCCAGTTCCAGCCCTCAAGGGCCACTCTTCACCGTTTCCTCTGCAGTAACACACCCAAATCGAGTCATCAGGTAATTAGCGAGTTGAGTCAACTGTGAGGCAGTATCATTTTTCCTGAAAGCACTAAGAATGACTGGAGCGTATCAGGGCTTGCACTGGTCAGAGCTGCGGCGTTAGCCTCATGCTTAATGTTGTATGGGTGAGTTTAAACATGTGAGAAGTCCTTCAAGTGGAACTCCAACCAAGATGAAAAATGTAGCCGTCGCTGCTTTTGTTATAAGCATGCTTAGTCAACTTCCTACAGCGGTGCAGCTGTAGGTTCTAGAGCAAGATTTTCAAGGTGTGAAGACCTTCTGACGACGTCTCGTGACACTGGGAAGAACCTTTGAAACATCATAGCTGCTTTAGAATTGAATTCAACGGTGATTGAAGTCAACGGTGGTTGGTCAGTGTAGTGGTTAACACCTCTGCCTTCTACACTGTAGACTGGGGTTCAATCCCCACCTGGGCAAACAACCTACACTATACCAATAAGAGTCCTTGGGCAAGACTCCTAACACCACCTTGGCCTGCCTGTGTATAAAATGATCAAATTGTAAGTCGCTCTGGATAAGAGCGTCAGCCAAACGCCGTAAATGTAAATGAATTGTGCACTCAGTCCTTGTTTTTTTGTTGTTCCCTAGCTGGAGACTGCAAAAAAGGCAAGTGTGAATTAGCTAGGAAGCTAAATAGCTCACTGATTCCATGTAACTGGTAATATGTTTTAAGTATGCTTTAAAAATGACTCGAGGAGGTCGACAAGCTGAAAGCTGAAGTCTGAAGTAAAAGCTTGAATTTAACCAAGGTACCAACTCAGATGATGGAATCAGCTTTTAAAGGTTTTAAGGGAAGAACAGCAATGACTCGTGATGTATTTGGGAACTTTTCTCAGCAAAACTGCACAGGTGTGGAGTATATTAAGGGCCGTGAAGCTGTTTACTGCCACATATGGGGGGCAGTTGTGGGCTGGAGGTTGGGGAACAAGCCCTGTGCCTGGAGGGTCACTGGTTCGATCCAGTCCATGACTGAAGTGCCCTTGAGCAAGACACCTAACCAATTGCTCAACGGGCACTGTGGATAGGGCTGCCTACTGCTCCAGGCAAGTGCGCTCACTGCCCCATAGTGTGTGTGTTCACTAGTGTGTATGTGGGTGTTTCACTGCATGGATGGGATAAATGCGGAGGTCCTGATCCACAGTTGGCAAATGGTTCTAATTCAAACAGCCACTTTTTAAATGATTTGTATTATACAGTTATATCCTCCGTCTCTCTTTCTCTCTCTGTTTCAGGAATCCCCTTCCCTAAGAACTTCATTCAGATCTGTAAGAAAATCCTATGTCGGCTCTTCCGGGTCTTCGTACACGTCTACATCCACCACTTCGACCGCATCATCGTGATGGGCGCCGAGGCTCATGTGAACACCTGCTACAAGCACTTTTACTACTTCTGCACTGAGCTCAACCTCATAGACCGCAAAGAGCTGGAGCCACTGGTGGGTATATTGACACTCTTTATGACGGCTGTAGAGCTGAAACGATCAGTCGGGAAAGTCGGTGACGGCTAAAACGTTCTTAACTCAAACTACTTAGAACTAAATTTGCTCTCTAAACTGTGTAAAGCTCTACAGCTAGAATGGTATATTCCAGAGGTCGCCACCCAGACGTTAAGAAGAGCCGTTTTGTTCTTTAAACGAAAACCAAACCACAATATTTTATGTCTGTTTTATCATCTTGGCTTTGAATGTGTCTCAAATTTAATACGAATGAAAAATCAGGCTTACTTCACTCAGACTTGCTTTAAGCTTTAGCTCAGCTATAGCCGCTTTTCTCACATCTCCGGCAGGAAACTTTTCCACAAAAGTGGAAAACTGACTTCAGCTTCGCGACTGTTTGAGAGTATTGCACTGCAGATTAAACGCATCAGGAAATAAGCTGGAGTGATTGTGTGTCACGATTGGCCCCTCCCAGTCCTGTCCATGTGTTCATGTTTTGGTTTAGCCCCCTCGTTTCATGACTCCGCCCCTGATCGTCTCCACCTGTTTTCCACCTGTCCCTCGTTTTCCATGTGTATTTAAGCCCTGTGTTAGCCCGTTGTCTTTGCTGGTCTTTGGATCTCTGTCTGTGTTGTTGGTCTTATATGCAGTGTTGGTTGTTCTGGTTACTGTGTGTTGTTTGAATCTTATTGCTTATTGTTTGTCTGTCAAGTCTTCCCCCCGTTCAATCCGTGTTGGCTCTATGACCCTGGACCGTTACGACTATAACCCTGGATTTTCCCATAATAAATCTCGCCTATCTCCGCATATGCGTCCGCCTCCTTGCTCCACGTTACATTGTGATTACACAGGGGCCCACTGGTCTCCAAATTATCGCTGATCGGTGTATTCCAATAATGCCCCCCCTTACCAGAAGAAAATACTGAGCTCACTAAAGAAAACGTTAAAAAGTGTCAGTGAGCGGTCCGATCCGGACATGTCCACACACCGGTTTGCCTAGAGACAATGAAAAGGGTTGGACAAGGACAGCCAGAGCTGATCGGATAGTCGGGTGGTGGCATGTTTAGTAGGGGGGTTTGGGTCATAATCTGAAACAGAGGCAAGGCTGAAAGCAGATTAAACGCTCACTGGGAGAAAGGCTCAGGTCCTCAGTAGGGCAAAGAGCAACCAGCATACATCAGTGTGGCCAGACTGCTGCCCCCTACTGTTCACTCTGCTTTTCTAGTGAGACCAGGTACAGCACTGTTTGGTGATGTTATTGGCCTTCTGCACTTAACTAGACATCCTAATGAACCTTCGATTGTAGTCCAAAGTTTCACTATGACCACCAGGTTCACAGATAGTATACCGACCGTTATCCTGGCTCTGATCTAAGATATTTACAAGGATTATTATTAAACCCCTCTTGTCACTGGGGTGGGACCCTCAAGGCCCCATCTCAGTCCCTTTAGTCAGGGAACATAACTGAACCATAATCCACTGAAATGATCTGTTCTAAGCTGGACTGACTCCACACACCCTGCCCCGCCTCGCCTCCAGGCTTTTACTCTACTGCTCTGTTTTAAAACATTCGGTTATGTCCATAAGAACCCATGAATTCCTAATACATTATAATGCCTTCATAAGGCATCATAAACATGGCTATAAATATTTATATACGTTTTTTTACACGTTATAGCCATCACTCCTTATGCGTTGTGAATTGTTAACAAGTAATAAGCAGCGTTCATAGCAGGTTATAATAGCTCATAAGTTGTATTTGTATTGTTAACCGTACTAAAGCCTCCTCCAGGGTTAAGAGTGAAGTATTTACTGAAACACTAAAACACACACAGTAAAGCTCATTACAGGCTTCAGATGTCAGAGTTTAAACTAGAGCTGCCCTCAGTGTTTCACCCAATGTGGGAAAGTCAATGTACACCACTGTTAATGTTCGCCACCGTTAGCCTGGCACTGACTTAACACTGCAGCTCTAACAGCACCAACAGCGAGAAATATAATACAGGAAATCTCAGGGTGTAAATAAACTCTGTATTTGTCTTTATGCTCTCCAACCTCTTTGGCACTGGCAGTATAACATGGCATTAACACTATTTATAATGCATTATATTAACAATGTGTATGCATAGCAAACTTGGCTATAAAGTGTAATTCTGTGTGATTCATTTTTATAAAGATTTATAACCCTGTTTATAATGCCTTATGAATGCATTATAACGTGTTATAAATGTGTTTATAGATGCCTACAAACGTGACATTCATAGAAATTGTTACCCAATATTCCTTTAGCATCCGTTTAGACATCACTGCAGGCCTTCTGAGGTTAAAGGTCGTATCCAAACAAGCATTCAACTTAACTGCATTTTCCCCGGCACCCCAAGCAGCCGCTGAAAACGCCCCACTAATGAGAGCTATGGTGGCCGGACACGGGCGAGACGGGGACAGTGGCCTCATTAACCAGGCCAGCAAGAACAAAGACGGCTTTCTGCCCTTTATCATACGCTCTCCTCATGACCGCGCAGAGGGAGAACGTACAGCACAGCCAAATCCGCACAGCGGCTCTAAAAACAGCAAAACTACAGGCCCACTGAAGTCATACAGGCCAGGCCCAGCGTCACCGCCAGGAAAGATGAAAAGCACTACTGTGTTATTTTAGCTCTTGGATAAAAGTTGTGATTTTATGGTTTATCCTTGCATGTTTATTTATCCCTGAAGTCGTCAGCTTTAGCTCCGAAATTTTTTCTCAGTTTGGACGAAAAAGGGGCATTTCTTTATTACAGGGTTTCCTCCTGTCTGTTTAGTCTCGGGTGTGTTTGTTTTTATATATTTATATGACAAAAACATCCTGACAGTGTAGGAAAACCAGAAAAACAGGCCTGATTTTTGACATATATACACTAGATGGTCAAAAGTATTCGCTCGTCTGGCTTCCCACACATATGATTGACATCCCATTCTTAATCCATAGGGTTTAATATGATATCGGCCCACCCTTTGCAGCTATAACAGCTTCAACTCTTCTGGGAAGGCTTTCCTCAAGGGTTAGGAGTGTGTTTATGGGAATTGTTGACCGTTCTTCCAGAAGCGCATTTGTGAGGTCAGACACTGATGTTGGACGAGAAGGCCTGGCTCACAGTCTCCACTCTAATCCATCCCAAAGGGGTTCTATGGGGTTGAGGTTGTTCATGCAGAGGCACAGTGACTGGATTAATGATGTTATTCAGTAGTTTGGGCCACTGGGTCACTGTACCGTTCACAAAGTGTAGGGCGGTTCTGTATTGACTGGACACACCTGCCCACGCTGTAACACCACCACCACCACCACCACCACCACCTATATATATATATATATATGGGACATCCTGCCAGATTGTATTTGTCTTCCTCTAAATGGAGCTAAAACCTAATCATGTTCCCACACAACCCCTCCTGGAGGGAAAGCTGTGTTAAAAAGCCACCACCAGCAAATTTACATGATGAAAGAAATCCCTCAAGAACATGAAAAGATATCAGAAGCTGAACTTTGAATGAACTGAGGAATTAGCCCTCCCTAGTGCTGCGTCATATGTAGGCTGTTAGCAGGGAAGCATCTCTGAGTACGAGTTAACGATGAAACGTTTACATCCCTGAAGTGTGTCGTTAGCTCGGGGCGTGTCCAAAGAAGTTGGCCTACTACTCTTCCTGGAATTTAAGCACCAATTCGCTGCTTCTCTCCACAAGCCAGTTCAGTGATAAGGAGGTAGTGCGTGATGTTCAAAGGTTTGGAGGCGCCTGGCTTGGTTTTCAATCAGGATCCACGTGTTCTGTGTTGCTTTACTGTAACGATGACTGAGCAGGTTTATTTGGAAGATATTCAGGCAATGTCATGTGTAGGCTGTGCCCTTGTAGTGATATCAGCAGACAGATGTTTCAGGTGTTTACAGCACATATTAAGTGTCTGTAATAACTGTGTAGTTACATGTGAACAATATAAGCAGCAACACAAACTACTAATGATTTAGTCACTGTTACAGATGGATTACAGCAGTGCTTCTTATGTAACTACACATGTAATTACACATGTAATATTTCGTTTTGCCTCATGTAATAACACAAGTGTATTTAAAAGTTGTACCAGCTCATTTTATTTCATGTAATTACTCAATAATAGCATAATATGTAATAGCAAATGTAATTACATTGTAATCAGCCTGGAACAGAAGTTGTTTTCTGGTCTTTTCCAGCAGTAAAAGGAGGTGAGTTATAACTTACATTAAGACATTATTACACTGGATCTGCCAGCTTTCCTCACGTTTAGCCAGCATTTACGCTGCCATTGCTGTGACACTGTAACCAGTCTCAGCTTTAAACCAGACAGACGCCTCCTTATATTGACATGGAACTGTTATAACATTTAATAAATGTGCTGCATTTCCACCCAAAGCAACGTCTATATGACCTATGATCTTAAAACCTTTGTCTTCAGCAGAACTTATAACCCGTGATCTTCCTATGGAGTGTAAAGATGTTTTATAGTAGTTCTTTGATTTCATTGAAATGCTTCTACTGTTTAGCACTTTGAGATTTGCTTAAAATGTAAAGTGAGTTACAAATAAAATTCATTATTATTATTATTATTATTATATGACCACTGCATTATTACACAGTACTTACATAATAACTACACAGGAACTGCCCACTTATTTTAGAGTGTGACTAACTCCACACTACAGGAAAGTTCCTGTGTAGATGTTATAAAGGTGTCATTACAGAATGGTATTAATCAGTGTGATGTGATTAGGCTGTTACAACACAGTTATTCCACAGTAATTACACAAACCATAACTAACTATGTAAAATATACTTCCTTAAACGTCTGAGAGACTCCTGATCTGTAGTGTATCAAAAAGGTAAACTTGTGTAATTACCTGAGGAAAAACTGAAGCTGATGCACGTGTAATTTCATAGGCTGTGCTTCTATAATCCACCTGTAACAGTGACTAAATCATCAGTAGTTACAGTGTTATTGCAGATGTTATTCATGAGTAACTACACAGTTACTAAAGACAATATAAAGTTGGACCGAAAATTTCAATATGAGCTTTTAACTATTGACGCATACTACCAACGTCAAAACCAACATTCAGCACACTCCAAAAAATTAAATAAAAGGTGATTTTAGATATAAATTCCTGTAACATCGCAAAACCACAGAGCAACAATACCACCAAAACTCACAGTGCACAGTATGTCACAGCATTCGTTTATTCTGCTGTTTAATAACGTGAAAAAGACCAAAAAGAACCAGCGTCAAAATATTTTTAAGACTGAGACCCTTATTAGTCCCACAACAGGGAGATTTCACCTCCGCATTTAAGCCATCTGTGCAGTGAAACACCACATACACACTAGTGATTACACACACACACACACACACTAGGGGGCAGTGAGCACACTTGCCCAGGGTGGTGGGCAGCCCTATACACAGCGCCCGGGGAGCAGTTGGGGGTTAGGCGTCTTGCTCAAGGACACCTCAGTCATGGACTGTCGGCTCTGCAGATCAAACTGGTGACCTTCCGATCACAGGGCCGGCTCCCTAACCTCCAGCCCACGACTGCCCCCTTTTAAAAACGCCTTCAAAAAAGTTTAAATAAAATGCAGCTTAAATCCAGATTGGATTCTGTTTCTGTTTGGTTTTGTTTTGCTTTTTCTTGTTTCTTTGTTTTTTATGTATGTAAAACACATGGACGTGAATTTGGAACTCCTGTCTAGCAGTCTGAAGTTCCTCCAGCAGAGGGAGCTATTAGTACACAATCACTTTAGTGCTCATCATGTGGAGAGTTTGCAGGAACACCTTAAAAACAAGACATAACAGAAGGTTTACTGCCAAAATGTACTGGGTTCCTCAGTATTGTTGATGTGAGTGCCATTAAATAATGATAAGTCTTATTTTTCCACTCCTTTCATTTTCCATAATGAAAGTGACTGTGGTGTGAATTTGATGAATCTGTGCGTGGAAACTTAAAACCGTTTAACAAGCTTAACTGATTTGAGGGTATGTGGGGATATGAAGTTCACTGTTCCCTGTGTTAAAACTAACTCCGCCATGTGGAGCCTGTGCTGCTGTCTGTCCAGCTCCTAGTGTGAGGTTTTTCCATGCTTCCAGTGCTGCATTACGCCCACCAAGAGGTGTTTAAACTAAAATATGTGTCAGTTCTGTTACTGTGACTGTCACGACGCAGTAATCAAGAAAACATGGTCCAGAAACCTTCAGGGCAAATTTTGAGAAATGTCAGTCCAAATGAGGTCCTCTGTATGTGTATGAAAATGTGCTTATGATGCTCCACTAATGCATATAACTCTTTTGGTGTTGCAGAAGGAGATGACATCACGGATGTGTCATTAAGAGACGCATCGGCTCGGCGCGTATGGGACGGTAATGGGCCTCGGAGACTTCTCTGCGGCGAATGAAACCCAGTTTGTTGCAGGTGGCTGCGGCGGTCGAGGCAGCGGCATGAAAGACTGTTTAACCAGAGGACATTAGTTCATTGTCGGAAACCTGCTGAGGAACCTTGACTTAAGGAAGAGTAAAAGTAGCCTGAGCTCACGCCTCCTCACCAAACACACTGACGGAGCACGCTACTGTTCACTAATGTTCACTCGGCACAACAGCACCACCTGGTGGTGGAAACTCTCACACCTCGTGCTATTGAATTAGCCCACAAGGGGGCGATCTAACCCAGAAAAATAGTCCAAGGGGTTCGAGATGCGCTGTTTGAGAAGTCAAATACTATGCAACATAAAGGGTGGGGATGGTTATATTCACCTGAAGTAATACTTTTAGGCTACGTATTGTTTAAGGGTTTGTTTTTAATTCCTAATTTTACTGCAACAACATTGTGGAGAAATGATTTAACCCCCTGTTTGACCAGGCTTTGACGGTGTGGTTAACCTTAATGATTTATGAATTTGTGGTGTTTGGAAACTTACTAGATCTTGTTCCTAAGCTGATTCCTAAGCTACCCATAGAGCTGAGTTCTAAATGTAAAGTGGAATGTTTTTTAGTGACATTGTGATTCCACACGTGGTTGAATTTGCAGTGATTTGGTCTGTAGAGATGATTACAATGATAATGGATTATATTCAGGATTTTTTAGGATCGAGCTCTTACACGGTGGTTGTACTGTTTTATTTTTTATTACAAAGCAAATAGAAATGCAGGGTTTATGAGTCCGTACTGACATCTGTCGGGTGTTAGAAACTACTGCATAAACTGTACGCTACACACTTTGCTGAAAATCCACTGCAGTGCATTTTTGTCAGTTTAAAATGCAGTAATTGTGTGTGTGTGTGTGTGTGTGTGTGTGTGTGTGTGTGTGTGTGTGTGTGAGAGAGAGAGAGAGAGTCACACAAACTGTAATGAGTGTGTTCAAAACCAGGTGCGCACATTTATATACTCACTGCAAAAAATAGTAACTTGTCAATGTGTGAAATGTAGTTAAGTGACCCTTATTAGTCCCACAGTGGGGAAATTTCACCTCTGCATTTAACGCCACACATTTGAACACACACACACACACACACACACACACACACACACACACACACACTTGCCCGGGGCAGTGAGCAGCACTATCCGCAGCGCCCAGGGAGCAGTTGGGAGTTAGGTGTCTTGCTCAAAGGCACTTCCGTCACTTACTGTTGGCCCAACGGGTCAAACCGGCAACCTTCCGGTCACAAGGCTGGTTCCCTAACCTTCAGCCAGTATAGCGAGATCATTTGAATTTACTTATGTGGTTTTGATGTGTGTGTTACTCAGTGGTCTGGTCGACCCAGTTTTTAAATCAACGCAGTCATAACAGTTTCTGTGAAAATACCAGATGTTTAAAACATCACAAGTGTCCAGTGTAGGGTTCTCCTTTAGCAGCTGTAGCCAGTCAGCAGCCTGTTCGTGTTGTTCACCCTCACACACACACACACACAGACACACACACACACATTAACAGCAGGTCATGTAGGAGGAGAACAGAGTGAAGGACACAGCACCTCCACACATTTACTCCCCGCAGGTTCAGCCCAGCACCACATGTGTAGTATAAGTGTTGGGGGTTGAACAGAGTGAAGCTCTGAAAATGGGTTATTTTATATGTTCTTCACTGAAAATGAGCAAAGGCCAAGAATCTGAGGCTGAAATGATAATAAACCACATCAATTTTTCTGCTGGTAAACACTGAAAACGGGTCCCACAGACCTGAACACCACACAAGGGTTAAACAAAATCACCTAAAACAGGCAAAACAATTCTGGAAATAAGCTAGATACTCATTATAAGCACACAACCATCTCAGCATGGGAAATATTAGATACATCGACTAGATTGAAGATCATTTCACTTGACAAGATGCCATTTTTTGCAGTGCTCCACATTCGTCTTCATGGACCAGTGAAATAGTGACCAATAACTTTGAACAGCTGACCTCCAGTTCCAGACTGTAGCCAGGTTTCCAGGGCCGGCTTGACTAATTTGAATGGTCATTATGTTTATAGTCAGTTCTTTGTTTAGCCTTTGTCTTTTTTTTTCCCAAGCCACACATATTGTGTCCTAAACTTGAGAAGTGTCGTCTCCAAAACAGGCGATTCTTTGACTCTGTCTGGGAGTCAGGCTTGACTCGTACCTAATGACTCTGAGAGTCGCAATGCAGCTGCTTAAAACTGAGAGACCTTCATGCAAGTCCATTGTAATTAATAGCATTTCTTATATATCTGCAAAAATACAGGAAGATTCCCTCGAAAGAGGCCCGGAATATTCTGTTGTAACTCCCGTTGAAGCAACATGAACCAGAAAATACACTACGCACCTTGACGTGTGTAACTGATTGCATTACATACAGCGCTGGACACATGAAGCGGTATGGGGGGCTGTACTCAGAAGTGCAAATGAAGGTTAAACGTTCTGACCGCTGTCCAGCGCCTACATCATCACTCCAAATCAGGGGCAGCCTGGCTTGTTAAAAGCTCCATATACTAAGGAGAACGTTGCACGTTGTTTTGCTCCGACTGCTTTGTCCTAGAGAGAGTTATCACAGAATATTCAGGGCCTCTTTCGAGTGAATCTCCCTGTATAAAGCAAATAAACTTTTAATGAATTCTTCAGCAGTTTTTTTTCCAATATTTGAAGAGTTTAATTCCAAAATGCTGTATTTTGCTCTGGTTGTAACAGTTTTTAATTATAACAATTTTTAAAAGAATAACAGCTGCAAATAATGGAAAATATTTTTTTTATTCTGCTTATAAAGGCGAGATTATCATAACATCAATTTCACTTATATGTGAGTCCATTGCCAACAGCGTACATCATTAAAAGCGCTAAAGTTCTCGAAAGTGTCCGGTTTTGGAACAGACCTCTAATTTGCCGCATTAAGTTTTATTCCATATGTCAAAATACGTGGATGGACACCTGGCTGTTGTCTCGAGCTGTTTTACAGAGGTTCAGGCCAAAACCTCTATTGACCAAATGAAGCTTATTGTCCGTGCTAACCACCGGGTTAGACTTTAAAACATTTTCTTTCTTCTTTCTCACATTATCTGCCTCCTGTGTTTGATGAACATGAGCGTCTGTCCATGTGAATTCCACAGCTGAAGCAATAAAGGATTTGGGGTTTATTTCCGTACAGCCTGTGTTGATTTGTGAGATTATGCAAATGCTGGAGCAGCACAGCGAGGGATTTTAAGAGGATTCTGACACTAGCTAAATGAAATAAAGTCATAAATGTTTATCTTGTTTGTTTGTATTGGGCCTGAAGTTTTCAACATAGATATTCAACTGGGTCCAGCCAGGCACGTCAGTGGCGCCACCATGTTGGGGCGGACAGACAGACAGACAGACAGACACAGATAGATAGATTGACGGACGGATGGATGGATGGATAGATAGATAGATAGATAGATAGATAGATAGATAGATAGATAGATAGATAGATAGATAGATAGATAGATAGAGACTGACACAGACAGACAGACAGAGACAGACAGATAGATAGATAGATTGATGGATGGACTGACGGACGGACGGACGGACAGACAGACAGATAGAGACAGACAGACAGATAGATTGATGGACGGACGGACAGACAGATAGAGACAGACACGGACAGATAGATAGATTGACGGATGGACTGACGGACGGGCAGACAGACAGACAGAGACACAGACAGATAGATAGACGGATGGACAGACAGACAGACAGATCAAGGCAGTAGCAAGACATTATTTCAAATAAACTTAAATAACACTGTTGCTGGATCAAAACCTCCCATCTCCAAAATGAGAACTTTACAGGAGAAGGAAAAACCCACTTTACTTTTAATGGAAGTCAGTGGAACCAGAATTTTTTCCAAGTAATTTTGAGCCATTTTCTTTTGGTCCATTCATTCTGAAATTTACACACAATGTAAAGAGCAACAGGTACTTTCAAATTAATCAGACAGCAGGAGGTCGATACCATCTCTGCAGAAAAGAGACCCACAAATAAAACTTTTTTTCTGAATTAAACAGAAATTTTGAAATATTGGTAGAATTCAGGCATTGGTGGGATTTAAGTAGGAATGTGAACTGGAAACACCTCCAGGAGCAGATACAAGGTCCCAGAGCTGAGAGTCTTACATAGCGTGTATGTTTCTGTTACCTGTTCCTTTATCTGCTTAATACCTAGAACCTTTCTGTGTAACCTATTTAGACCAGGGCGGTACTTTACACCAAATAATGACGCAGTGCTTTGGAGTTTGTACCTCACACTTGATCCAGTTAATACCTAGAATCTGTTTACACTGAATTTCAGTGCCATTAGTTAACCTGTCTAATGAACTAGTACTTTTGAGTTTGTACCTCTCATTTCCCTGCTTTATACCCAGGGACTGTAAAAGTGTGACCTTGTTTACATTGTTAACTACAGTCAACAGACAGTGCTTTCACAGCTTTTCCTTCTGTTCTCAGACGCACTGACATAACAAGACTGCATTTCTCACTTGCATCTCTTGCAAAACCTTCAAATCTCCCATCACTCCTTTAAGCTGTTTATCGAAAACACTCTCGTTGATTGCTTGTTAGTTGTGGATCAGCAAAAGTAGCCAACATGAGAGTGTGTTTCTCTTAAAAGATCAGCCTGACTGTAATCCCTTGTAGGGTATCGAAGATGACCTCTATACCCCTTCAGAGTGAGATTAGGCCTTAGATTTGTCTACAGAAGGTTTTGGAAGAGTGATTTCGCTGTGTGTAAGCTTTGGCTGAGCTGTATATAAAGATTGGGTGTTCTCCAGTCCAGAGCTTCATTTTCTAAGCCAACATTGCACTGAACTACATAAACGAATCACATGAACCAAGATTTGCACCAACTTCTTTGGTCATCATTCTGAAGTCTCAAGAGGATCCAAGAGAACCAAGATTATATCCTTGAATGCACCAACTTTCAACCATCTTTCATGAAGTCAGTTTGGCCTCAGCTTCACAGAGATGCTTTGTGAAGCAATGTTCATGTCCATCCATCTAGAAGCCACAAGCCAAAGTGGGCCACTCTAGGCTAACCCAGCGATGGAGGAGAAAACGGGATCGTCCGGGCCACCAGTGTGCATCCAGATTCTGTCCACGGTCGCTTTGGTATGTTTTGGCCTCTACTGCATCGTTAAGGGCGTCTCGTTTGGCTTCTTCAACTGGTGGTACATCCTTGGGGCTGCCTGCTTACTGACCACCGCCTTTGCCGCCTTCCGTGTCTACGAGGTATGTGTGGTTATGGCACAGAGCGAGATGGCCCAGGCCGAGCCCTGCAGGACAGTCCCCTGAGGAATGCTTTCACAGAATGAGCTCAGACCTTGTCAGATTTGACTGATTCTAAATTGGTCAATATCCTGGATGGTTGTAATGAAATTTCACGGAAGGGTCATTTCATCAACTATCGCTTCGACAGATGATGCTCCTTCAGCTGAGATTCATTACCGTTGCTTCTTGAATTGCTGCAAGAGAGACTTGCTGCTGGATGCTATGTTGGTAGGTCACATGGCACATACAGTTGTAATTTTATTAGATAAAGATTGATTCAAGGGAGATGGCTTCAGCATGAGATTAGACTCCAGATTTACCTCCCGAAGCATCTGGAGAAGTGCGTTCACTATGGTAATCAGTGAGCTGGCATGAGAGTCCATTCTGTGGTCAGTAATTCAATCTTGGACTCTCTAAGGGATCCAAGAGAGTCTTCTCAAATTCTCCTGTTAAGAACTGTACTTTACAAAATGGGTAAATTGACAGCTGTGACTTCCTTCAGCATCTTCAAGGTATCTGATAGTGGTACAAAGGTAGATGATCTAGGCCAAGCTCTACAGGACAGTGCACTGAGGGTCACTTTCAAAGACCAGACCTGATGTTGATGGAAAATCTGATCCTAGGTTAGAAGGGCAGTATCTTGGCAATGTCTGAGGGTCACTTTCAAAGACTCATCTAAGACCAGACCTGATGTTAATGGGGAACCCGATCCTAGGTTAGAAAGGCAATATTTGGGCTGTGGTGATGGAAAATTGGATTGAGTTTAATTGAGTTGCATTTTCACAGCCGATGTCCCAATGCAGCTTTCCAGAAAACAGGGTCCAGCCCCCTAATGACCAATCTGACAGCAACAGTGGCAGGAAAAACTCCCTAAGAGTAAGAGGAAGAATTGCTGAGAGGAACCAAAGCTCAAAAGGAGAAACTCCCTAAGAACATGAGGAAGAAACAATGAGAGGAACCAAGGGGGAGCCCATCCTCCTCCGGACCACTGGATAAACAGATAAAGTTTCCTCAGCTGAGGTCCTTTGCCATTTAAGCAAGATGATCACCTGGTCGCTTGTTCCTGCAACCAAATCAAAGCCTTAATGTTGTTTTCAGTAACTGACAAAATTGAGTCTTCTATTGCTTTAATACAACAGTTCTGCAAAAATGAAAAAGCAAACGTTTGAATATCATATCAGCTGTTTTAATATAGCCAATTCCTTCCCATGTATAAGTAGAGCTATGAAACTATTGCAGTGTCACATTCTGTTCACCTTTTTCAACGTTTGCCAGGATAACCTGAATGCTGGTTTATGTCCATCTGTAAAGCATTTCACTGCCCAGCTTGTTTGCTGAATTGTATTGTGGTAATTTGTAGCCAATTCCTATTATTTAGTTGTGTCGGTGTCACAGCTGCTGGCCAAAAACTTGCTTTGGGGCAAAGACAGGTTCAGAATTTGATGTCCTGCTGTGACACTCTTCTACAGAATCTGACCAAATGAGCTGCAGATCAAGTTATTATCATAGAAAGTGTCTAATTTGTTAGTTTTCTGTTTTTGTACAGTACTGTGCGAAAGACTTAGGCACCCAAGACACATTTTCAAAATCTATTTATTTGTGTAGTTTGTGTTTATTTGCTGAGAAAAGTGTAAATATTTGAATAAACTAAATGTATAGAATATGAAATAATAATGATTATATATGTATATATATATATATATATATATATATATATATATATATATATATATATATATATATATATATATATATATATATATATAAATCATATAAATAATAAATAGTGATGTTCTGGATGTTGGTGTTTGTTTACCCATCTCCAAGTCTCTCCTTGAGGAAGCCCAGTATTATATGTAGTTAAAAAGCAGCTCCTGGTTTGACCAATCAGTGCTCAGTAAATTGAGCTCATGATGTAATTGATGATATTAACGAGTCTCTGTGGCGGCTGTGAAGGTGTCCAGGAAAAATATGGACCCGAGAAATTCTTGTTACTTTTTATTGTTTTTCTGTTTATTTGAATTATGAATGTGACTTTATTCTAATGTATATTCTGATAAACTCACTGCTGAGGTCAACTGGTTAAACATTCGCTTAGATGCCTAAAACCTTCGCACAGCACTGTACATCATAGCCGTCCAAAGATAAACAAGTATTTCCAAAATGGCAAACGGACCAATTCCGAAATCTTGAACTGTTACTCAGCAGTCTTGACTCATTAACATTTGCGCCTCCCAGAATTTACATACACCAGCCCAGGTTCTAGCCCAGCAGGTATTGTGAAAACGAAACAATGACAATGGAGCTGCAGCAATGAAAATGGCAGACTATGTGCAGAAATGTACTGTTCCAGACTGTGAAAGGGATCCTGGCACTTTTCTTAACATTACCTTGCCAAGCTCTCAGTGGGTATGGTTGACGTTCCTAAACACCAGCTTCTCAATCAAATCTTCCAGTCCACCTTAAATGCTACAGATTGCACAGCACCAGAATGTAACTGGTACAGGTAATGTTAGCCACTCGATAGAGGCAAGTAACTAACATAGCTAACTAAATGGTCTGACGACCTCACTTATTTACACAGAGGCTCATTTTATTTTCCAGCCTGTGTCTATTTTGACATGTTGCTTCTGAGAGAGCCTTCATGGTGCCTCACTATGAACCAGCCAATCAGAACAGAGTTCATCAGATTATTCATGACCCACCAAAAAGGGGAACAGCTCATTTCATTCTAGGGCCAAATCATACGGTTGGAAATGCGAACCTTCCATGTAGACATCAGAGAACTAAAATGCTGAGTAAATGCATTCTATGGCAACTTTAATCTAAGGTGATTTTATTTGAAGTAATTTGGGGACATTTCTATTGGTCCAGTCTTCATGAAACTTTGCAAGTCTTCACACAAGGCAAAGGGCAGCTGGTGTGCTTTAAATGATGTAGACAAATGAAAATAAAAAAAAAAAAGGTTTTGTTTGATGAGCTGTATTTCAAATAAAGGGGTCAGTAAAATGTAAATAAAGCATAATTTGTTTTTTTACAAGAAATAATTATGGATTCTGAAATGTACGTAAAATCCGCTCAGAATGTCACGTGGTTGATTCTATTTGTAATGAAAAATTGTGAGTTAGAAAGGAGCGCAAAAAAAAGATTTTCACCAGTGGTCTCAGACTTTTGGACCCCACTGTTTACCTTTTTTTATTTGCTTGTTTGTTTGTGTCAGCAGTAAAACTGCAAATGGAGCTTTCCACTTTTTTCCCACTCTGTTGCTTTTGTCAGTTTGCTGCTTATGGATTTATCCACCTGTATTCCTCGGTCTTCCATAGTCTGCACAGAACAGGGGTCAGCAACATGTGGCTCTGGTGCTCCGGCTCTTTTACTGCCCTGTTGCTCCACAGCTGAATTGGATCAGTAGGTAATAATAAAACGATCCTCCTCTACAGTAAAATAAAGCTCTGCTGATCCTTCAACAGAGTTTAACAGTAAATGTAAAGGTAGAACTGTTGATTCACCCTTTAACCCTGAAGATCAGCACAGACTGCTGGTCACCATAGCAACACAGACAACAGTCTCGCCCAGCTAGTAGATAACGAAAAAGGCAAAGAGAGAGATTTAAGACGAACATCGACCATTTACATACGATCTGACTTATTTGCATAATAATCACTCCAGCTGGTTACGTTTAAGTCTGAAGTCAGCTCCTCGATTGCTAGCTTCTCATTCTAATTTTCCGTTCCACCTTAAATGACCAAGCAGTTACATTCTGGTGCCTCAGGCACCATTTAAGGTGGAATGGGAAAATTTGAACAAGAATCTGGTGGATGAGAATCCGACTCATAAAAATTGACAAGAAACTGTTCTACTTTTGGAAAAGTTTCCTGCCGGAGATGCGAGAAAAGTTAAAGCTTAAAGCAGAACTTTTTTGTTTGCATCTTTAACCTGTACTAGTACGTCAGCACATACTGATATTTATACACAGCTAAGATGGTAAAATGGACATAAACTGTTGTGGCTCCCACAGTGGTTTGATTTTTGTTGACAAAATGGGTTGTGACCCTTTGCACAGAGGAAGGCGCTGAAGGTTTCACTTTAAAAAAACATTTAAAAGCTGTATTTGAATGAGAGGAGTGCAATCGTGGGTTATGGCACAGCAACATACAGCACACAGCTTCGGATGGATTTAGCCAATCACAAGCCAGATCTCACCACATCAGGGACCACAGCTCTACATCATTTCTTCTCATTGTCACACAGTGTTGCCTCCAAAAGGACCCCTGCTTACATTAGTTCTTTTAATGTTTTTGGATTTAATAATCCGGTCCTTATTATGCAGGAAAAGTGAATTGAATATTTTTCTTAAAATTGCTCTCATAATGCGTCCAGTAGAGGGTTAAGACATCGTGACCATGAATAAAAGAAAGCGTGCGTACAAACTGCAAGACATTCGCTGGAATTCGTTATTTATTATCCCTCTATGAATGTAAACTTAAACACTTGGCTTGCTCTTTTTAAAAGGTTTACTTTGTGTGGATTATTCTACAACAGTCCTTAAACATCAGTTTACATCCAAGACACTTTAATGTGAGCTTGAGTGCCTAAATTAATACGCGATA
The DNA here is from genome assembly GCF_015220715.1 of Pygocentrus nattereri. Taxonomy (NCBI): domain Eukaryota; kingdom Metazoa; phylum Chordata; class Actinopteri; order Characiformes; family Serrasalmidae; genus Pygocentrus; species Pygocentrus nattereri. The sequence goes on along the minus strand of NC_051233.1, from coordinate 2,788,586 downwards.
GGGAGAAAATTCCACATGATAATGCCATTAACACCACTCCACTCCACTACGGTCAGCTCCGGCTCTTTCTTCCCGACTGCATGCGGGCTTCGTGTTGTCCTGCTTGTTTCGCAACAGGCTCAGTGCTCCAGTTTTATGGTTATGTTTGTTTGAGGGCATGTTGCCTGTATGTACTGCCAGTAGCGTTTACCATAATTCATCTGTTCAAATCTGTTTTCTGCACATTTGTAGCCGAGATACAAAACAATTTGAAACAGACATTTGGCTACTTGCAACTACTGACAGTGTGACTGATACTTCACTGGACTGAACGGTGTCCAGACGTTTATTGCTCTGCCGATGTGGGAGCTAAATATTCCGGAAAGAGAGGTCTGTGCCATGTCACTACTTGGAATAAAATATAGATGACTGAAGTGGAAGTTTCACAGACCCTAGAGAACAATGCTTCATTCTTCAACAAGCCAAATGCTGCTCAAGAGGAATTTGATAAACACATTTTATTAGAACGGGGACACTTCCTGACCACTTTATTAACGCCTGTATTATGGTGTATGGTCAGGGTTACCTGATTGTGTTAGCCGTCTAATAACCCTTCATCAAGGACCACAGAGCTGCTCTTGGCTGGTTCATACACATCTAGCCGTGATACTGACTGGGGCTGAGCAGGCATTTGACTCCCCCGCAAGGAAAATGCCCCACCCCTTTTGGCTTGAGTTCAGGACACTTACATGAAAGCTACGTTCACTTTACAAGCCTCACCGCTCAGATCCGGTCTCTCTGACCCGACGGTTCTCACTCGTTTAGCTAAGTGATTCAAATCAGTCATTAATGTGATGAACTTGTCACGTGACTGAATCACTGCATCATCAGCACAAACTAACGAGCAGAACGAGCTTCGCTGAGAAGATCATTAACTCTGATCAGCTCTCAGCTTCATTATTAGAGCCAGACGGAGGAGGAGAAGGTGAGATGAGCTGCTTTTCCACCGTTTACAGGCTTTGACTTCTGTTCGGCGCTGTTGCCATGGTAACGCTGAGTGATGGCGCAGCGCAGTGGGGAAAAAAGTGCATGAATTCTGATCTGAGTGCCTCATTAAGGTCACATGACCATGAATCAGACCTGTATCCGGCCTAGGACCACATATGAAAGTGGCTCAGGTCAGATTTGCGTGTCGACACAAAGCGGCTGATAAAGTGGCCAGTGAGCAGAAGTTCAAGGTAGGTGCTTCTAATAAAGTGGCCAGTGAGCAGAAGTTCAAGGTAGGTGTTTCTAATAAAGTGGCCTGTGAGCAGAAGTTCAAGGTAGGTGTTTCTAATAAAGTGGCCAGTGAGAGGAAGTTCAAGGTAGGTGCTTCTAATAAAGTGGCCAGTGAGCAGAAGTTCAAGCTAGGTGTTTCTAATAAAGTGGCCAGTGAGAGGAAGTTCAAGGTAGGTGCTTCTAATAAAGTGGCCAGTGAGCAGAAGTTCAAGGTAGGTGTTTCTAATAAAGTGGCCAGTGAGCAGAAGTTCAAGGTAGGTGTTTCTAATAAAGTGGCCAGTGAGCAGAAGTTCAAGGTAGGTGCTTCTAATAAAGTGGCCAGTGAGCAGAAGTTCAAGGTAGGTGTTTCTAATAAAGTGGCCAGTGAGCAGAAGTTCAAGGTAGGTGTTTCTAATAAAGTGGCCAGTGAGCGGAAGTTCAAGGTAGGTGCTTCTAATAAAGTGGCCAGTGAGCAGAAGTTCAAGGTAGGTGTTTCTAATAAAGTGGCCAGTGAGCAGAAGTTCAAGGTAGGTGCTTCTAATAAAGTGGCCAGTGAGCAGAAGTTCAAGGTAGGTGTTTCTATTAAAGTGGCCAGTGAGAGGAAGTTCAAGGTAGGTGCTTCTAATAAAGTGGCCAGTGAGTGGAAGTTCAAGGTAGGTGTTTCTAATAAAGTGGCCAGTGAGCAGAAGTTCAAGGTAGGTGCTTCTAATAAAGTGGCCAGTGAGTGGAAGTTCAAGGTAGGTGTTTCTAATAAAGTGGCCAGTGAGCAGAAGTTCAAGGTAGGTGTTTCTAATAAAGTGGCCAGTGAGCAGAAGTTCAAGGTAGGTGTTTCTAATAAAGTGGCCAGAGAGTGGAAGTTCAAGGTAGGTGTTTCTAATAAAGTGGCCAGAGAGTGGAAGTTCAAGGTAGGTGTTTCTAATAAAGTGGCCAGTGAGCAGAAGTTCAAGGTAGGTGTTTCTAATAAAGTGGCCAGTGAGCAGAAGTTCAAGGTAGGTGTTTCTAATAAAGTGGCCAGTGAGAGGAAGTTCAAGGTAGGTGCTTCTAATAAAGTGGCCAGTGAGCAGAAGTTCAAGCTAGGTGTTTCTAATAAAGTGGCCAGTGAGAGGAAGTTCAAGGTAGGTGCTTCTAATAAAGTGGCCAGTGAGCAGAAGTTCAAGGTAGGTGTTTCTAATAAAGTGGCCAGTGAGCAGAAGTTCAAGGTAGGTGTTTCTAATAAAGTGGCCAGTGAGCAGAAGTTCAAGGTAGGTGCTTCTAATAAAGTGGCCAGTGAGCGGAAGTTCAAGGTAGGTGCTTCTAATAAAGTGGCCAGTGAGCAGAAGTTCAAGGTAGGTGTTTCTAATAAAGTGGCCAGTGAGCAGAAGTTCAAGGTAGGTGCTTCTAATAAAGTGGCCAGTGAGCGGAAGTTCAAGGTAGGTGTTTCTAATAAAGTGGCCAGTGAGAGGAAGTTCAAGGTAGGTGCTTCTAATAAAGTGGCCAGTGAGTGGAAGTTCAAGGTAGGTGCTTCTAATAAAGTGGCCAGTGAGCAGAAGTTCAAGGTAGGTGTTTCTAATAAAGTGGCCAGTGAGCAGAAGTTCAAGGTAGGTGCTTCTAATAAAGTGGCCAGTGAGCAGAAGTTCAAGGTAGGTGTTTCTAATAAAGTGGCCAGTGAGAGGAAGTTCAAGGTAGGTGCTTCTAATAAAGTGGCCAGTGAGCAGAAGTTCAAGCTAGGTGTTTCTAATAAAGTGGCCAGTGAGAGGAAGTTCAAGGTAGGTGCTTCTAATAAAGTGGCCAGTGAGCAGAAGTTCAAGGTAGGTGTTTCTAATAAAGTGGCCAGTGAGCAGAAGTTCAAGGTAGGTGTTTCTAATAAAGTGGCCAGTGAGCAGAAGTTCAAGGTAGGTGTTTCTAATAAAGTGGCCAGTGAGCAGAAGTTCAAGGTAGGTGTTTCTAATAAAGTGGCCAGTGAGCGGAAGTTCAAGGTAGGTGTTTCTAATAAAGTGGCCAGAGAGTGGAAGTTCAAGGTAGGTGTTTCTAATAAAGTGGCCAGTGAGCAGAAGTTCAAGGTAGGTGTTTCTAATAAAGTGGCCAGTGAGCAGAAGTTCAAGGTAGGTGTTTCTAATAAAGTGGCCAGTGAGAGGAAGTTCAAGGTAGGTGCTTCTAATAAAGTGGCCAGTGAGCAGAAGTTCAAGCTAGGTGTTTCTAATAAAGTGGCCAGTGAGAGGAAGTTCAAGGTAGGTGCTTCTAATAAAGTGGCCAGTGAGCAGAAGTTCAAGGTAGGTGTTTCTAATAAAGTGGCCAGTGAGCAGAAGTTCAAGGTAGGTGTTTCTAATAAAGTGGCCAGTGAGCAGAAGTTCAAGGTAGGTGCTTCTAATAAAGTGGCCAGTGAGCGGAAGTTCAAGGTAGGTGCTTCTAATAAAGTGGCCAGTGAGCAGAAGTTCAAGGTAGGTGTTTCTAATAAAGTGGCCAGTGAGCAGAAGTTCAAGGTAGGTGCTTCTAATAAAGTGGCCAGTGAGCAGAAGTTCAAGGTAGGTGTTTCTAATAAAGTGGCCAGTGAGAGGAAGTTCAAGGTAGGTGCTTCTAATAAAGTGGCCAGTGAGTGGAAGTTCAAGGTAGGTGTTTCTAATAAAGTGGCCAGTGAGCAGAAGTTCAAGGTAGGTGTTTCTAATAAAGTGGCCAGAGAGTGGAAGTTCAAGGTAGGTGTTTCTAATAAAGTGGCCAGTGAGCAGAAGTTCAAGGTAGGTGCTTCTAATAAAGTGGCCAGTGAGCGGAAGTTCAAGGTAGGTGCTTCTAATAAAGTGGCCAGTGAGCAGAAGTTCAAGGTAGGTGTTTCTAATAAAGTGGCCAGTGAGCAGAAGTTCAAGGTAGGTGTTTCTAATAAAGTGGCCAGTGAGCAGAAGTTCAAGGTAGGTGTTTCTAATAAAGTGGCCAGAGAGTGGAAGTTCAAGGTAGGTGCTTCTAATAAAGTGGCCAGTGAGCGGAAGGACAAGGTAGGTGTTTCTATTAAAGTGGCCAGTGAGTGGAAAGACAAGGTGGGAAATCTGTTCTTTTTCTCTCTCTCTCTCTCTCTCTCTCTCTCTCTCTCTCTCTCTCTCTCTCTCTTTCCACATCTTCCACTCCATGTCTGGATTCAATATTACTTATTTGAGTTATGTTAGCACTGGTATTTCACAATCCACAATTTGCTCACCAACCAGATTATATTTCACAATAAAAAGTTTATTGGTCCCTTAAAAATCATCAGAGTAAAGTTTTCCAACGTTTGCACAATGCGCCATATACAGTAGCACTCCAAAGCTTAGTCTTTCCACAGGATACAAAACGGCTCCCGTCTCCAGCTCAGGATTTCTGATAAACATCTACAGTTTGTGCTTGCAGCACCCGAAAGCAAGTTTAATACTGTAACACACAACACTCAGATCAACCCACTCACACAGGAAAATCACATTTTACAGCCAATTTCACACCAACAAACAAGAATAAACACTGACATTCAGTATGATCTGATATTTCTCTGCTCGTAATCATAATACTGGAATACACAATGTGTGCAAAAGAATTGTAGTCCGTGAATCCTGATCATAGGATTGCATAAACTTTGATACCCTTATGATACATGTCCACTACACAGGAGCGCAGAAGGGGCCTGGGATCAGCCGGCCTCCTCAGCAGAGCAGTCAATGCCCGCGTAGGTGAATTTCTCATACAGCGTAGTGTTTACATACGTCTGCGGGAGAAAGAAGGGTGAGATACGTGAGATACAGTAGGCAAACTTTGAGATAAAGTTAAACAATCCTGCTTCGCCTGATTTACCTTTCTCTCCTCTAGCATGCGGTTGAGGGACATCAGGATCTGAGCAAACGAGGGCCTTTCATAGGGCTTCTCTCTCCAACACTGCCTCATTAGCTCATAGCTAGAGAGAGAGAGACAGAGGGGGGGAGGAGAGAGAGAGGGAGAGAGAAAGAGGAGAGAGGGGGGATGAGAGAGAGAGAGTGAGAGAAAGAGGAGAGAGAGAGGGGGAGAGAGAGAGGGAGAGAGGGAGAGAGAGGGGGAGAGAGAAAGAAAGAGGAGAGAGAGTGAGAGAGAGAGAGTGAGAGGGGGTGAGAGAAAGAAAGAGCAGAGAGAGAGAGAGAGAGAGCGAGACAGAGAGAGAGTGAGAGAGAGGGGGAGAGAGGAGAGAGAGAGGGGGAGAGAGAGAGGGAGAGAGAGAGGGAGAGAGAGAGAGAGAGAGAGAGAGAGAGAGAGAGAGAGAGAGGGAGAGAGAAAGAAAGAGGAGAGAGAGTGAGAGAGTGAGAGGGGGAGAGAGAGGGAGAGAGAGAGAGAGAGTGAGAGGGGGAGAGAGAAAGAAAGAGCAGAGAGAGAGGGAGAGTGAGTGAGAGAGAGAGAGAGAGAGAGAGAGAGAGAGAGAGAGAGAGAGACAGAGTGAGACTTCAAGACAATTCAAGAGCACAATAAAGTCCAATCCAGCTCCAAATAAGATTAGATTAGCTTAATTGAGATCTTTACATGGTGAAATGGTTCTCCAGACTGATGGAGAATGTGTTGTATATGGTTCTTTTTGAGAATAGTGCTATATAGCACCAAAAGGGGTTCTGTATTGCATGCAGGCTTGAGATTGTAACGATAGCAGAACACTTTTTGTTGCTACACAGCATCATTTTCAGAATTTTCAACACATTCTCCTTCAGTCTGAAGAACCTTCTCTCCATGCAAATAACTGTGTAAGCAGGAAATGGTTCTCTTTCTCACACACACCAAGTGCAACACACTTACACTTCGTCGTCACAGTTGAGGGGTTTTTCCAGACGGTAGCCCTGGGGCAGTTTCTCGTAAAGCTCAGCACAAGTCATGCCACAGTACGGCGTCCCGCCTGCAAACCGGCATTAGCCCAAAACACATATTAACGTCATTCAGATCATTTTAAGCAAGTTGTAATCAAAATATTTAACTTAGACAAGAAAATCTCCTCTGAAACAATATTCAAATGGGATTAGTTTCTATGGAGCCCCTGAAGCAACATGGTGATTTTTTTTAGTGAAAGGGTCATGGTGAATTTTTTTGTGGGTAAAAATCTGGTGAGCACCTGAAAACTCTCAAGTGAGCACCAGATACTATGTGGTGAGCTATAAAAACCTTAATAATTTACCAATTTGTCCCTTTCAAAGAGATAGAGCTAAACGTAGGCTGTTCACTTGACAGCATCGGATGCTCACCTGATAGTATCTGGTGCTCACCACATAGTATCAGGTTCTCACTTGATAGTATGTGGTGCTCACTTGATAGCATCTGGTGCTCTCCTGATAATATCTGGTTCTCACTTAATAGTATCTGGTGCTCAATTGATAGTATCGCATGCTCACCTGATGGTATCTGGTGCTCACCTTGCAGTATTGCATGCTCACCTGATAGTATTGGGTGCTCAGCTGATAGTATGTGGTGTGTACCAGATTTTTACCTTAAAAAAAACAACATGTCCCTTTCGGCTAAAATGAACTACACCACGTCTCTTCGGGGGCTCCGTACGTTTCCAAGGGGAGGTGTGGAGATATCATTTTAATGTTTATGGTCAATTTGCACACGCTAGGAAATCTTGGTGCACATGACTGGGGCGGGAATGGCTACTTGATTTATGCACTGTTTTCATGGCATGGTGGATTCAGACAGCCTGCTAAAGACTACTTTTTCATGTGAAACTAATCCCGTCTGAATAGTTCTTAAGACCATGACACACTTCTTCAAGTCTGTAACAGGACTACTGTTCTCAGACTCTGCAGAAGTATCTAGATATCACTGTCCAACTGAAAAGACTCCAGAGTGTGAATATACCTAAACTCACCACCTCCCACAGAAGAACTCCATATGACCATCTGAAAAAGTGAGAAAACTGCATGAGGAAGACAGAGTGTGACTGGACCACCTGACCATCAGACCAAACTCTAGCCTCTACACACTCTGTTTACATGCCCTACAACTTTTATAAAGTAGTTAGTGTAGTGTAGTGTACTGTAGTGTAGTGTACTGTAGTGTACTGTAGTTAGTGTAGTGTAGTGTAGTGTAGTGGAGTTAGTGTAGTGTAGTGTAGTGTAGTGTACTGTAGTTAGTGTAGTGTAGTGTAGTGTAGTGGAGTTAGTGTAGTGTAGTGTAGTGTAGTGTACTGTAGTTAGTGTAGTGTAGTGTAGTGTAGTGGAGTTAGTGTAGTGTGGTTAGTGTAGTGTAGTGTAGTGTAGTGGAGTTAGTGTACTGTAGTTAGTGTAGTGTAGTGTAGTGTAGTGGAGTTAGTGTAGTGTAGTGTAGTTAGTGTAGTGTAGTGTAGTGTAGTTAGTGTAGTGTAGTGTACTGTAGTTAGTGTAGTGTAGTGTAGTGTAGTGCAGTGCAGTGTAGTGTAGTGGAGTTAGTGTAGTGTAGTTAGTGTAGTGTAGTGTAGTGTAGTGTAGTGTAGTTAGTGTAGTGTATTGTACTGTAGTTAGTGTAGTGTAGTGTAGTGTAGTGTAGTGTAGTGTAGTTAGTGTAGTGTAGTGTACTGTAGTTAGTGTAGTGTAGTGTAGTGTAGTGTAGTGTACTGTACTGTAGTTAGTGTAGTGTAGTGTAGTGTAGTGTAGTGTAGTGTACTGTAGTTAGTGTAGTGTAGTGTAGTGTAGTGTAGTGTACTGTACTGTACTGTAGTTAGTGTAGTGTAGTGTAGTGTAGTGGAGTTAGTGTAGTGTAGATGGTGTAGTGTAGTGTAGTGTAGTGTAGTTAGTGTAGTGTACTGTAGTTAGTGTAGTGTAGTGTAGTGTACTGTAGTTAGTGTAGTGTAGTGTAGTGTAGTGTAGTGTAGTGTACTGTAGTTAGTGTAGTGTAGTGTAGTGTAGTGTAGTGTACTGTACTGTAGTTAGTGTAGTGTAGTGTAGTGTAGTGGAGTTAGTGTAGTGTAGTTAGTGTAGTGTAGTGTACTGTAGTTAGTGTAGTATAGTGTAGTTAGTGTAGTTAGTGTACTGTAGTTAGTGTAGTGGAGTTAGTGTAGTGTAGTGTAGTGTAGTTAGTGTAGTGCAGTGTAGTGTAGTGTACTGTAGTTAGTGTAGTGTAGTGTAGTGTAGTGGAGTTAGTGTAGTTAGTGTAGTGTAGTGTAGTTAGTGTAGTGCAGTGTAGTGTAGTGTAGTGTAGTTAGTGTAGTGTAGTGTACTGTAGTTAGTGTAGTGTAGTGTAGTGTAGTGGCGTAAGTGTAGTGCAGTTAGTGCAGTGTAGTGTAGTGTAGTTAGTGTAGTGTAGTGTAGTGTAGTGTAGTGTAGTGTAGTTAGTGTAGTGCAGTGTAGTTAGTGCAGTGTAGTTAGTGCAGTGTAGTGTAGTTAGTGTAGTGTAGTGTAGTGTAGTGTAGTTAGTGTAGTGTAGTTAGTGTAGTGCAGTGTAGTGTAGTTAGTGTAGTGTAGTGTAGTGCAGTGTAGTGTAGTGTAGTGTAGTGTAGTTAGTGTAGTGTAGTGTAGTGTAGTGTAATGTAGTGTAGCGTAGTTAGTGTAGTGTAGTGTAGTGTAGTGTAGTGTAGTGTAGTGTAGTGTAGTTAGTGTAGTGTAGTGTAGTTAATGTAGTGTAGTGTAGTGTAGTGTAGTGCAGTGTAGTGTAGTTAGTGTAGTGTAGTGTAGTTTAGTTAGTGTAGTGTAGTGTAGTGTAGTGTAGTGTAGTGTAGTTAGTGTAGTGTAGTGTAGTTAATGTAGTGTAGTGTAGTGTAGTGTAGTTAGTGTAGTGTAGTGTAGTGTAGTGTAGTGTAGTGCAGTGTAGTGTAGTGTAGTGTAGTGTAGTTAGTGTAGTGTAGTGTAGTGTAGTTTAGTGTAGTTTAGTGTAGTGTAGTGTAGTGTAGTGCAGTGTAGTGTAGTGTAGTTAGTGTAGTGTAGTGTAGTGTAGTGTAGTTAGTGTAGTGTAGTGTAGTGTAGTGTAGTGTAGTGTAGTGCAGTGCAGTGTAGTGTAGTTAGTGTAGTGTAGTGTAGTTTAGTGTAGTGTAGTGTAGTGTAGTGCAGTGTAGTGTAGTGTAGTTAGTGTAGTGTAGTGTACTGTAGTGTAGTGTAGTGTACTGTAGTGTAGTGTAGTGTAGTGCAGTGTAGTGCAGTGTAGTTAGTGTAGTGTAGTGTAGTGTAGTGTAGTTAGTGTAGTGTACTGTAGTGTAGTGTAGTGTAGTGTAGTGTAGTGTACTGTAGTGTAGTGTAGTGCAGTGTAGTGTACTGTAGTGTAGTGTAGTGTAGTGCAGTGTAGTGCAGTGTAGTGTAGTGTAGTTAGTGTAGTGTAGTGTAGTGTAGTGTAGTGTAGTGCAGTGTAGTGCAGTGTAGTGTAGTTAGTGTAGTGTAGTGTAGTGCAGTGTAGTGTAGTGTAGTGTAGTGTACTGTAGTGTAGTGTAGTGTAGTGTAGTGTAGTGCAGTGTAGTGCAGTGTAGTTAGTGTAGTGTAGTGTAGTGTAGTGTAGTTAGTGTAGTGTACTGTAGTGTAGTGTAGTGTAGTGTAGTGTAGTGTAGTGCAGTGTAGTGTACTGTAGTGTAGTGTAGTGCAGTGTAGTGCAGTGTAGTGTAGTGTAGTGTAGTGTAGTGTAGTGCAGTGTAGTTAGTGTAGTGTAGTGTAGTGTAGTGTAGTTAGTGTAGTGTACTGTAGTGTAGTGTAGTGTAGTGTAGTGTAGTGCAGTGTAGTGTACTGTAGTGTAGTGTAGTGCAGTGTAGTGCAGTGTAGTGTAGTGTAGTGTAGTGTAGTGTAGTGCAGTGTAGTGCAGTGTAGTTAGTGTAGTGTAGTGTAGTGTAGTGTAGTTAGTGTAGTGTACTGTAGTGTAGTGTAGTGTAGTGTAGTGTAGTGTAGTGCAGTGTAGTGTACTGTAGTGTAGTGTAGTGTAGTGCAGTGTAGTGCAGTGTAGTGTAGTGTAGTGTAGTGTAGTGTAGTTCTCCGTTTACATGCGCACTACAGGTAATCAGAATTACTAAAGGTAATCTGGACATCCAGACGTCCCACCGCCGTCTTTTAAAGATCAGAGCATGAACTTCGTCTCCTCTGCAGACCAGTTTCTGCTCCGGCGTGTTGAACGGTATAAACTCTCACTGTGATGCGACGCTCATGCAGAACGGACTTAAACTTTCTGATAGGGAATGTAATCGGATACAGGCGTTTACACGGATATTATTCTTCTATTTAACGGATTATTTACAGGTTTACCCACCTCGTTCAATCAGATAGAAATTGGATTCTGAATGGCCTTATTTGGACTAGACTATTCTGATTGAGGTGTTTACATGGATGTAGTCTATTCTGATTGAGCTGTTAGTCAGATTATTAAAGGATTATTATGCTGCATGTAAACGTGGCTGCACTGCACCCAGCAAACTGAGGTTCAGTTTCCAGCACCATGCTTAATCAACAAGAATCCTTGGGCAAGACTGCTAACACTACATTTCCCTACTTCTGTTATATATTATTATATATATAATTACAGGTCACTTTGTCACTCTGTCTGCCAAATTCCATAAATGTATGTTTACTACTTTTCAACTTAAAGCTCTTGCTGACAAAGACTCTTACACATCACTGTTGGTTGTATACACACTGTAGTTCAGAGACTCAATGGCCATCCATCGCACCGGTAAACGACCCTGTAGATAAGAAAAGGCAACAGTTTGTTTACCCCAGCCAGCTAAACATATTAAGAGGACTGATTATCATCCAACATAATCATGTTATTAATTACCTTTATTTTATTATTATTATTTATTATACCAAAGTAGAAAATGTGTGTCTACACATTAATTACCATTGTTTTTTTCACATACACCTCCTGCCCTCGCGAGAGGCCGAAATCTGCAATCTTCGCAACAAAGTTCTCCCCCACCAGGATGTTTCTGGCTGCTAAGTCTCTGTGGATAAACTACAAGATGGCCATATTTTAACAGCTCGATCTCAACAGATCACATATGAACCATGGTAGTCCACAAATATGTGCTCAAGTCTCAAGTTTCTGGCGTGAGGGTCTGAGTTGAGTCTTGAATGTCTTACCTGCGAGATCGTGCCGTGTCTCAAATCTGTGGGAGGTGAGTCTGTGTGGAGTATGGATTTCTGGGGTGTCAGTCTTGGGAGGGTGAGTCGATGTCTTGAGTGTCTGAGATGGGAGTCCAAGTCAAGTCTTGAATCTCTGGCATTCAAGTCTAAGTCTAATGTTGAGTCTCTGAGGTGCAAGTCCAAGTCAAGTCTCCAAAGTGTGCATTCGAGTTATGTCTCAAGCATCTGATGTGCAAGTCTTGGTGAGTCTCCAGACTTGCCAAAGTCAAATCTCATGTCTCTGAAGGGTGAGTCTAAGTCACGTCTCAGTCTTGGGGGTCTAAGTTGAGTCTTGCGTGTCTGAGATGGGAGTCTGAATCAAGTCCTGAATCTCGGGTATTGAGTGCCTGAGGAATGAGTACAAGTCAAGTTCAAACTCTGGAGCGCAGGCCAAGTCTTGAGCATCCGAGATGCAAGTCCAAGTCAAGTCTTGAATCTTTGAGATGTGAGTCCAAGTCTGGTCTTGAGTCTATGGGATACAAGTCTGAGTTGAATCTTGAGGCTCTGAGGTGTGAGTCTGAGTCAAGTCTCAAATCTCTGGGATGCAAGTTCACGTCAAGTTTCGAGTCTCTGCAGTGAGAGTCAAATTTTAAGTCTTTCGAAGTGCGATTTCAAGTTAAAACTCAAGTTTCTAATGTGCAAGTCTTTGTCGAGTCTTGGGTTTCTGTGATGCAAGTCCAAGTCAAGTCTCAAGCTTGAGGTTTGTAGCCTGATGTATTATTATTTTTCAAGTCAAATCATGAGTCAGTTGACATGCAGACTCTTGTCACTGACTCTAGCCCCCATCTTTGCTTATTTGTGTTACTTTTTTCTCATTTTAGATTAAAAATGCTTAAAGGCTCATCCAATGATTCTCTCAAAAACCTCTGCTGAATGCGTCTGGATGTCTGCTACAAACACCATCTGCCCTCACCTGTTTCTGGCTCAGGTAATCCATCCCTCGGGCCACATCTGCAGCAAAATGGAGCAGCTGTTGAGAAGACAGTGTGGAGGCTGTGCTGTTGGCAATGGCAAAGGCCGGGTCAGTCTCCAGAACGCGGCTCTTCCTCAAGAAGTCCAGCAGGTTGCCATGTGGAGCATATTCAATGGCCAAATACAGATAACCTAAGGGAGAGCCACAGAGGTGCATGTCAAGTCATTTTCAAGTCTAGGGGCAGGGTGTCACAATTTTTGTTCAGATAGAGGGGTAGGGCGAAGTGATAGGGATGCATGGGCTTGCAAACAAAGGTTTTTCAGAGACTCCAAAGTGTTATGAGAAAGAAAAATCAGCCAGATCGAGCACAAGCAACCAAAGAAACCCACAAATGTGCGAATTTTCTCATTTAAGAAGTTACGATAACCATTGTTTTATATTAGTTTAATGTCATTTCAATGTACGTTGGTCGTTTTCCTCATAACAAGCAAAAAACATTGCTAAAAGTAGACTAATGTCTCGGTATCTAGCTAACTAACTTTCCTGTTCCACCTTAAATAGTGAAGCTGTTCTGACACCTCAAGTGCCAGAATGTAACTGCTGTTCCATTTAAGGTGGAACGGGATAATTCGAGCAAGAATCTGGAGAATCTCTGATTTCAGCTTCACATCACTGAAGAATTGGGGGGGTGATAATAAATAACTGCCCCCCTCTTTGAAGGCGTATGATCCCTAAATGTATCTAAAGCCCAGCAGTGAGGAGCTGAACTTTCCCCTCCTCTGCTGTCCCTGCAGACGGGCAGGGTCGCCTACAGAGCGGCGCTAGTAGCTGTTAATGAAGTGATGCTCTTTTATTAGAGGGTCTCATTTCAGAGGGAAGATCTCAACCACTATCTCTTGTAACTCAGTTCCAGGGGTTAAGGTGACACTCGAAAACAAGAGGTAGGGGTAAAAAGAAGAAACGGAATTGGGCCTAAATGCAATGAGACGATATATATGGGGAAACATCCAAAATGGCTCGTTTGGTTTCATATTTGTGAGCACGGCTCGAGCAGAGCCATCTAGCTCTGGGCACAAGTAGGGCGTCGTCAGGGGGCGGTAACGGTGGTTGACAGATTTGCATACCGTGACGCGTCCTTGTACTTTGATACGAAGACACGTTATCCGCGCCTACAGCAGAGTCGAACCAGAGGGGCGCTGCAGAGGCGGAACTGATCACGATTTAAATGACATTTTTCCAGTTCGGAAAGATGCGTTCATTTGAAGCAAGGCTGGCTACTCTTTCAAATGTGCAGCACAGTGGGCCTCCAGGACCAGGATTGAGAAACACTGCTGTGAAAGATTGTAGTGGAATGCCCACCTCTGTGTTCGCAGGCCCCCAGCAGGTTGATGATGTTTGGGTGATGGCCTAGCTTACACAGCACCTCCAGCTCCCCTGCAAAGTCCCTGTGGTCATCCTTAGAGGCATATTCTGAGAGACAGGAAAACAAAGACCATCTGAGTAAATCCTTTGAATTCTCCTGAGTGTTTGCATCTCTATAATGCTAATGTTCTCAACAGCAGCCATCACATCAGGACAAGGATATGGTCCCAGTTTATATTGTCTCTAATAACTGTGTAGTTACACATGAACAACATCTGCAACAACACTGTAACTACTGATGATTAAGTCACTGTTAGAGATGGATTATAGAAGTACAGCCTATGGAATTATTAGTGCATCAACTTCAGTTTTGCTTCATGTAATAACACAAGTGTCTCTTCTACACAGGAACTTTCCTGTAGTGTAGAGTTAAAGTTACACTCTAACAGAGCTGGACGAAGAACACAAACCCTGTACTGGAGTTAAAGTCGAGACCCCCAAGGTAAAATATCACTCCAGTAAAAGTAGAAGTTCCTCCCTTTAGACCTCCACTTGAGTAAAAGTACTAAAGTACTTACCTTCAAATGTACTTAAGTATAAAGTAAAAGTACTAAAAGAGGAATTCTGGCTCTGATGTCCTGTTATCATTTTTATAACCAGACTGGCTTCATGAACTCATTTCAGGTGAAAGTCCTCCAGCGTCTCTCTTGGTAAACCAGTCTTTTAATAGAACGTCATTAATTAGTGACGCTGACGTCTATTAAAATGATCAGAAGCACAAAACACTGAAGGTAAACAGTTTCCATCAGGGAGAACCGAGTGGCTCTGAAATCACTTTTTACACACAAGCAAAGTTTCAGTTTCAGATTTATTTACAACTTAGTTCCAAGTTTAAGTTGAATAAAAACTGGCTTTAAACTCAGGATCACAGATGAGCTCCTTTACTATGTTGATCTGTAGGCGTCTGTTCATAAACATAAACCAGCCCAAACTCATTTACTATAAAATGAAATGGTGTTTGTAGAAATTCAGAAAAAAGCCGCGTCAGTCTCGACTGCATATGTGGACATATTTCTATATTGAGCTCTATTTACACAAAGTTAGGTTAGTTCATCATTTATGTTGAACAGACTCTCCCAAAGTTTTACGCTGCTGCGCTGACGTTGAACCGCGTGCTGCACTGGGTCGGTCTGACCAACAGGTCAAAACCAGCTCTAAACAAAGTGACCGCTGGGCCCTGATTGGTGCTCTGGCTTTGTGCTTCTTTCGTTTTGACATGTTACGTTTTTATACACACAGAAACCAAAAGGAACCACAGATTTCTCAAAATGTAGGAGGAAAAAGTCGGATATTAGACTCTGAAATGTAGTGGAGTGAAAGGAAAAAGTCGCCCAGAACGGAGAAACTTCAGTACAGATACACCAAAAATACTAAAGTACAGAAACTAATTACACTTACTCAGTTACTCAGTTACTCAGTTACTCAGTTACCGTCCACCACTGCACTCTAAAATAAGTGGGCAGTTCCTGTGTTGTTATTATGTAAGTACTGTGTAATAATAGAGGGGTAATATAGACATTGCTTTGGGTGGAAATGCAACACGTTTATTAAATGTTATAACAGTTCCATGTCAATATAAGGGGCGTCTGCTGTTCTGTCTCATTACAGACTGCTGGCTAAACGTGAGGAAAGCTGGCAGATACAGTGTAATAATGTCTTAATGTTCATTATTACAGACTTCCTGTTACTGCTGGGGGGGATAAGCGGTTGCCCTTTATATTAACTGTCTCTAATAACTGTGTAATTACATGTGAACAACATATGCAACAACAATGTAACTACTAATGATTTAGGACTGTTACAGATGGATTCCTGCCATACACCTGATGTAATTATAATCTTATCATCTTAATAGCTGTAACAGCCTCTTCTCGCTCATGTGATTACACAAGGGTAATAACATAAGCGTAATTACGCTGTAATCAGACTGGAACAGCGTGTTTTTTCCCCAGTGGTAAAGGGACGTATGTAATAACGTACATTAAGACATTATTACAAAGGTACAAATTTGAACTGCTTTATACTAGATGTTTAATATTTAGTATCACAGTCACCGCCACTTTACTGTATTCATAAGAACTCAAATCTCGTGTACATATTGCAAATCTCTCTTTACCTTTGTTTTAAATGATTAAAGTGTTTATTGTTTTACATAAATGGCTGCAACTGTAACAACTGCAGTTTCCCTCTGGGATCAATAAAGGATTCTGAGTCTGATATTACACTGTATCTGCCAGCTTTCCTCACGTTTACCCAGCATTTATGTTGCCAGTGCTGTGACACTGTAAACATTCTGTATGTATGTGTAATAGTAGAGCAGACGCCCCCTTATCTTTTATCTTATCTTTAATTAAATGAGTTGCATTCATTTACATTTACATTTATGGCGTTTGGCTGACGCTCTTATCCAGAGCGACTTACAAGTTGATCATTTTACACAAGTAGGCGAAGGCGGTGTTGGGAGTCTTGCCCAAGGACTCTTATTGGAATAGTGAAGGGGGTGTTTACCCAGATGGGGGATTGAACCCCAGTCTACAGCGTAGAAGGCGGAGGTGTTACCCACTACACTAACCAGCCGCATTCCTCCCTATATCACCACTGCATAGTACCTACATTGTAATTACACAGGAACTGTCCACTTATTTTAGAGTGCAACTTAAACACTAAACTACAGGAAAGTTCCTGTGTAGAAGACAAACAC
Organism: Pygocentrus nattereri; assembly: GCF_015220715.1. Taxonomy (NCBI): domain Eukaryota; kingdom Metazoa; phylum Chordata; class Actinopteri; order Characiformes; family Serrasalmidae; genus Pygocentrus; species Pygocentrus nattereri. The sequence continues at coordinate 2,772,307 of NC_051233.1, read as the reverse complement.
GTGTAATTGAATTGAGCAAAACTGAAGTTGTTACACATGTGTAATTACATAGGCTGTGCACCACCTGCACTATTGCCTAAATCAAACTTCTAAAGCATGCTGGTCCAGTTTGATTACAATGTAATTACAATTATATTACCCTTGTGTAATTACATGAGAGAATAGGCTGTTACACACATTTGTTAAGATACATTTGTGTAATTACATAAGCCGTACTTCCGTTTTCCATCTGTAACAGTGACTAATGCGTTAGTAGTTACATCGTTATTGCATATGTTGTTCACGTGTAACGACACAGTTATTAGAGACCCGGTCTAAAGTGGGACCAAAGATATTGTACACGATTGTCAATTCACCCTAAATTCATCTACGCATTAGCAGGACTCTCCTGACCTTTCATCCTCTTGATGGCAGCGTCCATCCTAAGGCCGTCCTTCTTAATGCGAGCCTTCAGCACTTGCCCAAAGTTTCCTTCTCCAATCACATCCTGGAACTTGATGTCGCTCCAGTCCAGCGTAGGATAGGCTACGGAATGGGTGGAGGTGCGGGGTTTTTTAGGCATGGTCAGAGAGTCGGAGCTGAACTGGACCACGGGCTCCTCTCTCTGAGGGATAAGAGCCACCAAAATACAGATTAAATGTGAGGGTGTGAAAACAAGTTAGGTAAAAAAATAAATAAATAAAATCAAAAATAAAGAATCAGAATCTCTTTTTTTGGTGACGCTTTGTTTTGAGTTTTCCTTTATAGATGAAATAAACGATCAAAAAGACTCTCAGTAACATCCACACCGTATCAGTGGTGCAGCAGCAGTGAAAACATTCAGTAGATGATCGGGAGCCTTTATTTAGCTGTGTGAATAAAATGTGTTTGTAATCTGCTGAATTCAGAGTCCAAGTTCAGGTCTGTGGATGTTTAACTGGGAGGAACTGAACATTAACAGGTTTAATTCAGACCATCAACGTCCTCACCAGCTGATACAGACACACTGACACCAGCCTGGACCTGGAGATACACTGGATTAGGATTTGGGTGAGGGTTAGGATTCAGATTAGGACCAGGATGAGGCATAGGATTAGGTTTTGGGTTGAGGTTAAGATTAGGATTAGGTTAATTATTAGATTGGGTTGAGATTAAGGTAATAATTAGGATTAGGTTAATAATTAGATTGGGTTGAGATTAAGGTAATAATTAGGATTAGGTTAATAATTAGATTGGGTTGAGATTAAGGTAATAATTAGGATTAGAATTCGGGCCAGGATGAGGTATAGGGTTAGGTTTGGGGTTGATATTTAAGATTAGGGTTAGGATTAGGGCCAAGATGAGGAATTGAATTAGGGTTTTGGGTTGCGGTCAAGGACAGGATTAGGGCCAGGGTGAGGGTCAGGATGAGGTTTTGGGTTGAGATTAAGGTTAGGGTTAGGATTAGGGCCAGGGTGAGGATTAGGATTAGGTTTAGAGTTAGGGTTAGTGTTAGGGTTAGGGTTAGGATTATAGGGCCAGGGTTGGGTTTGGCTTAATGGAAGTACGATATGAAGCCTATTCCTGTAACATATCAATACCACCAACTTAATATAAGTCCTTTACTAACAATATATCTTCAAGATATTAACTATTTACCTCGGTGCATTCAGATACTTCACCATTGCTGCTTCACTGATATGATATACGTTTCTTCTTTAATGCTTAAAAGGTTGTTTTTCTGCATTTTGTTTACATAAATGAAATTGAAAAATGTATGCCAACAAGGTATTGGAAAAAATATATATTTTTAAAAAATGTAATTTTTTTATGTGATTTTTAAATTTGCAAGTAGTACTTTTAATGAAAATAACATGGGAATAATTTCTGTTTGTCATTTTTATCTTTCCTTTTTTTATTATTATTAGAAAAATGTACTTTTAAAGCCAAATTTAAGGGACTCATTTGTAAAAGTGTTCTTGTTAACAGAATCATAATTCATGAGAGAGTCGGAGTGGTCACTGAACTGATTCTCTGGCCACACACACAATGTTGTAAAAGGCCTGTTGTACCATGCGTCTCTGAAAGGAGGCTCTCTTCAACTGGAGCACGATGCAGAAGGCCAGCAGAATGGTCAGACAGGTCATTCCAGCAGATCCCAAGATGGCATAAAACAGCATATTTCCATCTGCACCAAAGCCATACAGCCCTTAGACACACCAACACAGGGAGTCAAAATCCAGTCCTCATGACCACACAAAGGGCCATTTCAAAACACCAGGGCTAAAGCCATTACTTGACTAAACTGAGCCCTAGAAACACGATCTCACATCTCCCGATACACATTTATGTCCTGAATGGATTTTATATCTGAAAAATACAAACATTGGCATTCCACCAAGTTTTGACAGGGTTTTCCTTTTCTTGAAGGAAGTTTCTGGCTGTGGAAAGAGCCGCGTTTCTCAGCCCGATCCTGGTGGGACCCTGCATTGCATAATTTAGTGCTTTCCCAGCTAGAAGAGGGTAAAGTTTCCTAAAACCGTCTTTATTACTTTGATGAAATATCAGAATAGAAGTAGAAATAGCAAATCGAGTAAAAGTTCTTCAGCGGTCAGGACCCCCCTGGACCCTCACAGAGCAGGTACTATTTGGGTGGTGGGTCATTCTCAGCACTGCAGTAACACTGACGTGGGGGTGGTGTGTTAGTATGTGTTGTGCTGGTCTGAGTGGATCAGACACAGCAGTGCTGCTGGAGTTTTTAAACACCTCAGTGTCGCTGCTGGACTGAGAATAGTCCACCAACCTAAAACAGGGGCAGTCGTGGGCTGGAGGTTAGGGAACCAGCCTTGTGACCGGAAGGTTGCTGGTTCGATCCCCTGAGCCAAGAGGATGTGACTGAGGCCCTTAAGCAAGACACCTAACCCCCACCTGCTCCCAGGCAACTGCTATGCCTGATCCACTCAGACCACCACACCACACATTACTGCAGTGCTGAGAATGACCCACCACCCAAATAGTACCTGCTCTGTGATGGTCCATGGGGGTCCTGACCACTGAAGAACAGGGTAACAGAGTATCAGAGAAACAGATGGACTACAGTCTGTAACTGTAGAACTACAGAGTGCAGCTATACAGTAAGTGGAGCTGATAAAGTGGACAAGGAGGTGGTCATCATGTTATGCCTGATCGGTGTAAAGTTTCCCAGCGTATGTTCAGTGCACATGAATGTTCCAGACTCACTTGCGCTCTCCTCTGAGGTTGTCAGGGGGATCTCCTTTTTCTTCTCACTCTCTCCCATGTTATTGATGGTCCAGATCTCCAGCCAGTAGTCGGTATGGGGCTTGAGGCCACGCAGTTGGAACTGCATGTTGTTCTGACCTGCCTGCACCCCCAACTCTACCTGCTGGCTGTAGTCAGCCTGCTCCCTCTCCTGGTACCGGATGATCACCTTAGAGATGGAGTGACCCTCGGGGACAGTCCAGGAGATGATGGCGGCGGAGTCGGTGATGTTGGAGGCAGAGACATCGGAAGGAGCAGGAGGGGGCACTGAGTGAGAGGACAGACGTGGATTTTGGAGTCAGAGAAGGTTCTGAATAATGCCACAAACAGCGAAATAATGTTGATGGAAGATACACTATATTGCCAAAAGTGTTCACTCCCCCATCCAAATCACTGAATTCAGGTGTTCCAGTCACTTCCACGGCCACAGGTGTGTAAAGCCGAGCCCCTAGGCCTGCAGACTGCTTCTACAGACATTAGTGAAAGAATGGGTCGCTCTCAGGAGCTCAGTGAATTCCAGCGTGGTACCGTGATCGGACGCCACCTGTGCAGCAAGTCCAGTCGTGAAATTTCCTCACTGCTAAATATTCCACAGTCCACTGTCAGTGGGATTATAACAAAGTGGAAGCGATTGGGAACGACAGCAACTCAGCCACGAAGTGGTCGGCCACGTAAAATGACAGAGCGGTCAGCGGATGCTGAGGGGCGTAGTGCACAGAACGGTCAAAAATTCCCATAAACACTCCTAACCCGTGTGGAAAGCCTTCCCAGAAAAGTTGAAGCTGTTACAGCTGCAAAGGGTGGGCCGATCATATTAAACCCTTTGATTTAAGAATGGGATGTCACCTGAATTCATATGCGTGTGAAGCAGACGAGCAAATACTTTTGGCAATATAGTGTATTTTTTTGAAAATGTACATGATTTACAAAACTGAGTCAGAAAGCTGCACGAATGTCTTTGTGGAGAGTGGACAGTTTTCACGGTTTTAAACCTTCCCCGTTAACCCCTCATTGCACACTAGCAGCTCAACACTCAGTCACAACAGTCTGCAGAGAGCCAATAGTGTCCTTGTTACTCTGCACTGTTAAAAATGATTAAATGTAATGTAACTGATTAAATGGCTTTTCTTGAGCTGATTCAAACTTAGTTGAGTCAAACATTTTTAGTTCTGCATCTCTGTTTTGTAAATAAAATGAATTTGTTTTTATAATCAAATTCCCCACCAGCCAGGACTCTCCATCACACAACCTTGCCAGACATTTTCCCTTTTGGGTAACACTTACGGATGGCTGTGGCATCGCTGGGGCACAAACTCACAACCTGAGCTATTGCAGAAAATATGTCCGTTCACCGTGCAGAATGGTCACTAAGGAGCCTGCCTGTCTTGTCTGAGTTATAGTATCAGTACATTACTGTTCCTTGAAGGCTGTATCTAAGTCCCATGGGAATATAGACCCTTCAGCAGGATGACCCACACCCCTATAGTCCAGATTTGCCTCATTTCAAAGACAGACTAAGCCACTATTTACCATCACTGAGTGTCCAGGCGCTTATGATGGGGCAGGACTGGCGCGCTGGCCAGTTGCTCAGTCGGACCGTGCACTGGTACTTGTGTCTGGGCTTCAGCATGGTCAGCCATGTGCCGGTGGAGTTAGCTGGCAGCTGGAAGCTCCTCACGTTTGCTGCGTCGTCTGCCTGCTGACAGTTCACCTCATAGAACCAGTT
>NC_051233.1:2739844-2762344 GCF_015220715.1 Pygocentrus nattereri | reverse complement strand
TCACCTTTAACATTAACAATGAAGCCTTTCTCCACCTGGATGCTGGTGGTCTTCACCTGACATAGCCAGCGCCCACAGTGGGCCACAGTGATATTGTCGACCTTGAACATGGAGGTGGTCTGGTAGCCCACTGTCTCTGTGTCCACAGGCTGGCCAAAAAGAAATGACAATAAAGCAACAATGAATTATGCAACAATATCCAGATGTATGCAAAAGTTTGGGCGCTCCTGGTCAAATGACTGCATGTTTGAAAGAGACCCACATCATGACTCCAGTAAAAAATCCAGCGTCGCTGTCCAAAGAAAAATCTCCAAAATAGTAACTTTACAGGAGACAGCAAAAACACTCTTACTTTTCAATGTAAGTTAATGTAAAGAGATTTTATTCCAAGTGATTTTAGAGCATTTCTATTGGGTCATTCATCATGAAGTTTCCACACAACGTAAAGGACAGCTTGTGTGTTCGAATGATGTAAAAAAATAAAAATTGACAAAAATCGAGATACATGGTTTCTTTGGACGATATAAAACGATATAGTGATGATATAAAAATAAACAATACAATTAAATGCAGCTGCCTCACAATAAACAAGATCTGCATCTCACGTATAAGATGTTCTTGTCTGGTTTGAGCAGTAGAATTTCTCCATGTAGGGGTGCTGGCTGGCCGCGGGCAGTGCAGTTCACGCTGTAGGCCACTCCAGAGTTCAGCTCCGTGTCACTCAGACTGCTCACAATGACCGGAGCTTCGTCTGGGGAAGGGGATAAAACCTCAGTCAGTCATCAGAAGCGCTGACCAATGTTACCACGAAAGCTTTTGTTTTTAGGGTTGTGATTTTACCTTCTTTCTCGCAGTGGGCGCCGTGTCTGCCGGGACACAGGCACCCTCTGAAACGGTCACACCTCCCCCCCTTGTCGCACATGCACTTCTGCTTGCAGTCGGCGCCGTAGTAGCCAGGTGGACACTCTACAGAGAGAAAAGTCAGTAAATATAGTGCAACCCCATTTCCAAAAAAGTTGGGACGCTGTGCAAAATGTAAATAAAAGCAAAATGCAATGATGTGCAAATCATTTAAACCCTATATTTATTTGAAAATAGTACAAAGAGAACAAATCAGATGTTGAAACTGAGAAATTTGGTTTTTTGAAAAATATTTGCCCATTTTAAAATTGATGCCAAAAACATGTTCCAAAAAAGTAACATGATTGGGTATAAAGAGCATCTCAGAGAGGCGGAGTCTTTCAGAAGTAAAGAGGAGGAGGGGTCACCGCTCTGTGAAAGACTGGACAACCAAATAGAGCAACAACTCAAGAAGAACATTTCTCAACATAAAAGAGCAAAGAGCTTCTGCTTTCCATCGTCTACGGTGCAGAACATCATTAAAGACTCAGAGAATCTGGAGAAATCTCTGTCTGTGAGGGACGAGGCTGAACACCAGTATCTGCTGGCCGTGATCTTTGGGCCCTCAGGCAGCGCTGCATTAAAAACAGACATGATTCTGTAGTGGAAATCACTGCATGGGCTCAGAAACACTTCTGAAAACCACTGACTGTAAACACAGTTCATCACTGCATCCACAAACGCTGTTAAACTCTAAAACACAAAGAAGAACCCAAATATAAACAGGATCCAGAAACGCTGCCACCTTCTCTGGGCCCGAGCTCATTTAAAATGGACTGAGGGGAAGGACACTCTGTCCTCCGGGCTAAAAACCATTCAGTCTGTTATCAGTGCTCTGCTCAAAAGCCAGTATTCATGATGATATAGGGGTGCATTAGTCCTGGCTCTAAATTGGCCTGTTTACAATCCAGACATGTCACCACTGAAAACATTTGGCGCATTATGAAAAATATGACAAATGAGCTCCTGAATGGATGAGCAGCTGAAATCCTGTATCAAACAAGAACGGCAAAACGTTTCACTTCCAAAATTACAGCAGCGCCTCCTCAGTTCCCACACAGCGGGAAACAGGCCCCTGTCCCAACTTATCTTGAACATGTTATTGCCATCAAATTAAAAAGGGGCTTATATTAAAAAATAAATAAATAAAACTTGCGTCTTTGTAACATTTTCCTTTAAAAATACAGTTTACATGCTTTGCATCATTGCATTCTATTTATATATTTATGTATATATATATATATATATATATTTAGATTCCTCACAGGATCCCAGATTTTTACGAAATGGGGTTGCATATTTAATGATATAGCACCTTCACCATGATACAGAGAAAGGAAAAAAAACAGCAAAGTGTGGTAAAACACAAAAAGAGAAAAGAAAAAAGGAGAAAAAAATAAAGGAAAAATAAGCTTTGATTCTATAATGCAATATTCAGTATGTGACTTTATGTTGTTAAAGGTGTAAAAATCAAGTCTTTAATCTGAGACCAATTTTACCCTCACTGCAGTTGAGGCCCATCCACCCTGAGGCACAGGAGCAGCCATAGGGCTCTCTGAGGCAGAAGACCAGAGAGCGGCACTGGCCGTCTATACAGCGGTCTTTACAGCTCCTCCCAAAACGACCCTCACCACACACTGCACAGAAATACATATAGGCATCAGACGTTACGTACAAAGCAAGGGTGTCCAAACTTTGCAAAGAGGGTCAGATTGGACCGTTTCAAAATACCCAGAGGCCAAAATACTGTTCACAAATGATTCAAAATATTCCGTTTTCAAAATATGAAAAGATTGTAGAAGAATGTAGAAGAACTAATCGAGCTGAGCTTAGTGCTGGTGCTGCACTCTGAGAATTACAGACATATAAATCTACCACCAGAGGAGTTACGGTGGGTGCATGTTCACCTTTCCATCACTGTGTAAAAGATATTTGTTGCATTGTTCATTCAGCGCATTGCAGACCGGTCAGTGTTTATAACAAATCATTGACTCATTGAATCAGAGTAACAAAAAAACGACTAATGTATGAAATATAGTCCTATTCAAGTGCTCAAAAATCCAGCTTGTGAAGCAATCTAAATAAAAGTCTAGATTTTCAGGTTTCGTAGATGTTCTTTACGTATCAAATGAACGCAGCATCAACGTTCAGAAGGCACAGCGTGGTGCATTCCACTGTGAGTCTACAGTGATACTACCACCATCAGGTGAAAGGAAAATCTGTGGCCTACTGGGCAACTCATGCAACTTTATAAGCTTGAAAACTACATGAAAGTGAATTTAATTTGAGTTGCACAGTTTAAAGCATCTTGCAACTGGAAATTCTACCTTGCAACTTAAAATTGAAACCTTACAATTCAGTGGAAGCTTCTTAACGGCGTCAAACATGATCACAGGAAACCAGGCACTCCTCCTGAATTAGTTTTTGGGTTGTTTTGTCAGATTTTCACATTTCTGCAACACCCTGGCTAATCTGACCAACGAACAGTAAAAGATGCTGAAATGGCTGCTTGTGTCACCGTATATTTCTCTTTATCAGCCGTGTTTAATAACACACCTCAGATGACTTTATACAGTCAAGCAGTACAACATTTACAAAAGACACAAGCTGCTAAACTGCCAAACTATTGGAGTAACTGAATGTGTTGAATTGGAATTTGGTTTCTTTTGGATTGCTTCGTGCTTCGTTGAGTAGTTGCATAAAAGTTTTGCCGTGTAAAGCCAGCTTAAGAGCCGTATCATCAGGGCAGGTTTCCTGGACAGAGATCAAGGCTGGTCCTGGATTACACAGCATTCTGAATGGAGATTCTCCAGTGGAAGAGAAATGCAGTCCAGGACCAGGCTTAACCCCTGTCCAGGAAGGTGGCCCTTAGAGTACAATGGTTGTAGTTCTGCTGTAGTCATGTATTTTGAATGCCTTTTTCATGGAATTCAGCAACTGCCCATTGACTTATATTATAAATGTGTTTTGAGTGTGTGTATATGTGTGTGTTTTTATATAGACCATTTTCATAAAGGCTCTATACAACCATATATAACATATTCTCCGTCAATCTGAATGACCACGTCATCATGCTAATGATGAACTATTTAGGCCCATTGCCTTCACCAAGGAACCCTTGAAGAACCATGTTTTTTAAGACTGTATTGAAGTATTTGTAACATTCACGGCTTCAGTGTAATCGAGACCTCTGACTGTGCATGTCAGCTAAAATCTCTAGTATATTTACAGTGATGTAATACCTGTCTCACAGGTGGGCCCCTTGAAGCCAGGTGGGCAGATACACTCCCCTGTCTTGTCATCACATACCCCTCCATTGGCACAGGCTGGACAGGTCTCAGTGCAGTTGGACCCCCACATGCCGGCACTGCAGCCTGCCATTAAAAGACCCACAGCAGCAATCAGCAAGTCAAACCAAGCTAACAGTTTAGTGCAGCTGTCATTCACACTGTCATTATCCACAGCCTGCATGATCGGCGAAGCATTTAACCTATAACAGGGCTTTAAAGTTCACTGTAGTATCACAACAACCCAGCAACAGCTTAGAGTGAAGTGCCCAGGACAGAAAAAGCAATCAAAAGTTATGAATCGTCATACCATATTAATGTGTTTTCGAGACCACCCTTATAGTCATTCAATTGCCAGTCAAAATGGGCTTGAGGAAAACGTTATTAACAGACAAGTACACAAAAGCCTCAACAACTAGGTGTAATATGAAATCTGTCAGTATTTGGTTTGTCCTCTCTTTGTTTTGTGCCATCCTTCTAACCTAACAGGAGTAGCAGCAACTAAAGATTCCCAATTTGTCACTGAGATTGTCTTCGCATTTATTTGGATCATCAGAAGCAGGAAATCCAACCAACTTCTAAGACTGAAGCTTTGAGGTGTGGAAAGATATCCCTGCAGATTTCTTAGAAAAACTGAAAGTGGGTCTCTTGGAAAGAATGGAAGGTGTAATAAAGGTAGAGTGGACAAACCGAATACTGAAAAATGTGATATATTTATAGTATGTATACTGTTATATTATGTATTCCTAAACGTCTGGATGTATGTAAATGTGTTACTTTTTATTGGCTTCTCTCAGCCAATATGCTGGGGCCAGGGAGATCGGCGCCGCAGCTGGTTGGTGAAAGCGTGTGATTTTAACTGCTCACTTGGTTAGACAAACGCTGACAGACTCAAACCAAACCAAGACTGGTAGGAGAAATAGGGAGCCTACTGGTACAGGAAGATACACTATATTGCCAAAAGTGTTCACTCCCCCATCCAAATCACTGAATCCAGGTGTTCCAGTCACTTCCATGGCCACAGGTGTATAAAGCCGAGCCCCTAGGCCTGCAGACTGCTTCTACAGACATTAGTGAAAGAATGGGTCGCTCTCAGGAGCTCAGTGAATTCCAGCGTGGTGCCGTGATCGGACGCCACCTGTGCAGCAAGTCCAGTCGGGAAATTTCCTCACTACTAAATATTCCACAGTCCACTGTCAGTGGGATTATAACAAAGTGGAAGCGATTGGGAACGACAGCAGCTCAGCCACGAAGTGGTCGGCCACGTAAAATGACAGAGCGGTCAGCAGATGCTGAGGGGCATAGTGCGCAGAGGTCACCAACTTTCTGCAGAGCCAATCACAACAGACCTCCAAGTGGAGGGGGGTGTGGGGTTGTTTTTCAGGAGTTGGGCTCGGCCCCTTAGTTCCAGTGAAAGGAACTCTTAAAGCTTCAGCACCAAGAGATTTTGGACAATTTCAAGCTCCCAACTTTGTGGGAACAGTTTGGGGACGGCCCCTTCCTGTTCCAACATGACTGCGTACCAGTGCACAAAGCAGGTCCATAAAGACGTGGATGAGCCAGTTTGGTGTGGAAGAACTTGACTGGCCTGCACAGAGTCCTGACCTCAACCCCATAGAACACCTTTGGGATGAATTAGAGTGGAGACTGTGAGCCAGGCCTTCTCGTCCAACATCAGCATCTGACTCCCATAAACACACTCCTAACCCTTGTGGAAAGCCTTCCCAGAAGATTTGAAGCTGTTACAGCTGCAAAGAAGGGCATCATATTAAACCCTATGGATTAAGAACGGGATGTCACTCAGCTTCATAGAATACTTTTGGAAATATAGTGTATCTGGAACGTATCGAACAGCCCTCGCGGTCATATATAACGAACACACAACAAAGTTAGTTACAAAGAAAAACATACATATGCCTATTAGTTGTTATAGAGAATCATTGATTATGTCGTGCACTGCTCCACAGCGGCATCTGGTGGGGCTCCTAATGTAGAGACGCCACTGTTGAAGACTTTTGAACAGTAGTGTGAGTGTGGTGCACTGATTCACCCCTACACCACTACAGAGAGAGATCAGTGCAGTGTGCAGCGTAAGGTATAAGCTGAAGAACTGACTCCTGACTATGAGGTGGGTGATGGCAGAGGTAGACAAGACTTCTGAGATGTAGCGGATGGTGTAGAGTCCAGCATGCGAGGCTCCAACGTCGCTGATGGTGTATTGTACTGTGTCCATGATGTCCTCCTTGGGCACAGAGTGCTCAAAAGATACGTCTTTGCTGGCACCGTTCTGCGGTTTTTGCAGCGCTGTTTTAAGAACAGGGAAAAGAGCCATAGTGAATCAAACTTAGACGTTCAAGATTTAAGGTTTTCAGAAGACTGGAGGTGGCTAGCTTCCACCAACACCTCTCTGCAGAGCCGCAGAGCCAGTTTCACACCAGCGGTTTCACTCCAGCAGGTTTAAGCCAGTGGCCTTCAAACGCATGCGCTGTCAGTTGTTTTGGTTTTTCTTGGTGTGTTTAGGCTCATCAACATTTCAGTCGTTTTCAGGGGTTGTCAATGAATATGTGGTACATTTTTGGTGAGCTTTAGTCTCAAACAAACTTTGGTTTGAATGCATATAGAGATTCACAGGGTAAATATTACACAGAGAACAGCTTATGAAGCCTGGGTAGCTCATGAAGAGACCCTTATTAGCCCCACAGCAGGGAAATTTCACCCAACCGTGCAGTGAAATACCATATACACACTAGTGAATACCACACACACTAGGGGGCAGTTAGCAGAGCCTGTGCGTAGCGCCTGGGGAGCAGTTGGGGGTTAGGTGTCCTGCTCAAGGGCACCTGGGTCACGTAGTGTCAGCTCAGGGGATCAAACCAGTGACCTTCCGGTCACAAGGCTGGTCACCACGACTGCCCAGGGGCTTTATGTGTACACTTACATTACTCAAGCAGAGTAAAACTTTCCCTTCAGCAGCTTAAACCAAGCATAACATTAAGCTTCAGGTTAAAGTAAACTTTAGGACATATCCCTGCTATAAAAACCCCACAGAAACAGCGTTTCTCCTGGTTTCTGATGGTTTCGTAGTGTGTTTTGTCTTATGGTTTAACTGGTTACCACTGTTTCATTCATATACTGGTACCCTTCCTGAATGCCAGTATGCATGGCAACACATACAACCAGCACAAATAAATCCTATTCACATCAGAGACGTTACAAATGAGTAGACTGGCTGGTTTTAATGTGAATGTGATGCTCGTCACACTCAACTTTCCTATAAGGACGTTGTTTACGTGACACGATCACGCTGTCCTACAGCGCACGCGGTCCACTGGCCTGTAACCGCTGGAGTGAAACTGCTGGTATAAATCTGCGGCTCTGCCGCCAGAACCCATCTGACATTTTGTGGCCCCGCTTTATATTAAGTGTCTCTAATAACTGTCCGATTACAATGTAATTACATTCATTAATTCTTATTATTATTCTTATTATTACTGCATTATTATACATTTATTACCCTTGTGTAATTACACGAGACATTCGGCTGTTACAACAATGAAAGATACGCTTTACCTAAGCTGTACTTCTAACTACACAGTTATAAGAGACACTTAAAATAAAGGGGACCCATTGTGTAAAGCTTGTCCAACTTAGCAACAGTTGCTATGTAAGAACTTCTTATCCGAAGGAATCAAGTAAATTCCGTCCACATTCTTCCATTTACATTTATGGCATTTGGCTGACGCTCTTATCCAGAGCGACTTACAATTTGATCATTTTACACAGGAAGGCCAAGGTGGTGTTAGGAGTCTTGCCCAAGGACTCTTATTGGTATAGTGTAGGGTGGTTACCCAGGTGGGGATTGAACCCCAGTCTACAGCGTAGAAGGCAGAGGTGTTAACCACTACACTAACCAACCACCGCAGTCTTAGCACGAGGCGTTCTCCAGGACTTGTAATAACAGCAGAATCCTTTCTGATATAAGAACATCATTAAAAGGCTTCCAGTTTCCCTTCATAGAGAAGAATCATTTGGACGTGTTATCAAACCGATGAATGCTCAGAGTGCTCACCATCGGCTCTACTTAAGAGAAGAGTACTAGGTGCGTACCTATCTTGAAGATGACCGTGTCCTCCTGGGCCACCTTCCTTCTTGTGTATGATAACACGACATCCTCTCCAACGCTGGCCGTCACTGTGAGCGCTTTAGGAAGGAAGGCCGCTGAAAGATAACATTAAAGGAATATTCCGAGATTTTACTCTACGTCGGTGGCGTGTGGTCCGTCATAAACACAAACATTTCAGAAAGTTTCCCTGGACTGAAAGAAGGACAGAGAACCTGTTGAGCCGAATCTCAATTTCAGTAAAAGCCAGTGGGCAGTTGCTGAAATTCTGTGAATCGAATCAAAAGCTCCTGCATTTGAGGCCTGAGCACTGGCTTTCTTCACCTGACGCTCATGCAGCACGATGTATGACGTGGTCCGAAAAACTCCCACCAAATCTGACTACACTGCTCTGACTTGTTACTGTTAGTGATGTCTCTGTAAGGGATCTGGAGGTTTTGCCCTTATTTTAAAATCTGCCACTGTGTGGGTTTAGAGTAGATGTTCTATTGTGCCTAGAGCTTATCTGTCCAAGGCTGTTTGGCTCAAGGGGAAGATATCAGGAAATTAGGCACCACACACACACACACACACACACACACACACACACACACACACACACACACACAAATAGATTAGGGGCGACTATCACATCAAACTGACAACACTTCAACAGTTTATTGACGAGGAGGGCTTGTCTGGTGGGGGTTATAAAATTGGGGGGGGTGGCTTTGGAGAAGACACAGGACTCCTTTTGGGAGAGAAAAGTCCACGGAAAGGTTTGAGAGAGGGATAGCCGTCTCTCGATTCTGGGGTGATGGGCGCTCTAACGGCTCTCAAGCCTTTTTTTTTTTCATTTTATTTCACTTTTGTTAAACTTTTCATATTTAGCATGATTTTTCCGTCTTGATTTCTATTTTTCATATTTCCTTCATGATCATAAAAACTGTTTTGTCCAGCGGTTTCATCCAATAAACTGGCAAAACTCCTTTTGGACTGGGATTTTTACACCACAACAGGGTGGGATCCCACAGTTCAGCATGTTTCTGACTCATTTCTGCTGCTTCTTTCAAAGTACTCAAGAACATTCTGACAGACTTGCAGCTTTCATCTGCAATGGCTTTGACTCAAGACTTCAAAACTATTTTGTGGATGGAATTCAGCAGCTTCTGTCAAGTGTCTGTCTAAATACAGCACCGCTGGACAAAGTACAGAAACCCTGTACTGGAGTTAAAGTCGAGACCCCCAAGGTAAAATATCACTCCAGTAAAAGTAGAAGTTCCTCCCTTTAGACCTCCACTTGAGTAAAAGTACTAAAGTATTTCCCTTCAAATGTACTTAAGTATAAAGTAAAAGTACTAAAAGAGTAATTCTGGCTCTGATGCCCTGTTATCATTTTTATAACCAGACTGGCTTCATGAACTCATTTCAGGTGAAAGTCCTCCAGCGTCTCTCTTGGTAAACCAGTCTTTTAATAGAACGTCATTAATTAGTGACGCTGACGTCTATTAAAATGATCAGAAGCACAAAACACTGAAGGTAAACAGTTTCCATCAGGGAGAACCGAGTGGCTCTGAAATCACTTTTTACACACAAGCAAAGTTTCAGTTTCAGATTTATTTACAACTTAGTTCCAAGTTTAAGTTGAATAAAAACTGGCTTTAAACTCAGGATCACAGATGAGCTCCTTTACTATGTTGATCTGTAGGCGTCTGTTCATAAACATAAACCAGCCCAAACTCATTTACTATAAAATGAAATGGTGTTTGTAGAAATTCAGAAAAAAGCCGCGTCAGTCTCGACTGCATATGTGGACATATTTCTATATTGAGCTCTATTTACACAAAGTTAGGTTAGTTCATCATTTATGTTGAACAGACTCTCCCAAAGTTTTACGCTGCTGCGCTGACGTTGAACCGCGTGCTGCACTGGGTCGGTATGACCAACAGGTCAAAACCAGCTCTAAACAAAGTGACCGCTGGGCCCTGATTGGTGCTCTGGCTTTGCGCTTCTTCCGTTTTGACATGTGACGTTTTTATACACACAGAAACCAAAAGGAACCACAGATTTCTCAAAATGTAGGAGGAAAAAGTCGGATATTAGACTCTGAAATGTAGTGGAGTGAAAGGAGAAAGTCCAGAACGGAGAAACTTCAGTACAGATACACCAAAAATACTAAAGTACAGAAACTAATTACATTTACTCAGTTACTGTCCAGCACTGAAATACAGGGATTAACAGAAACTATTATCTGTGGTAACTGATGGTCTGATGCAGTTGCGGCTGCAGTATTACTTCTAACACTTCTGAACGTCCCCAGAGCCACAAAGCATCACCAGACAAAAAGAATGCAATGAAAAATAAGCAGAAGGAAGATGCGAATGCAGTGATTTCCATCGGGCCAAGAAAAATGAATGCTTTGGCCAGGAAGCCAGGACCTATTGAAGTTTAACGTTTCGTTCACCCCCTCAGTGTGTTTATGTTTTATTAGGTGACACAAGGAGCTAAAAACAACAGTGACTCCACCGGCAGTTCATTGTGTCAGGAATAATCCTGCGGTCTGAATGGGGCAGCGTGAAAACATAATGCTGGACGTAAACAGCATTTCCAGTTCAGAGTGCACGGGTCCAGAGATATAGGCTATTTATTTTTCCATACTAGCGTTCTCCCTCCCTCAGCACATTCCTGTTGGATTCAAAAATCGCTGTTTTCTTTTCAAGCATCCCACGTAAACTTTGAACACTGCTTATCTGTCGACAGGACAATGCTAACGCTGTTTACTGAATCTAGTTAAATAAAGAGGGGCCTTCGTTTCCGAGTGACGGCATCATCTGGATCGGAATCGTTCTCTGTCCTCTGAAGCAGCAGCTCTGAATGAGGGGTGTGTGATATGAACGACTTTTTCCTTTCACTCCACTACATTTCAGAGTCTAATATCCGACTTTTCCCTCCTACATTTTGAGAAATCTGTCGTTCCTTTTGGTTTCTGTGTGTATAAAAACGTAACATGTCAAAACGAAAGAAGCGCAAAGCCAGAGCACCAATCAGGGCCCAGCGGTCACTTTGTTTAGAGCTGGTTTTGACCTGTCGGTCATACTGACCCAGTGCAGCACGCGGTTCAACGTCAGCGCAGCAGCGTAAAACTTTGGGAGAGTCTGTTCAACATAAATGATGAACTAACCTAACTTTGTGTAAATAGAGCTCAATATAGAAATATGTCCACATATGCAGTCGAGACTGACGCGGCTTTTTTCTGAATTTCTACAAACACCATTTCATTTTATAGTAAATGAGTTTGGGCTGGTTTATGTTTATGAACAGACGCCTACAGATCAACATAGTAAAGGAGCTCATCTGTGATCCTGAGTTTAAAGCCAGTTTTTATTTTCACCTAAATTAGACTATGATCGGGGCTGCACGGTGGCATGGTGGGTAGCGCTGTCGCCTCACAGCAAGGAGGGCCTGGGTTCGATTCCCCGGCCGGGTGACCAGGGTCCTCTCTGTGTGGAGTGTGCATGTTCTCCCCGTGTCTGTGTGGGTTTCCTCCGGGTTCTCCGGTTTCCTCCCACAGTCCAAAGACATGCAGTCAGGCCAATTGGACGTGCTAAATTACCCCTGGGTGTGAATGTGTGAGTGACTGTCTGTGTCTGTCTGTCTGCCCTGCGATGGACTGGCGACCTGTCCAGGGTGTATCCTGCCTTCCGCCCGAAGACTGCTGGGATAGGCTCCAGCATCCCCCCGCGACCCTGACGGAGAAGCGGCTTAGAAAATGGATGGATGGATGGATAGACTATGATCGGTCATACGCTCATTTGCATATTGCTATCAGTATTGTTGTGACCAATATCATGATAATCATCCATTATCAATTACATATCACTGTTTTCGGATGAAAACCTTGTATCTCCAAAATATGAACTTTACAGGAGAAGGAGAAAGCATTCTTTACTTTTAATGTAAGTCAATGGAACCAGACGTCTTTCCGAGTCATTTTCGGTCGTTTCTTTTGGTTCATTCACTGTGAAATTTACAGACAACGTAAAGAGTAACAGGCATTTTCAAATTTCATCAAAAACTGAAAACCAACAAAAATGGAGATCCAAAGTTTTGTCCCAACAGCAGCGATATTGTGCAGAATGAGGGCAAGTCATCCAAACGAATAAATACATTATGCATGATCAGTTTGCCAGAATAAAGCTTACTTTGCCTCTGCAAGACAAACAAGTTCCCTATTATCTCTGCAGAGGGTCAAACACTGTGTGGAGATAAACAGCAGGCCGGATATTAGGCCGTAAGCCAAGCATTTTTGCTTATTATTCCACTTCTGAGCTGGTGAAAGCCAAAGCCAGACATTCCCTGAGTGAAATAGCAGTGGATCCAGATGTGGTTAGGGATTTTGACACACCTGGAATCAACCACATTGTGAAATACAGACCATGACTGAAGCATTTTGTAGAAGAGTAGCAATCCAAGGTTCACTAGAGCTATTTTATGATAAAGAGATGTAACCGACGCCCCTGATTTCCTCTCAGTCCACTGCTGGGTGATAGAAAGGCTACCGGTAGGTTTAATAGTGTTGTTCACATAAAGAGGGAAATCTTTGTGATAACTAGCCATAAGTAAACTGTCCACTGTTTCAAGCAATTACAAGTATCCACACACACACACACACACACATTTTCTAAGCTGCTTCTCCGTCAGGGTCGTGGGGGGGGGTTGGGCGCTGGAGCCTATTCCGGTCATCGGGTGGAAGGCAGGATACACCCTGGACAGGTCACCAGTCCATCGCAGGGCAGACAGACAGTCACTCACACCCAGGGGTAATTTAGCATGTCTAATCAGCCTGACTGCATATCTTTTGACTGTGGGAGGAAACCGGAGGAAACCCACGCAGACACGGGGAGAACATGCAAACTCCACACAGCTGGTCACCCGGCCGGGGAATCGAACCCAGACCCTCCTCGCTGTGAGGCGACAGCGCTACCCACCATGCCGCCCAATTACAAGTGTAAACAGACTCAAATAAGCTCATTTATAATTATTATTTGTCTAAATTTTCTCTCTTCAGCATCAATGTAAGTATATTATAATGACTATGAAAACAAAGGAACTTCTGTACTGTACTGTAGTACTGCAGTAAGACACTTATTTCATTGGTAAGTTTTGCTTGGAAACTAAGGGGCTAAGATCTTGAAAACATCAAATGGAAAATCAGATTTTTTTCTCTATTATGTCTATATAGCCACAGCCAAGCAAGCTCTCCTACTGGTTAGGCCTTCAGGAGCTGAACAGAAGGCCTTGTGGTAGTTACCAACTGAATTGTTTACAAGCTTCAAATGTACACATTTAATCCAGAATGGCCAAGGAATTTTCATGTGCATGAACTTCGCACTAACGTACCACTGGGAACCCTATAGGAGGGCTAGCTGAAATGAGTATAACTGTAGCAGTGTTTTTAGTATTAGCCTTATTATCGAGGCGTTTGGACACGTACGGCCAGATCAGAAGCTCTGGTAGTTGTGATTCACCACTGCTAATAAAAAGTGCATTTACCTTCATTCAGCATTTTGTAAGTGTAGACCTTGTTGTCGTCCGAGTTTTTGGGTTTGCAAAAGAAAGCGCCAAATATGTCGTTTCGCGTTTTCCAGGTGACCTTGGCAGCAGAGCGGTATGGTGTGTCCACCTTTGAGGGGAGAGGGCCTTGCTGGTGGGCAGGGTACCCCCGGCCTAGACTGAGAGAGGAGGTGCCGGGCAGTGTCCAGTCGCTGCTCACGCACAGCAGTGAGGCGTCAGCCGAGGATACAACGGGATCCGGGTTTATCAGGGTGACGTCCGAGATGTCCAGAGCACTGCCTGTAACACAGATACACACAGTTAATGTTAGAATTGCTGAGCAGTCTAAGGCGCTGCGGTCAGTCTTCCCTGGAGGCGTGGGCTCAAATTTGTGGGCAGTCGTGGGCTGGAGGCAGCCCTGTGACTGGAAGGTCGCCGGTTTGATCCCCAGAGCCGACAGTCCATGACTGAGGTGTCCTTGAGCGAGACACCTAACCCCCAACTGCTCCCCGGGTGCTGTGGATAGGGCTGCCCCCTGCTCCAGTGTTCCACTGCATGGATGGGTTAAATGCAGAGGTAAAAATTCCCTGATGTGGGACTAATAAGGGTCTCTTAATGAGAATGTTTTCAATAATATAAAAATAATTAGAAAGGTATGAAATGATATTAAAAATGAAGGAAATTAAAAATGAAGTGTTAGATGTGGCTGCGGTGATGACTAGAGCTGCAGATGATTCCAATATGACTGGGGAATTATGAATAAGGTTATAATTAACATTGCCTTAAATTAGCCAAGTGATAATCAAATGTCAGGGCAGATAAGAAGTTTGATTATAAACACACACTAAAAAATGATTATAAACAGCTAGTAACAGAAGGAACAGGGTTTTTTCATATATAAATAGCAACAGTATGTTGCTTATGCTTGAGTAATGCTTAACATTATTCAATACAAATGAACAAAAAGTATTAATATCAGTTATTTTGAGGATCACGCTGTAGATGGTGAGTGAAAAGCCTCAAAAGCTACTAATGGAAGAACCTCCAAGGCAGAAGGAACAGCATTTTTGTTTATGAATAACAGCAGTATATTACTTTTGCCTGAGTGATGCTTTATTGTTTTATGTTAACATACACACTGGAGCCTGGAAATAGACTGTATTTAAATCTACATTGTACAGTCATTTCCAGTCAGAACAGCCAGGCCCGTTTTAGTGTCAACCAGGTCTTGCAGGTGGTTGTTAGGAGCTTCCGTTGTCTCTGTATCTATTTTTAGAATTCCAGTTTTGGAAACTCCTGTTTTTTTTCACTTATTTTGCTTTATTTTTCTTTTTTGTAAGGAACAAAAAAGATATTTATTGAGTTATTATTTTACTTATTAGATTATTTAGTGTGTGTCTCTTAACTACAGCTTCCACACTTTTGTAGGACACTCACTTTCAGCTTCTCAAGAAAATCTGCAGGGATGTTTATGCAAGTTCAGTCTTAAAAAGTTGGTCATGCTTTCTGTTTCTCGCAAGCCAAGTGACCTTGAACACAGTCAGATGCTGAGATCTGGACTCTAAGGTGGTCTTTCCATTGTTATGAAAACATCAGCAGCTTCTTTGTTTGATTGGCAAATTTTCTGGGGGTTTTATTGTCTGTTTTTATCTACTGTTTATCTGACGGGGACCATGTTGGTGGTCTACCAGGTCCTGCAGGTGGTTGTTAGGAGCTTCCATTTTCCAGTTGTTTTCACTTATTTTGCTTTATTTTTTTTTATCTAATCTCCTCAGAAATATCTTTTAAAAAACAAAATATCCCGACTTATCATGACTCTAATGGGCGGAAATTAAATAAATGAATCTGTGACATTTGCACAGTACTGTGTCGGTCATTATTCAATAGAAACGAACCAAAATTATTAATATCACAGGTTTTTTTTTACTTTTGACCAGTTCTAAACATGTTTGAGAGGATCGTGTAATAGATGGTGAGGGAAAAACTTCCAAAAGTTTCCACACAGTTTTTTTCATCTATAAATAGATAACATATTGCTTTTGCTTGAGTGATGCTTTATTGGTGTTCTTCACAAAATAAACATACAAATCAGAGTTATAGTTTGTAAATAGTTTGTATTTAAATCTACATTGTACAGCTCAGTGCAGCCATTTCCAGTTAAAACAGCCAGTCATTCGTTTTTCGACCAACAAAAAAAAAAGCAGTGACCTTGAACACAGTCAGATGCTGAGATCTGGACTCTAAGGTGGTCTTTCCATTGTTATGAAAACAATTTTGCTTTGTTTGCAAATTTTCTGTTTTTTTTTTTTGGTCTGTTTTTATCTACTGTTTATCTGATGGGGCTGGTGTTGGTGGTCTTGCAGGTGGTTGTTAGGAGCTTCCATTTTCTCTGCATCGTTTTGTGAACTCCAGTTTTGAAAACAGTTTTTTTCCTCACTTATTTAGCTTTATTTTTCTTTTCTCTAAGTATGTCGGAAGAAAACTTTCATATCTCAATTTTTGTCATTTATTTCAGTTTTTGACAGAATTTGAAATGGCCTGTTGTTCTTTACATTGTGTGTAAATTTCATGATAAATAGACCAAAAAAAATTAAAAACAGCCCAAAATGACTCGAAAAAAAATTCTGGTTCCACTGACTTACATTAAAAATAAACTATGTTTTTTTTTTCCTTCTCCGTCTTCTGACCACAGCAATATACTGTATACTTAATGTCAGAAATATCTCTTAAAGAATAAATAACTTAAATCATAATGACTCTACTGAGTGGAAATGAAATAAATGAAAGGGGGTCTTTGACTTTCGACAGTTCTGTGTAAGGCATTATTCAATACTAATGAACCAAAATTAATATTAAGATTAAGTGACCTTTATTAGTCTTTCTCCTCTGCATTTAACCCATCTGGGCAGTGAAACACCACATACACACTAGGGGGCAGTGAGCACACTTGCCCTGAGCGGTGGGCAGCCCTATCCGCAGCGCCCGGGGAGCAGTTGGGGGTTAGGTGTCTTGCTCAAGGACACCTCAGTCATGTACTGTCGGCTCTGGGGTTCAAACTGGCGACCTTCTGGTCACAGGGCCAGTTCCCTGACCTCCAGCCCACGACTGCCCCCATATAAGATAATATAAGAGTTATTTTGAATTTTTGACCAGTTCCAAACATATTTCAGAGGATCATGTAGCCGATGGTGAGTGAAAACCTTCACTCCAAGGCAGAAGGAAAGAAACAAGTGAAACGCCAGACTGACATTACAGGTTTAAATGCAAACGAAGCCACAAATTCCAAGCATTGTTGGACAGAAGAAATGAAAGTAACACGAGCAGTTCTTGGAAAAGCGAGTGGCTCGCGTCCACAGTACGAGTCTTGTGACAGAACGCACAAAGCGTGCGTGATGTCTGTAGATTAGTTGCACACTTTACAGCTCCCTAAACTCACTGCATACAAGGCCACAGCAACTCCTTGTGGCCTGGCAACTGGTCAGCTGCAGTAAAGGCCTGAACACCCACTTCATGAGTCAAACCCTTAAGCAACAAAAAAGCACCATCACAGAAATCAAAATCCCCCAAATCATTTTTTTGTAAACTCATTTTACCAGATGTGGACTAAGCCTGTGGCTGGAGGAAGACCAGGAGGATTCTAAAGGACTCCACCCTCCCAAGCCACTTTCTGCATTCACAGCTGGGAGGAGATACAGAAGCATAACGTCCAGAACTGGCTGGTTTCTTCTCCCGGGCCATCTGGCTGCTGAACAACCAGTAGTGCTGGTGTACTGGTCTATAGCCCTGACACTGCACCCCTGAGTCATAATCATGATGATCTCTATGGACAATCCACACCTCATCCACACCTCATCAAAGGTTTAGATTTACAGTAGAAATGTGACTCTAAAGATGTGACTCTAATGAGGCAATTGAATTTTAATTAAAGACTCCAGCACTGCTCCACACCAACCACACGTATGACTTGGTTCTAGATGAGCAGCGAACGGCACAACTGCATGATGTTCTCCTCTACTGAGCCTAACTGGCCACTATTTTTCTTTAAGTTCTTTAAACAGTGCCTATAAACTGTTTACAATCGTCTAATAATACATTATTATCTAAACTATGCAAACTGATCCCACCGAACACAATCACAAAGCCCTACAACACCGTCCTCCCCTCATTCTGCTCTGACCGATGCGTAGCCTGTACACCCTACACAGTGCATGTTGGCGTAATCTGCTGTGCACTGGATCCGTCTTTGTTTTGTTTAATTATTACTTCCCATGTAAATGAGAGGATTAGGGTTCCAGAGCAAATCTGCAAGGACGTAAACACCCAGTAACACCATAACAACACAGTCAAGTCTTTATGGCTGGAAAACAGACCAAAGCGCTTAGTGGCACTGAGTGGCTCTTACTGTCTCCTCCCTCGGGATGGAGATGTAAACAGTCCAAAACAACATCATCTCGCATCGTGTCAGACGAGCTGAAAGACTGCCAGAAGTGAAAGCAGTGATATTATTATATGAAAGCATTATTTAACCTAATCTCTGTCTGATCACCGTGGACAACAACTCTGAGGTGCAAACAGAAAACACACACACACACACACACACACACACACACCAATATTTACTAATACAGGCTTGATTATTAAGCACTAAGTACAGTAGTAGTGTTACAGTAAATAACACAAATAACATAAATCTGCTAAGAGAAGAAGGAGCAATGCCAATAAAATAGGCACACCAACAAAATAAATATGGCAATAATACATAAATATGGCAATTACATTTATCTGAAAATAAATACGGATGGCAGTGAATAAGTACACCACTAAATCAACTTGCCAATAAATTAATTGCACATGAAAGCCTGTCAATAAATAAGGATGCCAGTAAAAACATTTACCAATAAATAAACCTGCCAGTAAGTATGGCCATGGAATAAGAGCCCCAGTAAAATAAACCTGCTAATAAAAGAAGGAGCGATGCAAGTGAACTAAGCATCGCAACAAAACAAATATGGCAATTCCAAATATTCTGCCATAATTTAAATATGCAGCAAGAAGAATGAATTCATTAAAACAGTCTGCTGCTAAAGGAGAGGAACTATGGCGATAAAATCAGTGCAACAGTAAAAACGTTAGCCGGTAAAATCATTTCAACAACGCCACGCTATCCTTCTGTTAAACCGCTCCAGTTCAGCTCACGCTGACCGGTCATTCGCAGTTATGTAAGTGCCATGCAGACTCCAGCTCTGATCGCGCCGCATAAACCGACTCCCTGTCCACTCTATCAGAGTCCACACACCCCATTCTGAGGCTCAGGAAGCGGCGCGGCGGCCAACGCCATTCAAAACAAAAAACACTGATTAGGGAGTCTTTAGCTGTGCGCCTATTAAAAGCCACCTTCTCCTGATCCCACCGCGCACATAGGAAACGCTCCCCTCATATCAGTCTTTATGATCATGCTGATTGTTTTCATGCTGGCTTGATCTTATTAGATTGGACAAACCTGCTGTAAAGGCCCCGAATACCTCTGTTTACTCAGATGAGTTGTAGAAAAAACGTGACTTTGAGGCTCCACTCAAAGTGCAACTGGCTGTAAAAACATCCAAATGAGGCTTAACAACCAGAAACAACTGTTAAAAAAAGGGATCTACTGCCTGGATGACATGGACACCATGCTTGTCATTATATCGCTACATATGATCCATTAAAAACACATTAGTGACTCTCAACCTGCTGGATGTACAGACCTTTGGGCCCTGTCCCATTTCACCCCTCGCCCCTACCACTGAGCCCTACTCCTCTGTTTTGCACGGACATGTCTAGGGGTAGGGCGTCCCAATAGCTGTTGAGATAGAGGAGTAGGGCGAAGTGTTAGAGCTACATGGTTCAGCAAACGGAGGCTTTTCAGAGACACTCCAAATAGAGTGATATGAGAAAAAAGAGACCAGACACCCACAAATGTGAAACTTTTGCGCTAAAAATGCTAAAAATGATGATAACCACTATATTATCATAGTTTAACGTTGTTTCAATGTATTATGGTCATTTTCTGCATAACAATATGCTAATCTCATGGTAGCTGGCTAGCTAAATTTCCCATTCCACCTTAAATGGTGAAGCAGTGACATTCTGGTGCCATTATACCAGATGTTTAACATATCACAAGTGGCCAGCATAGGGTTCTCTTTTAGCAGCTGTAGCCAGTCAGCAGCTACACACACACACACACACTAACAGCAGGCCATGTAGGAGGAGAACAGAGTGAAGGACACAGCACCTCCACACTTTTACCCCCCGCAGGTTCAGCCCAACACCACATGTGTAGTATAAGTGTTGGGGGTGAACAGAGTGAAGCTCTGAAAATGGGTTATTTTATATGTTCTTCACAGAAAATGAGCAAAGGCCAAGAATCTGAGGCTGAAATAAGAATAAATCACATCATTTTTTTGGTAAACACTGAAAATGAGGCTCACAGACCTGAACACCACCCAATGGATATTACAGCCGTCCTGTGGTAAACTGGCATTACCACACCTGAAACACGACTCTATAGTGTTCATTTTAGTGCCCAGAAATGTTGGTTTACACATAGTCGTTTCTGCTGGATGAGTTCATGCATAAAAATTATGTAAAAAAAGAAAAAAAAAGGATCAGGTGGCACTCAAAGGAAAAATGTCCATTCAACAAAATATTTCAGCTTTGACGCATTTCAGTTTCCAGTATGCCACTCAGTTCCGTCGCCGATAAAACCGGCTTACAGTTGTAATATGAGGATGACAACAACAAACACAGAATAACAACACAACTTCAGAGGTCTATTTGGACCAAAATTATATATATATATATATATATATATATATATATATATATATATATATATACGCCTGCGATGGACTGGCAACCTGTCCAGGGTGTATCCTGCCTTCTGCCCGAAGACTGCTGGGATAGGCTCCAGCACCCCCCCGCGACCCTGACGGAGAAGCGGCTTAGAAAATGGATGGATGGATGGATGGATGGATATATATACGCACACACACACACACATATAACACTGCAATCAGAAGAAAACCTTGTATCTCCATTTTGGTCGTTTATCAGCTTTTGACAATGTGGAAATATCTGTTATTCTTTACATTGTGTGTAATTTCATGAAAAATGGACCAAATTTTCATTTGGTCCATTCAAAATTGCTGGGAAAAAGTAAAAGTAAAGTCATTCTTTTCCGCCTTTTCCTGTTATCATTTTGGTTTACGAGGTTTTCTTGTGACAACAGCGATATTTTCGCCAATTACACAAATATCTTAATTCGTTAGAACACCCACAGAAACTCGTCCGAAACGGTGGTCCTGTGGTCAGGGTGCTCACACAACACTGTAAACAGTAATGTGTCTTGGTCAGTGGGCCCAACTGCATGATCTTGTAACTAGTATTCCGGGGAAACCATGAGGAACTTTGGGCTGAGTTGAGGTGGGAACAAATTAAGTGAAAATGCAAAGCCAGCCCAACATCTCTTGAAGGCAGAGCTCAAAGTTAGAGGCACTTTTCAACACTGTTTGACAGACAGCAGGCCTGTCGTTATCCCATGCATGGAACGTAAGTTAGCAGGGCTGAACTATCCGGGTTTGAGTGGGGCGTATCCGTGTTTGTAGCAATGGTTAACAAGCTGACACTAGACGTATATTATTATGAGATCACATATGAGTAACCGTGCAACAGAACTGGGGCAATGGGATAATTCGCAGATGCTTTGGCAGCACATTTTCCATAAAAGATCCATTGTTTCTGATTTCTACACCAAACTGAGTTTATACAGGCCTGTCGGCATCTGGAACTTATCCCAGACTGTTTAGTTACTTCATGGATGACTTCACCCTTTGCTGGACAGCGACTCCTGGAAGATTCATCATTGTCCTCGGCTATCTGTTTGGAAATATGGCTTGGGCTGCGTTTCAGTGGAGCTGTACAGTCATGTAAATCTCTTGTAGCTCAGAGAGAAATAAACTGCTTTGTTTTGTTGATACTTCAGAGTGTTTCTTTGAACCATGGCACTTTATGTTCCTCAGAACCAGGATAGTGAAGGCCAAGGTTTTAAGACTTCCAATGACAGTCCAGCAGCTCCACCCACAGAACTCGAGAATCATTACTGTCATTTTCCAACGACCTTCACATTTGTATTTGCACTGCATATTTACACCAATCAGGAATAATATTATGACTTTGTTAGTCCCCTTTGGTCAGGACCCCCATGGACCCTCACAGAGCAGGTACTATTTGGGTGGTGGGTCATTCTCAGCACTGCGGTAACACTGATGTGGTGGTGGTGTGTTAGTGTATGTTGCGCTGGTCTGAGTGGATCAGACACAGCAGTGCTGCTGGAGCTTTTAAACACTGCGTCCACTCACTGTCCACTCTATTAGACACTCCTACGTTATCAGTTCACCTTGTAGATGTAAAGTCAGAGACGACAGCTCATCTGCTGCTGCACAGTTTGTGTTGGTCATCCTCTAGTCCTTCATCAGTGGTCACAGGACGCTGTTGGCTGGATATTTTTGGTTGGTGGACTATTCTCAGTCCAGCAGTGACACTGAGGTGTTTAAAAACTCACAGCACTGCTGCGTCTGATCCACTCAGACCAGCGCAACACACACTAACACACCACCACCA
>NC_051233.1:2722344-2734844 GCF_015220715.1 Pygocentrus nattereri | reverse complement strand
TATCAGTCTGTCAGTGACGACTGTTAATTGACTTCAATCCAGTATGAATCTGCAGTGTGTAGTTTTACAGTGTGGCAGACACTATTGAGGAGTGAACAGTCTCCTTTGAAACCTCTTAACCCACGCAGCTGTGCAGTGTGTTGTTATGGTTAAAGAGTGTGTCCTGTGATGTAACACGTTGAGTAACCGTTTGGGATCCAGGCTGTCTGTTGGTTTTTTAAGCATCCAGTGTGAAGGTATAATGTAAGCATAACTGCTGAAACCCATTCAGATTTCTATAGGCTTTCTCTCTCTGAGCTGAGCCTCAGGAAAGGTTCTTCAGGACATGCAAGGGGCTTCAGGAAACATAACACAACAGAGACAAAAGACAACAGGCCAAGGCAGATACACAGCGCAGCAGGACAGCCTAAACATCCCTCGTGTGCTTGGCTGCAGCTCAGGATTTGTGAGTTTTTTTAAATGAAGAGGCATGCAGATCATTTCACACATGCGGCTGACAGAGACAGATGTTTGGGTGGCTGTGATCAGCATTCCAGCTGTTACACAGTATCTTTGAGGAGGTTCAACTGGATTCCAGCCAATTACAATGAAAGGAGTTAGTGCCTATGTGAAGATAAGGCTCCAGTCCTGCAGGAGGAGTGTTAATGCTAATCAAATGACAAAAGGGTGAGGAATGTTAAGCTCCATAACACTAACATATTAGTTTTATAGTAGTTTCCAAATAACTAATAGGAATGAATGGGTAGTATTAAGATTAATAACAGAATAATAGGCCTGGGGTTATGGGGGCAAGAAGGTGGAAATGCAATATTATATTTCTAACCCCGAACTTGCAGCTCCAGCTTGTGTTCTTTGCTTTGTCGAGATAAGCTTGACTCATGAGTACGCCAGCATGCTAGCTGTTAAGGCTGAAATATGGCCAGCGGCAGCCGGAGCTTACTCTACAAACAGAACTGAACCCGACTGATGACCAATGACCAATGAGGAAAGGGGTAGAGAGCAGATGCTGAACTGTGCCAAAGGTGAACTGCAGTCTGTAACAACTACATAGTGGACCTGCATGGACTATAAGTGTTTCTAATAAAGTGTCGAGTGAGTATGTAGTGGACCTATAAAGTAGAGGTTTCAAATAAATTGGTCAAGAAATATGTACTGGACCTATTAGAAAGCGTTTCTAATAAAGTGGTTGCTGACTATATAGTGGACCTATGAGGTAGGTGTTTCTTCTGGCCAGTGAATATACAGTAAGTGGCCAGTGAATATACAGTAAGTGGCCAGTGAATATACAGTAAGTGGCCAGTGAATATATAGTAAGTGGCCAGTGAATATATAGTAAGTGGCCAGTGAATATACAGTAAGTGGCCAGTGAATATACAGTAAGTGGCCAGTGAATATACAGTAAGTGGCCAGTGAATATATAGTAAGTGGCCAGTGAATATATAGTAAGTGGCCAGTGAATATACAGTAAGTGGCCAGTGAATATACAGTAAGTGGCCAGTGAATATATAGTAAGTGGCCAGTGAATATACAGTAAGTGGCCAGTGAATATATAGTAAGTGGCCAGTGAATATACAGTAAGTGGCCAGTGAATATATAGTAAGTGGCCAGTGAATATATAGTAAGTGGCCAGTGAATATATAGTAACCAGTACCCTTATCTATAGTAAGATAAGTGTCTCTTAGTGGTCAGTGAGTATAGTGGTCCTATATGGTAAGTGTTTCTAATAAAGTGACTGGTGAGTATATAGTGGACCTATAAGGTAGGTGTTTCTAATAAAGTGGCCAGGGAATATATAGTGGACCTGCAAGGTTGGTATTTTAATAAAGTGGCTGGCTAGTATGTAGTGGCCCTATAAGGTAAGTGTTTCTTAAAAAGTGGCCAGTTAATGTATAGTGGACCTATAAGGTAGGTGTTTATTATAAAGTGGCCAGTGAGTACATAGTGGACCAATAAGGTAGGTGTTTCTAATAAAGTGGCCGGTGAGTATATGGTGGACATATGAGGCAGGTGTTTCTAATAAAGTGGCCAGGGAATATATAGTGGACCTGCAAGGTTGGTATTTTAATAAAGTGGCTGGCTAGTATGTAGTGGCCCTATAAGGTAAGTGTTTCTTAAAAAGTGGCCAGTTAATGTATAGTGGACCAATAAGGTAGGTGTTTCTAATAAAGTGGCCAGGGAATATATAGTGGACCTGCAAGGTTGGTATTTTAATAAAGTGGCTGGCTAGTATGTAGTGGCGTTTCTAATAAAGTGGTAGATGTATATTTCGTGGAGTTGTAGGATAAGTGTTTCTGATAAAGTGACCAGTGAGTATGTAGTGGACCTATGAGGTTGATATGTTGAAAAAAGTGGTTGGTTAGTATATGGTGGCCCTATAAGATAGGTGTTTCTAATAAATTGATAGACGCATATACAGTGGACCTGTAAGGTAGGTGCTTGAAATAAAATTGCCTCTAAGTATATAGTCGCCCTATAATGTTTGCATTTCTAATAAAGTGGCCAATGAATATACAGTGGTGCTATGGGGTATATATTTCTAATAAAGGGGTAGATGTATATACTGGCCCTGCGAGGAAGGTGTTTCTAATAAAGCAACCAATATATATATATTGGTTGCTTTATTATTCCGGTGTTTCAGTGAGACGGGGAGAATGTGGGTGACCTATAAGTTAAATAGATCTCACACAGTGGGCTGTGAAGTGTATATAGCAATATACTGTCCATTTAGGGATTCAAATAATACTGCATTGTTTACATTTTTATAGGGGACAGCATGCAAGTATGTTGTAAGTGAAGAGTAATGAAAAAAACAAGCAAGAATGATCAACATAATCATATTTGACAGCACTTCGCCTCAGTTCGCACATTGTGCCTCACATCTATGGCTAAACTAACATTAATCATCCACAGGTGGTCAGCCTCCGTCTCTGTGTGGAGCACGGTCAGGTTTTGGCCATATTTCAGCTCTAACAGCTAGCATGCTCACATACTCAGTTAAACTTATCTTGACAATGGAAAAATGACAAGTATTTCCCATCCCACCCTGAGTATTTGCAAAGTAATAGATGTATAGCTGAACTGAATGAGCCAATGGGCCATAAATAAGACTGAGGTTTATTGGGGTGGGCAAAGAATGTGCCTCTTGGTCCCAATCCAAATCTCCCAAAGGCATCCAAACCAAGTTGTCAGAATGAAGAATGGGTTTGTTCTTATCTTTGGTTCCAAGTGCTCAAGCTCTGGGTTGATATTATTGTTGCTGTGGTGATTACTGGGGGGGGGTATGGGGGGGTGTCGTTTTCTCTGAACACAAGAGGTGCTACCTCTGCGCCCGTCCACTCTTCTGTCTACGTAGTCTATACTGGGCGTCTAGCGTCCACTGGCCATGAAAAACAACAGATTATTTGTTATGCCACGAAACTTATGTTGGACCTGTTTCCCCATTGTTTCATAAGGTCGACTGGAATGGAAAGCTGGGTGGTGCGGAGGGACTCAGAATACCCTCCTTCATTCTCATGATATAGTACACGGTGCCTGAAATGGTGATGGGCTACGTGGAATGTTCCTCACGCTGGGCCAAATCAGCATTTTCTCTGTTCCCTTTGAGATGATCTGAGACGTTTTCTCTTGCAAGTAAGCACAAAAACACACCTGACTCAACTTATTTGGCCCATGACAAGAGTGTCATAAGCTAAACCAGGTGCTGAGTCAAATGGAAAAAAGGCCTTCGAAGTGATGTGGGATAAAGCCGTGCCCTAGCTTGATTTGTGAAAGCGTTAAAACAGCTGGGGTTGCGTTAAGACAGGGGAAAATGTGTCTCGAGTGCTCTGTGGAAGCAAAAAAGGTTAGTATATCAGCCTTTGGCAGAGTGGCAACTTAACACAGCATGGATTTCTGTAGCTATTAAACCGCCCTGTCATCCCTTTATGTCCCATTGTAGCACTACTTAATGACCTTTCCTCACTTCCAGCACCCAATCACCCCAAATCCTTCATATTAATATCACATACCATTGCCAGAAAAGTTATACGGCTGAACTAGAAGGACAGAACCCAAATTTCAACGAAGCATCGGCATAACCTTTTCTTGGCATTCGGCAGACGTTCTTATCCAGAGCGACTTACAGTTTGATGATTTTACGCAGGAAGGCAAAGGTGGTGTTAGGAGCCTTGCCCAAGGATTATTGGTATAGTGTAGGGTGCTTGTCCAAGCAGGGGATGGAACCCCAGTCTACAGTGTACAAGGCAGAGGTGTTACCCAGAGCACTACACCAACCACTATATACCCACAGCACTACACCAACCACTATATACCCACAGCACTACACCAACCACTATATACCCACAGCACTACACCAATCACTGTATACCCACAGCACTACACCAATCACTGTATACCCACTACACTACACCAACCACTATATACCCACAGCACTACACCAACCACTATATACCCACAGCACTACACCAATCATTGTATACCCACTACACTACACCAACCACTATATACCCACAGCACTACACCAACCACTATATACCCAGAGCACTACACCAACCACTATATACCCACAGCACTACACCAACCACTATATACCCAGAGCACTACACCAACCACTATATACCCACAGCACTACACCAACCACTATATACCCACAGCACTACACCAACCACTATATACCCACAGCACTACACCAATCACTGTATACCCACAGCACTACACCAATCACTGTATACCCACTACACTACACCAACCACTATATACCCACAGCACTACACCAACCACTATATACCCACAGCACTACACCAATCATTGTATACCCACTACACTACACCAACCACTATATACCCACAGCACTACACCAACCACTATATACCCACAGCACTACACCAACCACTATATACCCACAGCACTACACCAATCACTATATACCCACAGCACTACACCAACCACTATATACCCACTACACTATACCAACTGCTATATATACCCACAGCACTACACCCATCACTATATACCCACTACACTACACCAACCACTATATACCCACTACACTATACCAACCACTATATACCCACTACACTACACCAACCGCTATATACCCACTACACTACACCAACCACTATATACCCACTACACTACACCGACCGCTATATACCCACTACACTACACCAACCGCTATATACCCACTACACTACACCAACCACTATATACCCACTACACTACACTACACCAACCACTATATACCCACTACACTACACTACACCAACCACTATATACCCACTACACTATACCAACCACTATATACCCACTACACTACACCAACCACTATATACCCACTCCACTACACCAACCGCTATATACCCACTACACTATACCAACCGCTATATACCCACTACACTATACCAACCGCTATATACCCACTACACTATACCAACCGCTATATACCCACTACACTACACCGACCACTATATACCCACTCCACTACACCAACCGCTATATACCCACTACACTATACCAACCGCTATATACCCACTACACTATACCAACCGCTATATACCCACTACACTATACCAACCGCTATATACCCACTACACTACACCGACCACTATATACCCACTACACTACACCGACCGCTATATACCCACTACACTACACCAACCGCTATATACCCACTACACTACACCGACCACTATATACCCACTACACTACACCGACCGCTATATACCCACTACACTATACCAACCGCTATATACCCACTACAATACACCAACCACTATATACCCACTACACTACACCAACCACATGGTACATATAACCACATATAACCTTACAGGTCACTGTAACCTGGAAAGACGTACAGCAAATTTTAAAAATAATACAAAACCGTTCAAAGAAACCTGGTCACGATTTTTACAATGTATTGACAGCTGATTTCTTTCTCCACACTCAACAAGAAAAGGATCATAGAATTTGATCACTAACCACATCACAATCATATTATTTAAAAAAAAATAGTTTATAGCGTTTAAAAAAACAAAAAAAGCAAAATGAAGGGAGCTTTACCAGCTTGTTTCTTATTGTGTTAAATGTTCATGTTTGTCTGTCTGGTCCTGTCCAGTTTGTCCTCCACTGTTGACTATCATTATTAATCATTATTTTTATTTCATTTTACTCCGATTTTTGGCCTCCTGATCGCGTTTCAGACCAGTCTGAGTTTATCTTTTATTTTTTAAGTGTAAACTGGTCAACGACTCAATCTGAACAGATTCCTGCAAAAGCCAATGAAAACTGAGCGTGAAAGAAGGAAACGCAGCAAATAATCAAAGAAAAATGGAGAAGCGTCTCTCATGCGGGGAGCCAAGCTTTTTAACTGAGCATATGTACATTTAAAATTCTAAAAAATACCAAAGTGATCAAATTTTTAAATCAGTGAGCCTCACTTAAACATCTTTACCTGCTGCTTCTTTACTGTTCCAGCGCAAACGGCAGAGAAAACAGCAGCCGCTCCACGTTTGTTTATTTGGGTCCCGTAGTAACGGGAGAACGAGATAGTTGGTCGAGTGGAGAGTTCGAAAGTCACCAGGAGTCGTGTCACTGGTGTTACTGCGCAACAAAAAGTCTCTTGTTTGGAAATGTTCAGAGATTTTCTCATTTAGCTCATAATAATTCCATATGAAGCTTTTAGCTGAAGTCACTGGTGTGACCGACTTTATTCTGAGGTAGCAGTGAAAGAAAGAATAAAAATGGATTAAACTACATATTTTAGTGGATTTTCCATGATTGACGACATGTGGTTTGATGCTCTGTAGCAGCCGTTTAACGAAATGCATTGCTCGTTAAAAATGTCACAGGTGTGACCTTCGTTGTGTGTAACGCCAATGACGATCGGTAACACCAGTGACTCCTATGGATTCTGTAGAATGACCCTTTAATGGCCAATTTGATCCAATATGAAGCGCCAGGTCTCATTTTACCTCAGTAATCTCTGTCCCTGGTTTGACTGCCATCTGAAATAGGTCTGCTCATCAACCTTTTCCTCTGCAAAACATTGTTTTATGTGAAGTGATTAGAGGCGGCTGCGCGCTATAATTGGTCCTACATGGAGTTGGCAGCATGAAAGCGAGAGGGGCGCGGGCATGAAGCAATCTGTTCAGCAAGCAGGAGAGATAGAGAGAGAAAGTGAGAGAGACTTGAGGTTTGAGTTCACTTGGCTAAAGAGGAAACAGGCAATCCGTTCACCTTTCGAAGGATTACCATTAAACTTCCATCCATCTGTCCAAGAATGCAGGTCGTTATATGGTAAATCATCAGCTTACGCTCCTTTTAGCAAACTCAGGCCGCCAAATATGGCCTAAACGTCCATATCCACACTCACCACACTTTAAAATCTATTATTTTATTCATATGAACGGCACTTTTATTTCCCTGACAACCACACAGGAACAGTGACTATATTCACAATTGCCATTCACATGGAAAAGGAATGATGATACGCACCTAAAAATAAAGGTCTAAAAATGGTTCTCGGCACGGACGAAGTTTCATTCGTTTAGAATCTTTGCAGTATGTGGACATGCTGTGAATATTAAAATATATTTTTCTACAGCGCTAATAGGAGCATTCGCTCTGATTTTCTGAGTCTTTATATGGAAACGTCCACTTTTGTGTCCTTCGCGTTTACAGATATATTACACTTGAGAAATATATTAGTGTTACTATTGATTTATATTTTAAAATAAAACATAAGTTATTTGAACAGTTTCACCATCTTGAGCCTCAATTTAGCAACACCGGTTTATAAATCAATCCTATTGAACTCCAAGCAGAACAGAAGAGCTCGTCCTCGCAGTCGTGTGTGAAGGCCGAGGACATATTTTGAGGTAAAAACATGTTTTTCTGTAATTTTAATGCAGTAAGGGAGGTCAGGGAACCGGCCCTGTGACCGGAAGGTCCCCGGTTCGATCCCCTGAGCTGACAGTCCATGACTGAGGTGTCCTTGAGCAAGACACCTAACCCCCAACTGCTCCCCTGGCGCTGTGGATAGGGCTGCCCACCGCTCTGGGCAAGTGTGCTCACTGCCCCCTAGTGTGTGTGTGTTCACTAGTGTGTATGTGGTGTTTCACTTCACGGATGGGTTAAATGCGGAGGTGGAATTTCCCGGTTGTGGGATCAAAAAAGTATCACTTAATATTAATCTTAAAGTTTGGATGTACTAAGAAATCCCATTGAAGTTCGAAAACCTACTCAGTACCTGGGAAACTTTTACCCGAGTTGGTGTCTACGTTCATCCTTTGTCATTAGCTTAGTGATGAGAAGACTGCGCAGCTCGTAGGATTTTCTCAGCATATAGGATGCTGCAAAAGTTCCTTCTGTCATCAACACATAATGAACGGGATTCCCACTGCATTTTTCTTTCCCTGATCAGTGAAAATCCAGAAATGTACAGTAACCAGAGGATGATCAACGCTTTGAACCGCGTCAAACAGGCTTGGAGAAAGTGTGGAACCAGTTTGCAGAGATCATGGGAGCGTATAAGTTATTCCCATATGGTTCTGAACATGTTCTGACTGAAATATCAGACGTTTGCTTGAACGTCTCCGTCTGTTATGACTGGCCCAGGTCCACAGATCGCACAAGGAACAATTTCCATGCCTCTCACAAACACATATAACACACACACACACACACAACTACACACTGAAGCTGGACCTTCCCCAAAACACCCCTTAAATCATCAGCCTATACAGTGCTGAAGCCACAGTGGGCTCAGAAGTGCTATCCTGTGTCTTAGCGTAGCAGCAGACTAGCATAGCGCGGATCCCCTTCGGATTACCTCAGTGACTCTCAGTCGGGCTCGGGTTTAGCGGAGTACGGTTTCCAACACAAACACAGTCCAGGATAAATCAGCTAAACCACATCTGAACTGTTCTCACCAAGTATATTTCAACACCAATCAGGTGTAACATCATGACCACCTCCTCGTTTCTGCGCTCACTGTCCATCTTACCAGCTCCACTTACTGTATAGCTGCACTCTGTAGTTCTACAGTTACAGACTGTAGTCCATCTGTTTCTCTGATACTCTGTTACCCTGTTCTTCAGTGGTCAGGACCCCCATGGACCCTCACAGAGCAGGTACTGTTTGGGTGGTGGATCATTCTCAGCGCTGCAGTAACGCTGACGTGGTGGTGGTGTGTTAGTGTGTTGTGCTGAGTGGATCAGACACAGCAGTGCTGGAGTTTTTAAGCACTGCGTCCACTCACTGTCCACTCTATTAGACACTCCTACCTTGTCGGTCCACCTTGTAGATGTAAAGTCAGAGACGACAGCTCATCTGCTGCTGCACAGTTTGTGTTGGTCATCCTCTAGTCCTTCATCAGTGGTCACAGGACGCTGTCGGCTGGATATTTTTGGTTGGTGGACTATTCTCAGTCCAGCGGCGACACTGAGGTGTTTAAAAACTCCAGCAGCATTGCTGTGTCTGATCCACTCAGACAAGCACAACACACACTAACACACCACCACCACATCAGAGTTACTGCCATACTGAGAGTGACCCACCACCCAAATAGTACCTGCTCTGTGAGGGTCCATGGGGGTCCTGACCACTGAAGAACAGGGTAACAGAGTATCAGAGAAACAGATGGACTACAGTCTGTAACTGTAGAACTACAGAGTGCAGCTATACAGTAAGTGGAGCTGATAAGATGGACAAAGAGTGCAGAAACAAGGAGGTGGTCAGAATGTTATGCCTGATCTGTGCACCTACATCATGTATGAGAGTTACGAGCTTAAGTCTGGAGCTGCTGACTAATTATTCATCAAAAAAATTGATAAAACCTTGATCAACAACAAAAAAAGGCACATTTCAAACTATCTAGTGGACAAACTGACCATGTCAGACTGTCCAACTGTCTGTAATATACTTGGTAAGTATGAGGAACAGTTAAAATGAGGCAAACAGTGAGGTGTAAGAGTAACAATGTGGCGTTAACCCCTTAAACTGCAGGCATATTATTCAGTTATTAACCATAAAACATGTTTCCTTCCTCTCCACATTTCTAGAAGGGCGTGGTATGCAAAGTTATGCCACGTGCTCTACTCTCTCACTGAAAAGGACATTTCTGGCTGTCGTGGCTGTTGTTGCTGTTTTTTGTTTTAAGGTGTGTTTATTTATTTGGTTTTTGTGTTTATTCATGTTGGACTGTAGTGAAATAGTGGAGGGGGGTTGTGTTCCTACCCTTAGGAGACATTGTTTAGCTAGTAGTGACCTGCCTGTTTTGCCCGGCTGTAGGAGGGTGTGCCTTTTCTACTTGGTTTCAATAAAAGGGCACCTCTCATAGCAAAATAAGAGGCATCTCTGGTGCCCCGATGCCACAGTGGTGTCAGAAGTAGGGCGTAGATTAGTCATTCTATGGAAAGGTCTATCTTGTGTCCCTAATGTTTAAAGATATATAACACTTGAAAAAAAAGCATGCTAGGGTTACAATTAATTTATATATCTTTTTTTTAATGTGTAATTTTAACTGTTACACCTTCTCTAGCCTCAATTTAGCAATGTTGTTTTTTCAGTCAATCCTATAGAATTCCAAGCACCACAGAAGAGCTCGTCCTCACAGTCATGTGTAAAAACATGTTTTTTTCTGCTATTTTTACTGCTATAATATATACATGACCATTAAATATATGACTAACATGACATTTTAGTGGATATTCCATGACAGACAACGTGCAGTTTGATGTTCTGTAGCAGCCGTTTTGTAAAATGTGCTGCTCATTAAAAATGTCCCTGGTGTTTCCTTTATTATGTGTAACACCAATGATGATCAGTAACATTAGAGACTGTAGAAACAACCCAGATGCACAATCCAGTGGTTGCTTTGCATATCGTGGCTCAAACGCCCCTCCTTGAAATGCGGAGTGTGTGGCAGATGCTACAGTATTCAGTAACTAATCTGTGGATTAGTGTATGTAGTTGTAAGAGCGAGGTATTGAAGAGTGGAACCATGTACCAAGGATTTAAAGGGATAAATGAATTTTACAGGTAAAAGAATAACATTATAGAGTTACATAAAGGTATAAATGTGCTATAAAGTAACAGCGTAGAGTTCAATAGGAGTAAAGTGATGAGTTATAAGATAGTAATAAAGGTAAAATGAGGTTTAACAGTGTAGATTTCAATTAAGGTAAAAATTAGGTATGAGGTAAAAGTTGAACGGTAGAAAAAGTTTAGAGTGAACACTGATGGACCCGTTGATAGGCGATCCTATGACATTGGTAGTGGTTGGTAGAGTGTAGTGGGTAACCTTCTACACTGTAGACTGGGGTTCAGTCCCCGCCTGGGTCAGCACCCTACACTATACCAACAAGAGTCCTTGGGCAAGACTCCTAACACCACCTTCACCTTCCTGTGTAAAATGATCCAACTGTAAGTCGCTCTGGATCAGGGTGGCTGACAAATGGCGTTAATGTAAATGTACAACATATCGTTTTGCACGTAGTTACTGATTAATAGGCCTTAAAATCTAGATGTTTGTGAAGTTTGAGGGCATAACTAAAGAGAAAAGTGAGGTGTAAGGGCATTCACTCGGATTTAACCCCTAAACTGGTCTGGTTCCTCTTTAAATAAACTTTATATTAGTTTCGTTTTAGTTACTAAACAACATACAGTAGTAGCATCTTGTTGGATAATAGTGAGCGCACTTCAAGGGGTTAAATAAAGGTTAAAAGACACTGGTAAAGACACCGACCTGTGAGGAGGCAGCTGAGCAGACAGAGGGTGACGGAGCCAGGCGGGTGAGGCATGTTCCCCTGGCGGCGGGACCGAGGGCCACCAGGGGCGCGGGACACGGGGCAGTACGTCCACATCCAGAGCAGAGCTTCAGAGCTCAGAGAAACAGAGTGTCAGAAACAAACCTCCACACACATCCCTCCTCCCTGAGTGAAGCACTGGAACTCTCCCTCTCTCTTTCTCTCTCTCTCTCTCACTCTCTCACTCTCTCTCTCAACCCCCCACACCTCCTTTCACCCTCTCGACTCTGCTCTGTCCAGGCACAGGGAGTTAAAGTTCCTTTTTCCTGTTTCCTCTCTCTCTCTCTCTCTCTCTCTCTCTCTCTCTCTCTCTCTCTCTCTCTCTCTCTCTCTCTCTCTCAACAATTGCTTGTCATTAACAGCAGCTCCTGCCCCAACCCTGAGGGGAGTGGTGCCCACCCTGACCTTATTGTAGACTTCTCACGAGGGAGGGGGAGGGACAGAGAGAGAATGGGTGGATGCTTTGTAGATGGTCACTTTTGACCAGCTATGCAAGGACACACTGTTAAAAATGCGAGGTCAGCTCGACTCATGATGGCACACCAACTGATTACATGGCTTTTATTGAGTTGACTCAACTTGACTTCACGCAACTCAAACTTTCGGTGTCACAGTCAGGTAAATAAAAGGAACTGTCCATGTTGTCCACCCACACACACACACACACACACACACACACACACACACACACAC
>NC_051233.1:2687344-2714844 GCF_015220715.1 Pygocentrus nattereri | reverse complement strand
CGAAATAGATGCTGCCTGAGAGACTGTACTACAGTACATGTAGAGTGTTATAAAGCAGAACAGCCCCCAAGCAATGCTTTT
Organism: Pygocentrus nattereri; assembly: GCF_015220715.1. NCBI lineage: Eukaryota > Metazoa > Chordata > Actinopteri > Characiformes > Serrasalmidae > Pygocentrus > Pygocentrus nattereri. The sequence goes on along the minus strand of NC_051233.1, from coordinate 2,714,763 downwards.
GCTTTTGCATGTGAGTTTATGTCATTAGTTCTTCAGGACTTACTCACTGGGTTATTCTGATAAGGACTTTTACCGTGAAGGTGGGGCTATTAAGATGTGTGAGTGCAGGAAGAACTGAGAGTCAGTTGAGAGCTGAGGCTCTCATATACACTCACTGGCCACTTTATTAGGATACACTTAAGTTGCTTGTGAACACAAATAGCTGATCAGCCAATCACATGGCTGCAACTCACTGCATTTAGGCATGTAGAGGTGGTCAAGACGACTTGCTGAAGTGCAGACCGAGTATCAGAACGGGGAAGAAAGGGGATTTAAGGGGCTTTGAACGTGGCGTGGTTGTTGGTGCCAGACGGGCTGGTCTGAGTATTTCAGAAACTGCTGATCTGCTGGGATTTTCACACACAACCATCTCTAGGGTTTACAGAGAACGGTCCGAAAAAGAGGAAACATCCAGTGAGCGGTCAGTTGTGTGGATGAAAACGCCTTGTTGATGTGAGAGGTCAGAGGAGAATGGGCAGACTGGTTCCAGATGATAGAAAGGCAACAGGAACTCAAATAACCAACCAGAATCTCTGAGGAACGTTTCCAGCACCTTGTTGAAAGTCTGACACAAAGAATTAAGACAGTTCTGAAGGCAAAAGGGGGTCCAGCCTTTCACTAATACCTATCTGTACCTAATAAAGTGGCCGGTGAGTGTATATGAGAACATGAGCAAAAGCGTGTTCTCCTTGAACCTGTTTAACTGCATAAAAATCCTAATAACACTAATGCAGTGCCCCGGGCCTCCGACTTGACTACAACATGCCCAAAACAGTGCACTGTACAGAACCGTGAACACTCAGAGAACCGTTTGCATGGTTAAATGGTTCTTCAGACTGACAGAGGAATGTGTTATGCAGCATCAGAAAGGGTTCTGCTGTTGCTACAATGTTAGTAGATGAACAATAACAACAGATGAACTCTTTTTTGGTACTATATAGAACCCTTTCAGAAAGGCTCTATCTAGAACCATATATAACACATTCACTATTTCACCATGCTATTAACTATTTAAGTATTTAAGCATGAAGTGATTCTTTGATCGTGGTTCTATGTAGAACCATTGTCCTTGCTAAAGAACCCTCGAAGAACCATGTGGACCATGTGAGTGTCACTGCTGTGCTGTCCATCCAAATCCAAACAACATCTGGTGAACAGATACTGCAAAAACTGACCAATGATGAATGGGGGAAGTAAAGCTGACAGAACTGGACTGAGAGCAACAACAGACGGGCTACGATGTGCAGTAGACTGGTCAGTCCTCGGGTTTCAGTCACGTGATTTTTTTTGTTGTGGCCGGCGTATTTGGGACCGAATGTCTGGCTTGGCTGCTCCGCACGAACGTAACTAGATGTGAAAGACGGCTAAAATGACTCTCCTTACTCTGGAAGAGAAAAACGTTCCTCGACAGAGTCGATAAAATAGTCTGAGACCCTCATACAGACCCCCTGAACTCCTGATTCCACTTCATCCCATACACAGCACCTCTGCCTATTCTGGAGTCTTAATCATTGCAGTGCCCTGGGCCTCCACTGCAGTTTCAGACTTGACTACACCCAAAAATAGTGCACTAAGTAGTAAGCAAAGCAGCGTTTTGGACCCAGCCTGGCTCTCTCTCTCCTATAAAACAGCCCTGACCCCTGCCTCTGACACGGTTTATTAAAGTTATGCACACGTGAGCATGTGGGTAGCATCCAGGGTGTATTGGAACTCACACTGGGCCCAATTAGAGCCGGCTCAGTACTGCAGCTCGCTCCAGCAGGACTGTGTTAACTGCGCGTCGTGACCTCTCTGAAAACAAAAAATATCCCCCGAAAGTCTCCAGTATCTTTAATAAATATGCCACGTTTATTATTTCTAGCTTTTCCCAGGGTGACCGCAAGTCCACGTTGTCTTTGAGAGAGTGTTGTGAAGAGGAGGCTAAACACAGGCGTCCACCACAGATTGATAGACTGCGCGTGTTTGCAGATGAAGGGTTATTGCTGTGTTTCCAAGAGGGATTTGCCTCTAGTGCGTGAGGAAAGCAAAGCATTGGGCAAGAGGTTGACAAAAAAAACTCTTCACAGCAGTAGGTCTCTTACAGCACAAATCACAGTGCACTCTGGCTGGACATAGACCTGACCATTTGATCACTGACCACTGAAGATCAGGGTAACAGAGTATCAGAGAAACAGATGGACTCCAGTCTGTAACTGTAGAACTACAGAGTGCAGCTATACAGTAAGTGGAGCTGATAAAGTGGACGAGGAGCGTAGAAACGAGGAGGTGGTCAGAACGTTAGGCCTGACCGGTGTATTTAACTCATACTCAGCACTTAAAAGCACAGATGCCCACCGGCTCTTCACGTCAGGGTGGGTAAAGGATCCCACGATGTTGCATAAACATTGTGATGATAAAAAATGAACAACTTGTCCTTAACGGCTGTTTTGTACAGTCCTGTAGAATCAGTGCAGCATTAAAAGAGAGGAAACGTCGGTCGAGTTTGTTTGGTGTAAGAGGAAAAGCTCTTCTGCAGAGCTATCATTGTAAGGCCTCGACCCTCCCAACCCCAGAGTCTCTCACATACACACCCCCTCACACCCCTGGCCGCTGTCCTGGATCCGTGGGAGGCGCTCTTCCCCTCTGAAGGTGCGGACCATTAGAAGAGTGACGGGAAAGGAGGAGGATTATGTTTCTGTGGGGCAAACGCACTCAGGGTGGATGAGAGGGGTATTGTTCTGAAAAGAACACACAACACACACTCACACACGCAAACACACACACAGGGGATAGAGAACAGGGTGGTGGAGAGGATGAGAGGGCCATGAATCTGAGGAGACCACTGGGCAACCCCCTTCTCCGATAAAGCAAAGCGGAAACCAATAACATTAAAACAATAGAGTTATCAGCCAGCGCTCTTCCTGCCTGCCGTTAACCCCTCGCTGCCCCCCCGCACACGAGGCTGCAAACCGCTGGAACTTTTTACATCATTCCACAGTTTCCCTCAACATCGTTGACACAGCGGCCCATTCCAGTCATTCATAGAAAAACATATCTCTAGAACTTGAAGAGTAATTTGGTATCTATGAACTGGAAAAAGAAACCCGGAAGCATTTCCCCCTCGGACCTCAGAGGCAAATCAGAGTGAGAAAAGTCCTTACCGACTCCGATACTTAGAGGAACAGCTTGATCAAGCACGTTAACGTGGTTAATGACCAGAGGAACTAGTATGGTGTTTACATGACCATTTGAATTAAGCAACAGAACCCGAGAGGGAGTGTGTTGTAGTGAAATACCATCCCGGCTGTGATTTGGTGTCCGTAGATCATCACAGCCGTGATGTTATGGGTGATAACTCCCTCCTCGAGTGCTCTACTGCTTTAATACAGCAGTTAAATAAATACAGTAAGAAATGAATAAACTGGCCGTGAACGCGGCGTTTAATATGTTTTAATGTTCAGCTCCTTCCTCCTAATTAGAGCTCCTTAACGAGCAGCTCGTTGCTCCCAACACCATTCGCCAGACATGTCTGATCTTCAGAGTTGGACCAAATCAGACTGAGCCGTAAAACTGACCCAATATCAGGTTCAGCTCAGTTTGGTCAGTTTGTCCAGATCAGTATTAATGTTGTTTTGTTCCAGCCGGTCTGTAAAGCTTCTTACAGCCCGTTTAGTTTGGCGAATGGTGTTGGGTTCATTTCTGGCTGATTCCAGGTTGTTCAGCTGTTCTTCTGTCACAGCTGCCGACTGAAAAGCTGCTCAGTGGTGACGACAGTTTGGGAATTTAGCGTTGCCTCGTCTTCAGAGTCGGACCAAATCGGCTGTCCGTTTTCTGTTTGTGATCAAAGTAAGAAGTAAAAACATTCAAATGGCTTGAGTGTCTGTTAATGATTTGTAGAGCGTTTACAGTCTAATTAATAAACTCATTTTAAACCATTTATAAACTCTTTTTAAGTGATACTTTTTTTAATCCCACAAACGGGGAAGTTCCACCTCCGCATTTAACCCGTCCGTGAAGTGAAACACCACATACACACTAGTGAACACACAAACTAGGGGGCAGTGAGCACACTTGCCCGGAGCGGTGGGCAGCCCTGCGCCCAGGGAGCAGTTGGGGGTTAGGTGTCTTGCTCAAGGACACCTCAGTCATGGACTGTCGGCACTGGGGATCGAACCGGCGACCTTCCGGTCACAGGGCCAGCTCCTTAACCTCCAGCCCACGACTGCCCCCTAAAGGTACTTTTATTTTGTAAAATGGTATTGTTCATAAATGCTTTCTCACAAGAACGCTCATCTGGAGCTGTGTTTGGTCAGGATGCTTACAGTGCACAGTAAAAACACAGTGTGACTGGCTAAAGGGCTCATTTGAATATTGTTGCCTTAATCATTAAGGCCAATATTGCAATAGTGATTAACAAATGATATATTGTGCAGCCCCACTAACTTATTGGACCTAGCTTTTGCAATAAGGATGGTACAATAATTTTGCTGCAATAGCTTTTCAATTACAAACTTTATGAAAAAAGCTATTTTGGGATGATTCATTCATTCATTATACTTTAATAATAATTATTTCTCACTCATGTAACCCACCGTGTTAATGTTGGCCTTGCTGTCTTAGACAGTGAACACAGTTGATCCTCAACAGCCAACATACACCAGTTCAGCTCTACTGAGCTCCAATTACAGTCTAAGGCCCAATCCTATCTCTTATTTTTACCCCTACCCCATGTTTTCGAGTGACACCTTGCCAATTGGAACTGAGCGATGGGGACAACTCTGAAATAAAAAGAGCATCTCTTCATTAACAGCTACCAGGGCTGCTCTGTAGGCGACGCTGCCCGTCTGCAGGGACAGCAGAGGAGGGGAAAGTTCAGCTCCTCACTGCTGGGCTTTAGTTACATTTAGGGATCATACGCCTTCAAAGAGGGGGGCAGTTATTTATTATCACCCCCCTAATTCTTCAGTGATATGAAGCTGAAGTCAGAGATTCTCCAGATTCTTGTTAGAATTTTCCCGTTCCACCTTAAATGGAGCAGCAGTTTCATTCTGGGGCCTCAGGCGTCACTGCTGGACTATTTAAGGCGGAACTGGAAAGCATTATCGATTTTTATGTTTGTTATGAAGAAAAGGACCATAATACACCGAAATATCATTAATATAATACAGTGGTTGTGATTTTTAATAGAGAAAATTCTCACATTTGTGGGTTTCTTTGGTCGCTCGCGCAGCCGTCCAGGCACTTTTTCTTTTTTCTCATATCTCTCTGTTTGGAGTCTCTGAAAAACTTCCGTTTGGAGGGTCACTCAGGCCCAGCACTTCGCCCCCATGTCTCTTTCTCAACAAGAATTGGGATGCCCCACCCCCATAACCGAGGGCTAAAGGCTGAGGGGTAGGAGCGAGGGGTGAAATGGGATGGGGCCTTAAGGCTCAGCCACACAAATAAGACTAAATGCTACAGGATATTTCTGCACTAGTCTGGTCACTGCGGACTCATTTCAAACCACCTACAAAGCAAAACACAAAGCCGGTTAAAGAGAATGTTACGTTTATTAATAGACATATTCTTTTATGCTCATTTAAACATGCAGGTACAATTCTGGACCATCTCCATACCTCTGCTACGAGTTCCTCATTACACTTTCACACCAGAACGACAGAGCGCACTTCGCCCACGAGGGTCACGTCTAATCTCTGCGGCACGTGCAGCGAGCCTGTGGAATGTTGAGTAGGGCAGCGCTCCTGAGCAGGAAGTGAGTCAGTGATGGACTGTGGAGCCTTTGCGGCGGGCCTCAGGAGACAGGAAGTAGCGGTCAGTTTCTGGGACCCTGTAGCGCATCGACGAGTATCTTATTGTACTCGGCCAGCTGCTTAGTGACATTCTTCATCACGGGCCGGTAATCGCTCTCCATGCCCTTAGAGGCGATGACTGGTGAGGAGGTGTTAAGGAAGGATGAGGTGCTGCAACCTGAAACCACCTGTTTAGAACTGACATCTGCCCCCTTTTGATTAAACACCAAACATTCTACCACCCTTTCAGTGAAGACCCCTAAGCAGGGCTGTACAATGCAACAACATTGTTGTGCGTGTGGAACAATGAACCCATACGGATCCAAGCGATATGCTGCTGTCGGGAGAAAACACTGCATCTCCAAAACTTTACAGGAGAAGGAAGAAACCCACTTTACTTATAATGTCAGTCAATGGAACCAGACGTCTTTCCCAAGTCGTTTTGGGTCGTTTCTTTTGGTTCTTTACATCATTAAATTTACACACATTATAAAGAGCAACAGGCATTTTCACATTACATCAAAAACTGAAAAAAATGGAGATACAAGGTTTTCTTCCAACAATATGTATATATATACACAGTACTGTGTGAAAGACTTAGGCACCCAAGACACATTTTCAAAATCTATGTATTTGTGTAGTTTGTGTTTATTTGCTGAGAAAAGTGTTAATATTTGAATAAACAAAATATATAGAATATTAATTAATAATGAATATATATATATTCATATATTCATTATTAATTAATATTATGTAAATGTTGTTTACCCATCTCCAAGCCTCTCCTCGAGGAAGCCCAGTATTATATGTAGTTATAAAGCAGCTCCTGGTTTGACCAATCAGTGCTCAGTAAATTGAGCTCATGATGTAATTGATGATATTAACGAGTCTCTGTGGCGGCTGTGAAGGTGTCCAGGAAAAATATGGACCCGAGAAATTCTTGTTACTGTTTATTGTTTTTCTGTTTATCTGAATTATGAATACGACTTTATTCTGATGTATATTGTGATAAACTCACTGCTGAGGTCAACTGGTTAAACATTCGCTTAGATGCCTAAACCTTTCGTCACAGTACTGTATGTATATATATATATATATATATATATATATATATATATATATATATACACACACAGACACATTTAGTCATTTTTCAACTTTTTCCATAATGTGAAAACGTCTTTTGCCCTTTACACCTTTACATTCTAAGTTTCATGATGAATTGACCAAAAGAAACGGCCCAAAATGACTTTCATTCTGCTCCACTGACTTCCATTAAAAGTAGGTTTTTTCCTTCTACTGTAATGGAGATATTAGGTTTTCTTCTGACAACAGCCACATATATAAATACACACACACACACACACACACACACACACATATATATATATATATATATATATATATATATATATATATATATATGCACGTGCACATAACTGCCTCGAACTGCGTGAAGGTGCTGTGGAACCTGAAACCGATTTGTTCATATGGTTTATTATATGGTATTATACGGTTTCTGACGCCGTATGGCAAACTGTCATCTATAAATAAGGGCACCAGCATGTTGCATGGCTAAAAACACACAACGAAAATGTAAAATAAAAGTCATGAGAGAAGGACAGACGCGGGCAAACAATGCTAAAGCACACTTAGACAGTGTGTCCCAATTCAGGGGCTGGAGCCTTCAAAGGATGCGGCCAATGACGGCTTGTCCTTCGACGACTGCTTAGTCCCGCAAAGGCTGAACCGAAATGAGATGGTCTGCTTCATGGCGGAATTCCTGTTTGTGCCGCAGCACCGCTGTTCCCGCCCTCGCCGCTGCGCCACAAAACACCGCTCTTGTCAAGGTATTTTAAGACGGAGAAACTTTGATTTTGGTTGTTTATTTTTTCACTTATTACAGCTGGAGATGCTTCCCTGCCGGCTACTGATGAGATTAATTTTTTAAATATTTGCATCGTTAGCCATTCGCCTCAGTTTAGACCCAATACTTATATTTAAGAGTGAACTCTTCAGCCGCCGTTCGCTTCTCTGTTGATGCTGCCAAGTCCTCGAATCCCAGCCAGCACGCAATGAACCTTGAGATGTATCGGCTGGCAAAGGTCCCACCCGATGGATCCTTTGCTTCTCGGCCGCGTGTGAAGGAGCCTTTGAAACGGGACAGTGTCGTCGCGCCGCTGTGACACAATCGCCCTTCAAAATCAGCCTCCGAAGGACGCAGCCCCTGAACAGACGCGGGTGAGGAATGTAAAAGGATACACTCTTTCATAACGAAGTTGTTCTGCTCATGATGCTGCCACTTTCTTTCCAGATTTGTCAGCTGTAGAAGAAATGGAGAGTTAGCATGCAGCTCGGTTCAGTTTGGTGGAGGCACAGCCTGAGAATGCGGTCAGTGAAGTCCCTTTTTTCCTGAAATGTATTAGAAATCATGTTTGTCTGGGGCCCAGTTCACGATGAGTTGCTTAAGTGGGCGTGTGAAATATCCCGGCTGATTTGGAGTATATCTGAGGTCACCTTCATCTCTCTCTCTCTCTTTTCTGCTCTCTCTCCGCAGAAACACTGCGTAAATGTGCTGGATGGACAGAAGCTTTTCCTCTACAGATAGAAACAGGGTGAGCAGCCAAGACGGATGTGAAGACTGTAAGCACCAACCTTTATCTTCAATAAGGCTACAGGGCTCAGGAAGTCATACACCCCCTAGACATAAAGTATCAGTGGGACATAAAGCTGCACAGTGGGTGCTGATTCAAGAACTTTAAAGGAGGCACTGGCTTGCGCAACGTGGGCGCCGAGGGACAGAAATATGAGAAACGTTCTTCCGATATTGATGCACTGAGCCTAAAATCAAACTCTAAACACGCTGAATGCTCAACCTGCGCAGGGTGCGTGTTGACACGGTCACACTAAAACCTTCAGCTTTTATTTTACGCTGTTTGAAAAGGTCCTGATGAGTGGACCAGCAGCAAATGCTCCACAACGACTTAAAGCAAAACCTATTTTAACAATTCTATTAGTGTAAAGTACTTTTTACTTCTCTTATGAAGGCAGAATGTTTCTGACCTGCGCATGTGTCTCATTCTCTTGTAACTGCGCTGCCAGAGCATCGTGTTCTTGGTTCATCCTCTGCATGATCTTCTTGAAGGTGTCTCTCCTCTCTGTTAGAGACACTTTGTCCTCTTGCAGCCTCTAAAACACACACAGATCAAACACAATGCTTCAGATTTCACTCTTTTGTACTGGCTGTAGTTGGTATGGTTATACACCAATCAGGCGTAACGTTCTGACCACCTCCTCGTTTCTACTCTCACTGCCCACTTTATCAGCTCCACTTACCGTATAGCTGGACTTTGTAGTTCTACAGTTACAGACTGTAGTCCATCTGTTTCTCTGATACTCTGTTACCCTGTTCTTCAGTGGTCAGGACCCCCATGGACCCTCACAGAGCAGGTACTGTTTGGGTGGTGGATCATTCTCAGCACTGCAGTAACGCTGACGAGGTGGTGGTGTGTTAGTGTGTGTTGCGCTGGTCTGAGTGGATCAGACACAGCAGTGTTGCTGGAGTTTTAAACACCTCAGTATCCCTGCTGGACTGAGAACAGTCCACCAACCAAAAACACCCAGCCAACAGCGTCCTGTGACCACTGATGAAGGACTAGAGGACGACCAATACAAACTGTGCAGCAGCAGATGAGCTGTCGTCTCTGACTTTACACCTACAAGGTGGACCGACAAGGTAGGAGAGTCTAATCGAGTGGACAGTGAGTGGACACAGTGATTAAAAACTCCAGCAGCACTGCTGTGTCTGATCCACTCGCATCAGCACAACACACTAGTCATCTACTGGATACTGTTTTGGAGTTTAGCTCAAAATTAGTTTTGATAGGGTTACGATGGTTTTTATAGTGACAATATGTAATGTTTAGTCGTCTATTTCCAGAGAATAAACATGATTAAGGCAGAAGGTCAGTCCAAGTCCGATTTTGAACACATTTGGTAGAAGGATCCAAACCTCATAAGTTCTAGTCATTAAAACGTTTATTTGAGATGTTTTGTTATTATAACAAGGCAAATTATTCGTTGAAATTTTCGTTTTTAAGTTTGGGGACATTGTCCATGGACTTGTTACTGTAACTATGATTGGGCTTTGTGTTTAAACTGCGTTCACCAGTTACTGGCGCAATCCTGACACCAATATTCGCCTGTATCGCTGTGACACGTCTGAAAAGGGGGCACTTACGTTAGTGGACCAACTGTTAAACTGGCGAGATCAGAGGTCAGAATCCCGCTGTGACCAAAAAAGGTCATTACTGTCATGCAATGTTTCCACTGCAACAGACTCTGGGGTTGTATACAAGTGCAGAGCTCTGCTGAGGGGGCCTGAACTCAATTTGAGCGTCCTGAACACTGTTTGTGTTCTCTGTAGCTATTTCTGGAGAGAGCACTGTTCTGGCGTGAAGTCATTGCAGGCCATTTCACTGGATGAATTCCTCTTAACCCAATTTTGCTATTTGTGACTGCATTCCTCTCTCAAAGATGTGACTTCCAGATGGTTCAGCAACTTCTGTGCGTTAGAGTTCAAATGCACTCAGAATCACCTTCGTGCAAAACATCAGAATCCTTATAAAACCAACTTTAAGGCCCAGTCCCATTTCACCCCTCGCCCCTAACCCCTTAGCCCTCGGTGGGGTGTCCCGATTCTTGTTGAGATAGAGGGGTGGGGTGAAGTGTTAGATCTAAATGTCCCTCCAAACAGAGGTTTTTCAGAAACTCCAAACAGAGAGATATGAGAAAAAAGAAAAACAGGCAAGATGAAGCACCAGAGACAAAAAAACCCATGAAATCTCTGTTAAAAATGACGATAACCACTGTTTTACCTTAGTTTAGCGTCGTTTCAGTGGATTTCGGTTGTTTTTTCTTCCAAACAAGCATAAAAAAATCACTAACAGCATGCGAATGTCTCGGTAGCTAGATAGCTAACTCTCCTGTTCCACCTTAAATAGTCCAGCAGTTCTGATGTCTGAAGCACTAGAACGTATCTGCTGCTCCATTTAAGGTGGAACGGAAAAATCTGAACAAGAATCTGGTGAATATCTGTCTTCAGCTTCATATCGCTGAAGAATTAGGGGGGGTGATAATAAATAATTGCCCCCCATCTTTGAAGGCGTCTGATGCCCTAAATGTAACTAAAGCCCAGCAGTGAGGAGCTGAACTTTCCCCTCCTCTGCTGTCCCTGCAGACGGGCAGGGTCGCCTACAGAGCGGCGCTGGAAGCTGTTAATGAAGTGATGCTCTTTTCCTCCTGTTTCAGAGGAAAGATCCCAACCACTGCCCTGTAACTCAGTTCCAAAACACAAGGGGTAGGGGTAAAACAAAGAACTGGGACTGGGCCTAAGTATGACTTAAGATCTAATTTGCTGTTTGTCTTGATGTTCCCTAAATTAAACCAGATTCGTAGATTAAATTACATGAACCATGTGTGCATGTCTCTCATGCGGATGGGCATGAGCAGAAAGCAGTGGAGCCCTGGCCTGAGTTACATACTGCCCTTTGCACAAAGGAAGAATCGTGAGCTGCTGCTGCGAGAGATTTAAGAAAAATGTGCATCCTGTTCTAAGCAACCCACCCCCTCGGCCCACTCCTGAGAAATGTACGGAGGTGCCTTAAGTTCAGTAGGTTTCCTATAGAACAACTCTGACAGCTGATATCCCTGTTTGTACGAAAGAGAGTTTGCATCTGATCAGGAGCCAACAGAGGAAACTCTGTTCCCCTGCTAACCAGAGGAAATCTATATTCTTCCTGAGAGTGCACACTAAATAAGAGGTGATGCCTTGCTTGGGTCACTACACCTCCCAGCACTCATTTTGTTATTCTGTTTTGGCCATAGATACACATTCCTAGATGCCGTGTCGTCTGTCGTTCTCTATCTGAACTGATACGTCTGGCCGTCCGCCATGTTGGAGAGGTCAAGATCCTCTCGTGAACAGATTCACTTGTACTGAGAGACGATGAGTCTCAGGATTAAATCAGCCACAGCTTCCTCATTACTCCACCCATTTACACCACATCTGTTTAGTTCTAATCCTCAGACTCAGACTAATCTGGGCTGCACGGACGGCTCTCGGCGGCTTTTATTACTGTAATGACTGATGGTGATAATTAGCCGTCCAGCAGGACCAGCAGGAAAGTATTCAGTCTGCACCTGATGTTAAAAACCGAGTTCAGCGCCAGTAAAAACACAAACTCACTCACATCAGCAAATCCATCAATGAGTGAATCTCTTCTAATATTAATACACACCACCATAAAATAAACCCCACACACAGGAGGAAGGACGGAGCTGAAGTCGGCTTCCTATTCGCCAGCTTCCTGTTCCGGTTTTCCCGTTCCACCTTAAACGGTGCAGCAGGAACGTTCTGGTGCCTGAAGCCACTCCATTTAAGGTGGAACGGGAAAATTCAAACCAGAATCCGGTGAATAAGAATCTGACCTCAGCTCCGTGTAAGAAGGTGCTGACGCTAATCTATGATGAACATCTACACGGATTAAGGAACGCTGTAACTTACCCAGCTACAAAGCTTTAACCATCACTGTAAATCAGTAACTACTACATCAAGTTAAGACCCCCTGAATAGACCATTCAATGAAATAAGCTTAATATAAAACCAGAGGAAAAACAACCACATCAGCAGGTTCTCTGAGCTTCACCAACCACACGACCACATCTACACATAAACACCACACAGACATGAGCGCGGATCACTGCGTTCCCTCCGTTATATAATCCTATCCCACTTTCTGAGAGCGATATTCCTGAAATAGTGGAATTTTTCTCAAACTGCCGCTCTGTAAAGGCAATGAATGCCGTTGACGTGCCTGGCTGGACCCAACACAGCATCCAGGTATGTATGTCTATGGTTTTGGCACGTTAATAAATCATGTTTTCTACTGGGGATTTAAAATGTGTTGCACTACAGTCCAAAAGTTTAAAACCTACCGACCTACCAGCCGACCTCAGCACCACATACAACGGAATATGCAAACAATGACCTTGTATTATTATTTTATGCTTACAAACTGGTCTGTTTCTCCTTTTTTCTTTCCTTTCTCTGTATTTGCAGTAAGCAGCTTTATTAAACTTTATTTTACAAAACTGTACACATGTGCTGTGTAACAGCTCTTGAATATCGCTAACAAAAAATTTAAATTTGAAAAAGAAAGAAGCACTGAACAACGTGTCTGATTAGAAAGATATTTAGTGCTTTAAAGTTTGTCTATACGGTCTAGAGATTGCAACTCTAAATCCTGATAATGCTGAACTCCAGAAGAGCATAATTACTGAAACCTAATGTTGTCATGCAAAAAACCTCACGTACCATCTTTTTCTGCTCCCCAGCAGCTTTCAGAGCATCCAGGTCCCTGTAGGTCTTTAAGCCTTCGCTCATCTGCTGGATCTTTTCCTTCAGAGAGTTCATTTCGGCCATCACCTTCCCTTCCAACTGCTCCACCTTTAGCAGGTCCTGCTGCAGACGCTCACTCTCTGTACACATAAACGAAACGTGTGTATGACCTGTTAATGCAAAAAAGCTTAAGCCGAGATATCACTGTTTATTTAAACCCTTAGAAGTCACAGTTATGAACAGCGACAACAAAGGAATACTATAATTTGTCATTTATATATTTATATCATGTACACATTTGGCAGAAGCTCTTATCCAGGCAAATACAGCATTTGGAGTCCAGCCCAAGGAATCTTAGCAGTGCAGTGCCAGGATTGGCCAGGCAGGGGGATCGAATAAGAAATTCTATCTAAGCAGCGCAAGTGACACTTTGAGTCTAGATCACATTTGAATATGTGGTATAGTGTGAATTGTTTTATTTACTTGCTTATATTTGTTTTATCGAGTTATTTGGCTAGTTTGTCAATGAAACTGCAAAAATTGTAATGCCTGCATAACAAACTGTCACGACTGGCCCCTCCCACTCCTCCATGTGCTTGTGTTTCAGTCTTCCATGTGCATCTGTTTACATGTTGCTTGGTTTCCTCCCGGTTCTGCCCCCTTGTTTCTTGACTCCACCCTTGATTGTTCCCACCTGTTTTCCACCTGTGATCTTGTGAACCCTCGTTATCCCTGCTGTATTTAAGCCCTGTGTTTTCCTTAGTCTAGTGCTGGTCTTTGTTGCATGTACATTGTATTCTTATGCTTTGTCTGCTAGTGTGGTGTTTTGTTTTTTCTGGCCTGTTTGGAGTTCTGTGTTCATTTTCGTCACGTCTGTTCCCGATTCGATCCGTGTTGGCTCTATGACCCTGGACCGTCTCGACTCTGATTATGGATTTTCCGTTAATAAATCTCACTTTTCTCCACATATGCGTCCGTCTCATCATCGCTCCCCACACAAACGAACACTCAAGAATTCTTTTTATTTATTTATTTATTCAGATCAGCCCTAGAATTCAGTGTAAAAAATAACTGAATCAAGTCATATTGTTACAAAGTTTGAGATTTCATGTTGCTGTGACGGGGAGCGAGGAGGCGGACGCATGCGATGAGGTGGATGGATGGATGGATGGATGGATGGATGGATGGATGGATGGATGGATGGATGGATAGTCTAGACAGTCCAGGTTCAAACATCCAACACGGAGAGCAGGAGGGACAGACATGACAAACATACCAGAATCAAACAAGCACAACCAAACATGACGAGCGACAACTAGTGGCAAGCACAGGGCTTAAATAATCACAGGGTAAACAAGGAACAGGCGGGAACACAGGTGGAAACAATCAGGAGTGGAGTCGCGAAACAAGGGGGCTGGACTAGAAAACCAAAACAAAGAACACGTGGGCAACACGAACACATGGACAGGACTTTGACGGGCCAATCGTGACAGTTGCATTAAACTGTTTTATTATTATTGTCATTTTACTATTCTTATTTTATTACTACCATTTTTATTGTTTGAAGTTGAAGTTATTGATATTTGTACACAACTGTTTTGCAGAAGTAAAAACATTGTTTACATTTTTATGTTTTTGTCTTTTCTTAACATCGAAACAGAAGAAAGTGCAGTTAGAATCTGCTGATACAGAATGCAAATGCAAATAGAAACAAACAGAATCACTCCTGTTCAGCAGATTCTCATATCTACAGCAACTTACAATCAATTTATGGTCCGAAGGCAAACGCAGCGTTAGAGCAGAGTTTTCCCTACAGACTTAATGTTATAGTGCTGACAGTCTTGCCTGGGCAGGGAATGGGACCCTGGTCGCCCATGTGCAAGGTAGAGGTAGTTATCTGCTACACTATCCAACCACATAATGATACCAAAGCCAGCCACTCCACTACATTTCAGAGTCTAATATCCGACTTTTTCCTCCTACATTTTGAGAAATCTGTCGTTCCTTTTGGTTTCTGTGTGTATAAAAACGTAACATGTCAAAACGAAAGAAGCGCAAAGCCAGAGCACCAATCAGGGCCCAGCGGTCACTTTGTTTAGAGCTGGTTTTGACCTGTTGGTCATACCGACCCAGTGCAGCACGCGGTTCAACGTCAGCGCAGCAGCGTAAAACTTTGGGAGAGTCTGTTCAACATAAATGATGAACTAACCTAACTTTGTGTAAATAGAGCTCAATATAGAAATATGTCCACATATGCAGTCGAGACTGACGCGGCTTTTTTCTGAATTTCTACAAACACCATTTCATTTTATAGTAAATGAGTTTGGGCTGGTTTATGTTTATGAACAGACGCCTACAGATCAACATAGTAAAGGAGCTCATCTGTGATCCTGAGTTTAAAGCCAGTTTTTATTCAACTTAAACTTGGAACTAAGTTGTAAATAAATCTGAAACTGAAACTTTGCTTGTGTGTAAAAGTGATTTCAGAGCCACTCGGTTCTCCCTGATGGAAACTGTTTACCTTCAGTGTTTTGTGCTTCTGATCATTTTAATAGACGTCAGCGTCACTAATTAATGACCTTCTATTAAAAGACTGGTTTACCAAGAGAGACGCTGGAGGACTTTCACCTGAAATGAGTTCATGAAGCCAGTCTGGTTATAAAAATGATAACAGGACATCAGAGCCAGAATTACTCTTTTAGTACTTTTACTTTATACTTAAGTACATTTGAAGGTAAGTACTTTAGTACTTTTACTCAAGTGGAGGTCTAAAGGGAGGAACTTCTACTTTTACTGGAGGAATATTTTACCTTGGGGGTCTCGACTTTAACTCCAGTACAGGGTTTGTTGGTAGAGTTACTCTATTGCTACACTGCCATAGCAACACAGCAATACTCCTACGGATGTCAACCAGCAGTGCCTAGGAGAAAGCTGATAGCTGATGTCATGCACAAAAAATGCAAACCTCCCACCCCAAACACCTCAACCTCTCTCTGAACTATAAAAGTCATAATGCTTTCATTTACTTTCCCTCCAAGACAGAGTAACGAAGCTGGATGTGTATAAAATTGGCTGACCTCTGACCTGTAATGGCCACAGATCAGGAGTAGGAGTGCTAATGTTTTCTGATGGGGTCAAAAGGACGTGTTGATCTAATGCTTTCAGACACAGCACAACGCAAAAGCAGCCACACAGCTTGCTTTTCTCTGCACGGAGGGTATCTGATTATGTATTTCATGCGTCAATACTCGGTAATAACTTGGTAAAACTAAATTATGAATCATAAAAAATGAAAGAACAGCAGCTGGACTGCATTAGACCCTAAACGACCCTATTTCTTATTTTTCTGTCCATGCTATGTGAAGCTTGTGTTGGTGAAAGGCACAAGGCACTACAGAAATGTAACAGTATTATTATTATTATTATTATTATTATTAGACCTCTCACACCTACAGCACACAAAGTGTGAAATTCATTGCCATTTCCTTTGTGCAATATAATCGATACTCCATGTGGGAAATTTAAAATATGTTTATAGCATATAAAGATTATAGTTATAATGTTATATAGTCATAAAGATTTTTAGCTTTTCTATTTCTAATGTTTATATTGTTATTGCCTCACCATCCCATGTATAATATAAATCAGTACCTCATGTGAAAAACTCTGTGCCATTTCGGTCTTACAGTGTAAAAAGCGTTCCATTCAACACTGAGTGCACTTTCCCTCTTTCCCTCTTTCCCACATTCCCTCTTTCCCACATTCCCACTTTCCCACATTCCCACTTTCCCACATTCCCTCTTTCCCACTTTCCCACATTCCCACTTTCTCTCTTTCCCTTTTAATCACACAAACAAGCCCTAAAACATATAAACGGATAAATAACAATAAATAAATAAATATGACAATTATGATTAGATCAAATGTAATGTTTAGCTGTCTTGCAGTTTACACTGATTTTGAGTATTAAAAATATGTGATATTAAATATGCACCTCAGAAATGACTGCCCGACTGACTGACTGACTGCCCGACTGACTGACTGCCCGACTGACTGACTGACTGCCCGACTGACTGACTGACTGCCCGACTGACTGACTGCCCGACTGACTGACTGCCCGACTGCCCGACTGACTGCCCGACTGACTGCCTGTCTTTTATGTAGCTGCATGTATTTGTTCTATCAGGTTACTTTAATTGACAGTTCGCCCTTTTTTAGACATGAAAACCAGCGATGAGGGCAACACATAGGTAGAGTTAAGCTCCGTTATAGCCAAGACAGTAGAGCAGAGGAGTAACGAGCATTTGGAGCTACACACCCATTTCAAAAGCAAAGAGGACCACCCTACAAGCCGTTGGGGTGGCCCCAAAACTGTGAAACGAAAACCTAATGGCAGCTGAGAAATCTAATGCCCACATAACAAAGCAATACTAAATTATTCCGAATATTCAGACCAGCTCTAGAAATCTGTGTAAAAACTGCCTGAATCAAATCACATTGTGGTGAAAATTGAGATTTAATGTCGTATTAAACTGTTTTCCAAAGAATCGTGACTGAACTGATTCGTTCTTAGGTCAGAAATGGACACTCCTAGTAGCTGAGCTAACTCTCACAGTGTCTATGGGCTCTTCCCCACATGGACTGTTCTCCAAAGGCAGGTTCTCCAAAGCACTGGGGGGGGTTTGGGATGTTGCTGGGGGGGCTCCGGGAGGCAGGAAGAGGAAAAGGACCGGTTCCTCCTGATAGGCAGCAGTGTTTGGAGAGGCCGCTTTGCGTATGTGTGTGTGTGTGTAGCGTGTAATGTGCAATTAAAACGCCTCATCAGCAATTCTGGCTTCTCAGCCACCTCCACTTGAGGTTCTCGTTTCACTGACCACCCCTAATGACCATCACACACACATATATACGCGCACATGCCACAAAGGCTGTTTTACACACAAACACGCTCAGACCACATAGGCCTCTGTGGGACGAATATCTTGGCTCAGGTTTCTAAAAATATTTACACAGCAGCCGTTTGGCGCTCCAGTTGTTTTATGAAGATAATCGCTTGTTTATCAGGCTTGTACATTTTACCTCTGCTCACCTAGCAGTGCCGTCTCTCTTCCTGCAAATAACCGCCGCCAATATAATCAATACTGCATGTGGGAAACCTGTAAATTACCTCTACAGTGTGAAGATTTTTTTGCTTTTCTATTTCTAATGTTCATATTGTTATTGTTATTGTTCCCCACCATCCCACGTGTAATAAATCAGATAAAATATCCTTACAGTCTAAAAAAGGCGAGAGAACTGCATTTCACTAAACGGCTGCTACAGAGCATCAAACCACATGTCGTCCATCACGGATCGTCCACTACAATATGTCAGTTAATCCGTTTGTTTTCTATTTTTCACAGTGACCTCAGAATAAAGTCGGTCACACCAGTGACGTCAGCTAAACGCTTCATATGAGATCATGAGCTGAATGAGAGAATCTCTGAGAACTGAGAGACGCAGTGGACTCACCACCAGCTTTTCTTCATAGATCCTCAGAAAACAGGTAAAAAGAGGTCGAGCGACGTCATCGGTGTGACTTTTATTTCAAAATAAGAGATTTTTGTTACGCAGTAGCACCACTGACTCGACTCCTGGGGGACTTTTATTATATATTTTATATTTATTTTGTGGGTTTTTTTCTTTATGTCATTTAAATCAGATATTTCACAGATTATTGCAGTTAAATTTTAAAAAATAAAAAGTTTTTTTTCTTCAAAATATGTCCTCGGCCTTTATACACAACTGCGAGGACGAGCTCTTCTGTGGTGCTTGGAGTTCTACAGGATTGATTTATAAACCAATGCTGCTAATTGAGACTCAAGAAGGTGAAACTGTTAAAATAACATTGTTTTATTTTAAAATGTAAATAAATAGTAACACTAACATGCTTTTCAAGTGTAATACTGTATATCTGTAAACACTAGGGACACAAAAACGGACGTTTCTGTAGAATGACCCAATTACTCGTTGGGTAATTTCTTGATATACTTGCTTTTGTGGCTCCTTACACTGCACAGCATACTTTTATCTATAAAAATGGACAGAACAGCTATTAACAGTAGCATCAGCCATATTGAAGTCCAAATGTTGCCTGTATTGTTGTTTATAGATCATCTAAAGAAGCAAACTTTGGGCACTAATCATGTTTTGGCTTATCAACAGCACTTGTAGGGAAACTTGTGTGAACTCGGTTTCTTGCTGAAGCCCATGTGTCAAACACCAGCACAGATCAGGCCTGCCTTACAATCCTATCCAGCCCACAATCGCAGTTTAATGTTTTATTAATATTAGTATGTTTAAGAATCTGCTGCCCTACAGTCCCCAGCATGCACAGCAATGTAATGTGTGGTCCGACTCTCCTACCCCAGCAACAGTTGATGGGACAATGCTTACACCTCAATTCTACACAATTCCACACCAGTCATATCACCAAAATGCATTTCAGCTGCAGCTCACCCAACATGAACATTCAACGTCACTGCAGCAGCTCGGAAACCGAGCCCAACTCTTAACGAACCTGTAGGATGCCGGGTGTCTAGTTCAAGCAAACGGGTGGATTTAAAAGACTGGGCACCTGGGGACATTTACATTTTGAAGGTCTGCTACAAGTGTCCGTATTTTGCTGCCAAAGTTTTCGCGTATTTTGAATAAACAGTGGCCATTTCCGGTTACAGCACAACATTAATTAAAAACGAAATAAAAACTTTTTTCTCCGGCCCACAGATCTGTTGAGATTTCTGAATGTGGCCCTTTTATTGGTTGAGTCTGACACCCCTGCTTTAAAGCAAAGCTTTGTTATATTCACTGATTTTCAACAGGCTATGAAAGTGCACTGCTAGAAGATAAACAAACAGGCAGCGGAGAAACAATGCCTGGCCGGCCCGAGAATAGAGCGCAGGGGAGGAAACGGGGAGGCAGTGGGGAGATAAGACGACGTTGGGCAGTGGGAGGGAGGCAGCTCTGAGGTGTCTTGCACAAAGGAAGGAAAGCCCCTTGGCTGGGTTTCAGCTGCCACTTAGAGCTGATGGAGGATGTAGACTCGAGCAGCGTAACTGACCGCTCAGTCACCTTGATGTGTCTTGAGTTCGCTTTCTCTGGAGGCTCGCATGTGTGGCCGTTTCTCCTCTGTACAGTAGGTCGTGTGTGATAAGAGCAGTAGGAGCAGTTTGGCTGAAATGCAGCACATTTTTCAGCAGCAACAGGACCGAAAAGGCGCTACAGTGACCAAACGTTAATGAGGCTGAACCCCTGGCCTGCAGTTAGTCATGCCAGCAATTATGGCAACTGTCTGTATTGGGCAGTGGTGCACAGTAACTGAGTAAATGTAATTAGTTTCTGTACTTTAGTATTTTTGGTGTATCTGTACTGAAGTTTCTCTGTTCTGGGCGACTTTTTCCTTTCACTCCACTACATTTCAGAGTCTAATATCCGACTTTTTCCTCCTACATTTTGAGAAATCTGTCGTTCCTTTTGGTTTCTGTGTGTATAAAAATGTAACATGTCAAAACGAAAGAAGCGCAAAGCCAGAGCACCAATCAGGGCCCAGCTGCCCTGCTCTGTGAGGGTCCATGGGGGTCCTGACCACTGAAGAACAGGGTAACAGAGTATCAGAGAAACAGATGGACTACAGTCTGTAACTGTAGAACTACAGAGTGCAGCTATACAGTAAGTGGAGATAATAAGATGGACAGTGAGCGCAGAAACAAGGAGGTGGTCAGAATGTTTTGTCTGACCGGCGCAGCGCAGTACAATAACTATTTAAGCAGAAGGCTGAGTGTGAGAGAGAAATAAGGGTGTTTGTGCAATGTTGATGTGAAACAGTGTGTGACTGACCTGAGGACAGCCCCTTGGCTGTACTTTGGGATTTCTGCATCTCTGTCTCTTTAAAGCTGAGGTCCTCCTGCATGGACTTGAGCTCATGAGGACTGACCGAGGACAGCAAATTCAAGCGGTTCATCATCTTAAAGAAAAGCAGAACACTTTAAGTACCCTGACGCTTGAAACTTCACCCGAAGTCAAACTTTCAAAGTTGACCAATTCAATTCTGTACCCTGCTAGAGTGGTCAAGCAGAGAAACAATGCTGGCCTGAGCCTCCCGAATGTGCTCCAACTCCTGGGCTTTACTGTCATCAAATGTTTCCAGGTAAGCTGGGGAAACACACATCCAAAACAAAATAATTAAATGAGTCAAACAGCCAAACCCCTCACTCAGCCAAACTCCCACACACATAATTACACAACCCCATTTCCAGAAAAGTTGGGACGCTGTGCGAAATATAAATGAAAACAAAACGCAATGATGTGCAAACCATGCAAACCCTATATTTATTTGACAATAGTACAAAGACAACAAATCAAATGTTGAAACTGAGAAATTTTATGTTTGTTTTTTTTTAAACGTATTCCCACTTTGAATTTGAGGGCAACAACACGTTCCAAAAAAGTTGAGACGGAGGCAACAAAAGGCTGGTAAAGCAGTCTATGGCAGTCTATGGCAGCACACAACTGGATGAGCAAGAAATCTGACCAGCACCGTCTGCATAGACCACTGTAGTCGTGCGTCATTCTGTAGCCCTCTTTATGCCCATATTAGGAACTCCGGGTCTAAGCCCCATTCCTCTAGCGCCAGAATGAATAGGGCTTTCCAAAAGTCGCCTCCATCGCCCCCCTGTGGTAAATAAAAATGTTCAGAACTCGATACGTTTTGTTCCGTGTACAGTTTTCTCCAGAATACCACTGGACCCTCTGAATTACGAGCTCATAAAGCTACACGAAACTAAGGCGGGCTGAGCCGGTGCTCTGACGAGCTATGCTATCTTATCGAAATGTTCTACTGTTGGGCAAATTTACCAGTATATCCATAAATAAAACCTCTAGGTAGGAGATTTTGACAGACTAAAACTCCTACTAGCTGTGTTAAAACTACGAGGCTGAAGTACGAGGCTCTACCTTTTTGTTTGAATGTTCCTGTTCCACCTTAAATGGTGCAGCATCTGTGACTATCTATCACAAACATCAGCAAACGAGACAAAATACTGACCTGTCGGTTCTGTTAAACAGCAAAAATGAGTTAATGTTACTCAGCTGTCAAGCAGAAACAGAGCAGCCTGCTCATATCATGCCATTCAACTCTCCATGAAGCTGAAGTCAGCTACTTTTTTCACCGGCTGCTTCTTCGAATTTCCCCGTTCCACCTTAAATGGCGTAGCATTTCAGAAAGTGACTGCTGAACTACTTAAGGTGGAATAGGAAAAGTCGAACAAAAACCCGGCGAATGTCCTGAGAAAATGCCCTCAGTAAAATGTTACAAGCATTAAAGTATTAATTAGGATATTCTGATATTCCAAAATCAGTTTATCAGTGGGTGATGACCTGATTAAGGAGGCTGCCGGTCTAATGACGTGATTTCAGTGCGCAGTAGCTTTAGCTCATTCATATTTCAACACTTTAAAAACCTCGTTATTCGGAGTATCCAGTGTTATTTGGGAGAAGAATGTTCACAGGATAAAACGTGTCGGGCTCTGAACATTTTCATGTAACACAGGCGGCGATAGAGGCGATTTTTTGAAAACCCTATCCATTCTGGCCATAGCGAAATGTAGCTCAGACCCGGAGTTCCTAATATGGGCACAAAAGCATGGTGTGGACTACAAAATGACACGACTACAGTGGTCTATTAAAATCCAGGTGAGATCAGGAGTCACAACCCACATGATAAGAAGAACTTTCAACAAAACTCAAACCATCTTGGGAGCCACAACATTTAATGCCCAGCATGTCTCAGTATGTGATAATGTCCAACTATAGGATAAACAATATAAATGAAAACACAGATTTACTTTGCTCTGCTTTAAGCTTCAGCTATAGCGGCTTTCTTACCGTCTCCGCCAGAAAACTTTTCCAGCTTATTGTAAAACGTCTCTCAACGTTTGGTTGTTACGAGGCTGACGTCGCTTCTTAAGCTCCAGCTTCTTGTTCGAATTTTCCCGTTCCACCTTAAATTCTGACCCCCCCCCACCCCCACCCCATAGAGAAGCATCTTCATCCGCACAATGTTTTATTGTTTGACCGTCTCTCGTTGCAGATTTAACGTACCAGGAAACCAACTGCACTGCTTATAAATGCGAATAAGTCCATTCGTCTTCAAATGTTCGTCTTAAGTCTCTTCGCCTTTTCGCAGCTACTGGATCGGCGAGACTGCGTTGCTGTGACCTGCAATCTGTACGCCTGTACTCCTGACTCTCTACAACCGTTTTATAATCGCATCGCAGCCGAATCGAATCGCGAGGTGCCAAGAGATTCCGACCTCTATTCAACACAATCCCACAAACCCACTACAAGCAAGAGCAGGAGCCTCATACGAACCGTCTATTTCCTCCTCCTTCTTCTGCAGCTCCTTGTATTTCTGGGTTCTTTCACCTGTTGAGACAGCAAAAATGGCACATTCTGCTATAAAATCCATAATTAAACATTCATATATTATGAAGATAAAGGTTATGGTTTTAACAAGACAAAGCAGGATGATCAGCAAGCAGAACTGGAACACATGCACGCTACTCTGAATAGCAGGAGCTTCATATGGTACCATGATACCATGTAAAGATCCTGCATGAAATGGAGTTTAACTGGCATTAAAGGGGTTTACAAGTTCTGACCCAAACTGGCTTAAAAGTGACATGTTTAACATGTGATTCCTTTAAAGAAGTTTCATTTGTATTATTATTATTATTATTATTATTTACTACTCTACAGACAGAAGTAGGGGAGAGTGGGGCACCACCTAAAACAGGGGTTTCAAACTCAACCCCTAAAAGAGGCATACTAAAAAATCCCAACAAACTCGCAGGCCAGAAAACGTCTATTGTGCTTTTGCTTAATTTTTTTCAAGGACAAAGTAGAGAAGCAAACATCAGCACGATAAAATTTAAAAAGATGCTATATACACCACATTTTTGATTAATGTGCACAGTGTGGAGGCTCTCAATCCATTATGTCCATTATGCCTTAAAATGGTGTTAAATCACTAAGAGGACGATTAAAACAATATAGGTGTGAATTGTGTAACTTGTAATGTACTTTTATGATACAAAAACATTTTGCAGGGCGGGTCGTAAGAAATAACTTTCAGATTGCTGCCAAAATTTGCCGATGCCACTGATTTGGACTTATACAACAGTTAGTTCCGGCCACGCGAGCTGATTGGTTGAGAGGCGTTCTAATGGTGCTGTTATTTCACCATAACATCATGTTTGTTTTACAAACACCGTATCACTGCGCGGAGACGCCGTTGCTAAGCAATGACTCTGACAGCTGTAGGAGACGCTCGAGCCATTTGAGCGTTTTTACTTCTCACTTTACCACAAACAGAAAACAGACGCTGTTAAGACCACATCTGACCGACAGCCGATTTGGTCCGACTCTGAAGACGAGACGACACTAAATTCCCAAACCGTCGTCTCCACTGAGCAGCTTTTCAGTCGGCAGCTGTGACAGAAGAACAGCCGAACAACCTGGAATCAGCCAGAAATGAACCCAACACCATTCGCCAAACTAAACGGGCTGTAAGAAGCTTTACAGACCGGCTGGAACAAAACAACATTAATACTGATCTGGACAAACTGACCAAACTGAGCTGAACCTGATATTGGCTCAGTTTTATGGCTTTGTACTTCAAAAGGTGAGGTTTACAGCAGACCGTGCAGCGAGTGGGCAGAGCTTGTGGCTACGTCAGAGTGCTTGTTAATGAGCTATAATTTTTAACATTAAAACATTAAATGCCACATTAACCGCCCAGTTTATTCATTTCTTACTTCTTAACTGTTGTATAAAAGCCATAGAACACCAAGAGTGTGTTGTCGTCAATAACATCACAGCTGTGATGATCTACGGCCACCAAATCACAGCCCTGATGTTATTTCGCGATAACACATGACCTCATGTGTTCTACTGCTTAAATATGTGAAGGTAACTAAAAGCACACTCTACTCAAACCTATTTAATATGTTATATTTTACCCCACATTAGTTTGTACCCCACTTTTCCCCACAGCAGCAGACACAGGGCAGTTAGAAGGTCACTTACCGTCTTAATACGAGGAAAGAAAGTAAGAAAGAAGGAAAGAAAGAAAGAGACAATGAGGAAAAGAGCTAGCTGAACATGAATCAACAGTAAAGAGGAACATGCTGAGAGTGTGTATATATTTAAGAGCACGCTATACAATGAGCTTGGAGTGGTCACTTCCTCTCCACAATGGACAGATGTGTTTTGGCTCATCAAATATGTGCCGGTGGAAGAGAGTCCACCGTCCACATCATGCACTATCCCTCTCACTTCTGCTTCCCCATGTCTTCACTACCCTCAGCTGCACAGAGAGAAAGCTCTCAGCAGGGTCCAGGCAGGATGCTCAAGTCTGCTGGCTTTTTGGAACACGTCCAAAAACACTTCAGGATTTATGGCCCATTCAGGGCAAACACCCCTTTGGGAAAACAAAGCCTAATAGCCCACTGCCTAGACGGTGAAATGACTGCGATATCTGACCGAAAGAGCAGAAGTTTAAAACAAGAAATAAGGCACTTCTAACTGCACATTTCAGAAACCAAGTTGCAGGCGGGCCTGAGAGTTTGCACTTTTTCAACGTACATCTGAAGCGAACCAGCTGATTTGGCACAGCTGACACAAGAGGGCACTGTTACCCTTTTGGCTCTAGTTCTGAAAATCCTGGCTGGGTCTCAACAGAACACTAAAGTCTGCACATAAAATCACTGCTGTCGGAAGAAAACCTCGTATCTCCAAAACGGTGACTTTACAGGAGAAGGAAAAAACTTACTTTACTTTTAATGGAAGTCAATGGAACCAGACATCTTTCCCAGGTCGTTTTGGCCCATTTCTTTTGGTCCATTTATCATGAAATTCACACACAATGTAAACGACATTATGCGTTTTTGAATTATGTCAAAAACTGAAAAATGGGTTTTCTTCCGACAGCAGCGATACGTTTGAACAGCGTTTTATTTTCATGGTCCACACTGTTAGAAATAAAAGGAACATTTTTCGTTCATCAATGTACAAACAATGTAAGTGTTCCCTCAAAGGTATAACAGTGGTTCTAAGGCCTAATAGTGAACCTTAAATATGTGAACGCTTTTCCAGGTGAAAAGTTGGTGTTTGTTCCTTTTCATAACCGAATGTTTTAAAACAGAGCAGTAGAGTAAAAGCCTGGAGGCGAGGCGAGGCGGGGTGTGTGGAGTCAGTCCAGCTTAGAACAGATCATTTCAGTGGATCATGGTTCAGTTATGTCCCCTGACTAAAGGCACTGAGATGGAGCCTTGAGGGTCTATGTATTCCTAACCCCAACCCTGATGAAACTGTTTGTAATTAAGCTACAAAAAACAATCAAAATAAAGTCTAACTGATGTTTATAGCAGAGATAATGTAGCATGTCTGCTACAATAAGGTAACGTGTCCACAGTACCTTGGTGGTCCTCCATGTCCATGGCGAGTTGTCGCAACTCCTCAGTGAGCTGATTTAATTTGTCCCGCGTTTCAGTCAGCCTGATGGAATAAGGGACACTCATTATGTTGTGGCAACCAAAGGAAGCCACCACATCTACTCAGCATGAAAGACCGTGATACGTACTGTCTCTCCATGCTGGCTATTTCTTGATTGTCTTCTTTCACCTGAAGCAGAACGACGCACAATAAAAATCAATATCTGAAATTCCTCGGGAAGGTGAGTGTGTAATGGAGCGCTACAGAGGTAGTTAAGTCAAGTGATGCTTTTTTAATCCCACAAACGGGGAAATTCCACCTCCCTGTTTAACCCATCCGTGAAGTGAAACACCACATCCACACTAGGGGGCAGTGAGCACACTTGCCCGGAGCGGTGGGCAGCCCTATCCACGGCACTCGGGGAGCAGTTGGGGGTTAGGTGTCTTGCTCAAGGACACCTCAGTCATGGACTGTCGGCGCTGGGGATCAAACCGGCGACCTTCTGGTCACAGGGCCGGTTCCCTGACCTCCAGGCCACGACTGCCCCCAGGTGCAGGTAAGAGGAGATGGTAAAGTGCATGTTCGACCTGTTTCAGCAGGCGTTCTCTTTCTTCCTGAGGGGATCCAGTGCTTTTCTCCTCAGCCAACATGGTGTCTCTGCGCTGCTCCAGCTCCTGCAGCCGCTC